>NC_053396.1:102662431-102968362 GCF_905171765.1 Bufo bufo
TATTTTTGTTGCCATTTTCTTAGTCTTGGCATAATTTTTATTTGTTTTTTTTACACCGTTCACTTGATGGGGTAGATCATGTGATATTTTTGTAGAGCCAATTGTTACAGACGCGGCGATACCAAATATGTCTATTTTTTTTAACGTTTTACACAATAAGAGCATTTTTAGAAAAAGAAATCATGTTTTTGTGTTGCAATTTTCTTAGAGCCATATTTGTTTTTATTTTTCTGGCTATGGTCTTGTGTTTTTTGGGAGGTGAGCAAACTAAAAGAAATCTGTTTTGGCGCAGTGTTTATTTATTTATTTTTTACGGGGAAGATCATGTGATATTAATATAGAGCCGGTCGTTGCGGACTCGGAGATACCAAATATGTCAATTTTTTTTTCTATTTTTAACATTTTTTAAATGAGGGGTTTGGGGGGGAATATTTTTTTTTAGAAATGTGAAACTTTCTTTTTTTTCAAAACACTTTCTTTTTTTATTCTTTATCTTACACTTTGTGTCCCCCATAAGGTCATACAAGACCTCTGGGGGACATTTAACTTGATTTTTTTTTTTTTTTTTACTATTGATTTATCCTATAACTGGGGCTGACATAGTAGCCCCAGTTACAGGGGAAATACACCCCCCAGAGAGGCTGTACAGCAGAATACTGTGCTGTACAGCCTCAGTGCAGGGCTAATCGTGGTCTATGGAAGACCCGACAGCTCCTGCACTCCCCGTCCCTGGCAGTCACATGACACACCTGGCTGGGACAGGAAGCAGCAGATCACTTACTCAGCTATATACACAGCACTTGTTGAGCGCTGTGTATGCAGCGATCTAGAAATCAGGGACACCCAGGAATGGTCCCTGCCTTCTCTCTGGGGTGCCCTGCTCTCACTGACAGCGGGCTCCCAGCACAGCAGCTGCAAGATTAGCGTGCAGCTGCAATCTCTGAATGGGTGTTCCAAAACGTTCATTCAGAGATAAACCCGACCGCCCAGGATGTTTATAGTCAATGGGCGGTCGGGAAGTGGTTAAACTCTAATTGTGAGAGGTACATACCTTATGGAAATAAAGGTTAATGAACAAGAAAAAAACTATGTGGATGAATAGAATTTTAAAGAAAGCAATAAATGACATGCGTCACTTTAAGTGGTAATAGCTTTGGAACACTTTTACTTATCCACGCCATTCTGAGATTGTTTTCTCGTGACACATTGTACTTCAGGACAGTCATAAATTTGAGTCAATATATATCACCTTTATTTATGAAAAAATCCCAAATTTACCAAAAATAAATAAAAATTAGCAATTTTCTAAATTTCAATTTCTCTGCTTCTAAAACAGAAAGTGATACCTCATAAAATATTTATTACATAACATTCCCCATATGTCTACTTTATGTTGGCATCATTTTGGAAATGTTATTTTATTTTTTTAGGACGTTACAAGGCTTAGAAGTTTAGAAGCAATTCTTAAAATTTTTAAGAAAATTTCCAAAACCCACTTTTTGAGGACTAGTTCAGGTCTGAAGTCACTTTGTGGGGCCTATATAGTAGATACGCCCATAAATGACCCCATTGTAGAAACTAGACCCCTCAAGTTACTTAAAACCAATTTTACAAACGTTATTAACCCTTTAGGTGTTCCACAGGAATTAAAGGAAAATGGAGAGGAAATTTCTAAATTTCACTTTTTTAGCAGATTTTCTATTTTATTACATTTTTTTCTTTAACACATTAAGGGTTAACAGCCAAACAAAACTCAATATTTATTACTCTGATTCTGCGGTTTACAGAAACACCCAACATGTGGTCGTAAACTGATGTAAGGGCGCACGGCAGGGCGCAGAAGGAAAGGAGCGCCGCATGGTTTTTGGAAGGCAGATTTTGCTGGATTGGTTTTCTGAACGCCATATGTTTTTTATTTTTCTACCGATCGTCTTGTGTAGGGGCTCATTTTTTGCAGAAAGAGTTGAGGTTTTTATTGGTACTATTTTTGGGTACATAGGATTTTTTGATCATTCATTATTACACTTTATGGGACAAGGTGGCCAAAAAATTGGCTGTTTTGGAACAGTTTTTTTTTTTTTTTTTTACAGCGTTCATCTGAGGGGTTATGTCATGTGACAGTTTTATAGAGCAGATCGTTACGGACGTGGCAATACCCAATATGTATACTTTTTCTTATTTATTTAAGTTTTACACAATAATAGCATTTCTGAAACCAAAAAAATGATGTTTTAGTGTCTCCATAGTCTGAGAGTCATAGCTTTTTTATTTTTTGGGCGATTGTCTTAAATATGTGCTTTTTTTGCAGGATGAGGTAACGGTTTGATTGGTACTATTTTGGGGTATATACGCCTTTTTTGATCGCTTGGTGTTGCACTTTTTGTGATGTAAGGTGACAAAAATGGCTTATTTTTTTACACCGTTTTTATTTTTAATTTTTTATGGTGTTTATTGGACGGGGTTGATGATGTGATATATTTATAGAGATGGTCGCTACGGACGCGGTGACACCTAATATGTGTGGTTTTTGTAAGTTTTTTTGTTTTTTTTTATTGGAAAAGGAAATTTATTTTTTACATTTTTATTTATTTATTTTTACTTTTATTATTTTCAATTTTTTTTTTTATCAGTTCCCTCTTGGATCTTGAAGATCCAGTGGGGCTGATGGTTGTACTATACTTTGCAATGCTTTTGCATTGCAAAGTATAATACAATCAGATGCCTGTAGGTGGCAGCACCGGACGCCTATGCCATGGCAACCGGACACCTTTGCAAAGCGTCCGGTTGCTATGGCAACAATCGGGCGCTGCGATCGCAGCAGCCCTGATGGTTGAGAGAGGGAGACCCTCCCTCTATTAACCCCATGGATGCCGCTATTGCGGCATCTATGCGGTTACAGCAGTGTCAGCATAGAGCTGACACTCGCTGCTAATGGCGGCGGCTCAGGAATGGAGCCGCCGCCATCACACACAGAAGGGGGACCGCATCGGGGGCAGGGGGCAGCATTTTACTTATAACACATCGGGGCAGGAGGGGCGGACCGCATCGGGGGCAGGATCAGAAGAAGAAGGACAAGAAGGGGGCACAGATCGGGGCATGAGGGGGCGGACCGCATCGGGGGCAGGATCAGAAGAAGAAGGACAAGAAGGGGGCACAGATCGGGGCAGGAGGGGGCGGACCGCATCGGGGGCAGGGTAAGAAGGACAAGAACAAGAAGGGGGCACAGATCGGGGGCTTCAGGACACATTACCGATTTCAGGCTGTGATCTGCAGAGTGCAGATCAGAGCCTGAAACCGGCATTTTAACACTGCCGTGATCCGATTGGTTAGTCTGCACAGACTAACCAATCGGATCGATTGTCGGCAAGGGGCCACTCTGATTGGCCCCTTGCTGGCATTACTAGACTGTATGCTGTCAGTGACAGCAGCAGGACAGGGGCAGAAGCTTTAATCCAAGCGCTTTGCAGCGCTTGGATTAAAGAGCTGGCTTGACGTCTATACACGTGGTAGCTGCACGGGGTATGTGCAGCTATCACGTATATATACAGATTGCGGTCGTGAAGAGGTAAAATTATATAAATGGTAAAAAGTATAAGTCAGAAGGCATTGGCCCTTTACAGTGATGAGGGGGGAGTTGCAGACAGCGATGAGGAGAAAGCAAAGCTATTAAATATTTTTTTCTCCACTGTATTTACTGAGGAAAATAAACTTTCAGATAAAATTCAGAATGTAAAAATAAATTCCCCATTAAAAGTGCCCTGTCTCACACAGGAAGAAGTACCGTGGCGTCTTAAAAAGATTAAAACAGGCAAATCACCGGGACCAGATGGCATACACCCAGTATGCTAAGATAATTAAGTAATGTCCTAGACAGACCTTTATTTCTGATATTTAAGAAATCTATATTGACAGGGAGTGTTCCACAGGATTGGCGCATAGCAAATGTGGTCCCAATTTTCAAAAAGGGTCCAAAAAGAGAGCCCGGAAACTATAGGCCGGTAAGTTTAACATCTGTCTTAGGTAAACAGTTTGAAGGTTTTCTAAGAGATGCTATCTTGGAGTACCTCAATGAAAATAAGCAAATAACGCCATATCAGCATGGCTTCATGAGGGATCGGTCATGTTAAACTAATTTGATCAGTTTCTATGAGGAAGTAAGTTCTAGACTTGACCGTGGCAAATCAATGGATGTCATAAATCTTGACTTCTCCAAAGCATTTGATACTGTGCCACATAAAAGGTTAGTATATAAAATGAGAATGCTTGGACTGAGAGAAAATGTCTATATGTGGGTAAGTAACTGGCTCAGTGATAGAAAACAGAGGTTGATTATTAACGGTACATGCTCAGATTGGGTCACTGTCACTAGTGGGGTACCACAGGGGTTAGTATTGGGCCCTATTCTATTCAATATATTTATTAATGAACTTGAAGAAGGCTTGCACAGTAAAATATACATTTTTGCAGATGACACTAAACTGTGTAAAGTAATTAACACGGTAGAGGACTATATACTACTACAGAGGGATGGATGGGAGGCTTGGGAAGAGAAGTGACATCTCTTTTACATCATGTTCTGGAAATCTCCTCTTTTTATTGTAATTTTTTTTTTTTTACCAAACAAAAACTCACTGAAAACTACAGCGGTTAAGTTCATTAAAGGGGTTGTCCCATGATTAATTTGAGAAATGAAAATCATATAGTACAAACCGGATTCCCAAACTGTTGGGACACTAAACAAATTGTGAATAAAAACTGAATGCAATGATGTGGAGATGGCAAATTTCAATATTTTATTTGTAATAAAACGTAGATGAAAGATAAAACGTTTAATCCGAGTAAATGTATCATTTTAAAGGAAAAATACGTTGATTCCAATTTTCACGGTGTCAACAAATCCCCAAAAAGTTGGGACAAGTAGCAATAAGAGGCTGGAAAAAGTAAATTTGAGCATAACGAAGAGCTGGAAGACCAATTAACACTAATTAGGTCAATTGGCAACATGATTGGGTATAAAAAGAGCTTCTCAGAGTGGCAGTGTCTCTCAGAAGCCAAGATGGGTAGAGGATCACCAATTCCCACAATGTTGCGGAGAAAGATAGTGGAGCAATATCAGAAAGGTGTTACCCAGCGAAAAATTGCAAAGACTTTGCATCTATCATCATCAACTGTGCATAACATCATCCGAAGATTCAGAGAATCTGGAACAATCTCTTTGCGTAAGGGTCAAGGCCGTAAAACCATACTGGATGCCCGTGATCTCCGGGCCCTTAAACGACACTGCACCACAAACAGGAATGCTACTGTAAAGGAAATCACAGAATGGGCTCAGGAATACTTCCAGAAACCATTGTCAGTGAACACAATCCACCGTGCCATCCGCCGTTGCCAGCTGAAACTCTACAGTGCAAAGAAGAAGCCATTTCTAAGCAAGATCCACAAGCTCAGCCGTTTTCACTGGGCCAGGGATCATTTAAAATGGAGTGTGGCAAAATGGAAGACTGTTCTGTGGTCAGACGAGTCACGATTCGAAGTTCTTTTTTGAAATCTGGGACGCCATGTCATCCGGACCAAAGAGGACAAGGACAACCCAAGTTGTTATCAACGCTCAGTTCAGAAGCCTGCATCTCTGATGGTATGGGGTTGCATGAGTGCGTGTGGCATGGGCAGCTTGCATGTCTGGAAAGGCACCATCAATGCAGAAAAATATATTCAGGTTCTAGAACAACATATGCTCCCATCCAGACGTCATCTCTTTCAGGGAAGACCCTGCATTTTTCAACAAGATAATGCCAGACCACATTCTGCATCAATCACAACATCATGGCTGCGTAGGAGAAGGATCCGGGTACTGAAATGTCCAACTTGAAGTAAAAGAAAATCCAGCACCTCGTATCTTTGCTTGACGGTGTTTATTCCACAATCCAAAATGTAAGCGGTAACGGAACCTTCAAAGTACAAGCCCCAATGCGGTCTACATGTTTCGAACCAGATGGTTCTTAATCATGACCATCAGGTCATGATTAAGAACCATCTGGTTCGAAACATGTAGACCGCATTGGGGCTTGTACTTTGAAGGTTCCGTTACCGCTTACATTTTGGATTGTGGAATAAACACCGTCAAGCAAAGATACGAGGTGCTGGATTTTCTTTTACTTCAAGTTTGTCAAATCGGGGTCTCATCCCTTCCGTGCACCTTTCAAACTGCAGATGCAGGTGAGCTGGACTTTTACCATTATGTGTTGTACTGAAATGTCCAGTCTGCAGTCCAGATCTTTCACCTATAGAGAACATTTGGCGCATCATAAAGAGGAAGGTGCAACAAAGAAGGCCCAAGACGATTGAACAGTTAGAGACCTGTATTAGACAAGAATGGGAGAGCATTCCTATTTCTAAACTTGAGAAACTGGTCTCCTCGGTCCCCAGACGTCTGTTGAGTGTTGTAAGAAGAAGGGGAGATGCCACACAGTGGTGAAAATGGCCTTGTCCCAACTTTTTGGGGATTTGTTGACACCATGAAATTCTGATTCAACATATTTTTCCCTTAAAATGGTACATTTTCTCAGTTTAAACTTTTGTTCCGTGATTTATGTTCTATTCTGAATAAAATATTAGAAGTTGGCACCTCCACATCATTGCATTCAGTTTTTATTCACGATTTGTATAGTGTCCCAACTATTTTGGAATCCGGTTTGTACATGACAATACTTTTCAAGTAAAGTTATAATCAGCCCTGTATTGCACATGGATCCAGAGATCTCCCCTTTCATTGCACCAATTGGCTTGCTAGATTTATTTCATCCTGGCAGCTCAGGGTGTGTGAGTTTTCTGTTGCACCTCTCTCCCTATGACAGCACAGGAGTCGTGTCCTTTCTGGTGTCACTGCAGCTCTCTCCCTATCACAGCTCAGAGAGTGTGTCCTTTCAGCTGCCTGTTAATCTCCCTGTAAGGCCTCATGCACACGACCGTATTTTTTCACGGTCCGCAAAACGGGGTTCCGTTGGTCCGTGATCCGTGACTGTTTTTTCGTCCGTGGGTCTTCCTTGATTTTTGGAGGATCCACGGACATGAAAAAAAAGTCGTTTTGGTGTCCGCCTGGCCGTGCGGAGCCAAACGGATCCGTCCTGAATTACAATGCAAGTCAATGTGGAAGGATCCGTTTGACGTTGACACAATATTGTGCAATTTCAAACTGATCCGTCCCCCATTGACCGTCAATGTAAAGTCAGGAGTCCCTATTATACCATCGGATCAGAGTTTTCTCCAATCCGATGGTATATTTTAACTTGAAGCGTCCCCATCACCATGGGAACGCCTCTATGTTAGAATATACTGTCGGATATGAGTTAGATCGTGAAACTCATATCCGACAGTATATTCTAACACAGAGGCGTTCCCATAGTGATGGGGACGCTTCTAGTTAGAATATACTACGAACTGTGTACATGACTGTGTACAATGTAAAGTCAGGAGTTTTCTCCAATCCGATGGTATATTTTAACTTGAAGCGTCCCCATCACCATGGGAACGCCTCTATGTTAGAATATACTGTCGGATATGAGTTAGATCGTGAAACTCATATCCGACAGTATATTCTAACACAGAGGCGTTCCCATAGTGATGGGGACGCTTCTAGTTAGAATATACTACGAACTGTGTACATGACTGCCCCCTGCTGCCTGGCAGCACCCGAACTCTTACAGGGGGCTGTGATCAGCACAATTAACCCCTCAGGTGCTGCACCTGAGGGGTTAATTGTGCATATCATAGCCCCCTGTAAGAGATCAGGGGCTGCCAGGCAGCAGGGGCTGCCAGGGCAGACCCCCCTCCCTCCCCAGTTTGAATATCATTGGTGGCCAGTGTGCGGCCCCCACCCACGGCCCCCCCTCCCTCCCTCTATTGTAATATCATTGGTGGCCAGTGTGCGGCCTCCCCTCCCCCCCCCCCCCCCGATCATTGGTGGCAGCGGAGAGTTCAGATCGGAGTCCCAGTTAAATCGCTCGGGCTCCGATCTGTAACCATGGCAACCAGGACGCTACTGCAGGCCTGGTTGCCATGGTTACTTAGCAATATTACAATATTAGAAGCATCATACTTACCTGCTGCGCTGTCTGTGACCGGCCGGGAGCTCCTCCTACTGGTAAGTGACAGGTCTGTGCGGCGCTTTGCTTAATGATCTGTCACTTACAAGTAGGAGGAGCTCCCGGCCGGTCACAGACAGCGCAGCAGGTAAGTATGATGCTTCTAATATTGTAATATTACTAAGTAACCATGGCAACCAGGCCTGCAGTAGCGTCCTGGTTGCCATGGTTACCGATCGGAGCCCCAGAGCGATTAAACTGGGACTCCGATCGGAACTCTCCGCTGCCACCAATGATCGGGGGGGAGAGGGGAGGCCGCACACTGGCCACCAATGATATTAATACAATAGAGGGGGGGGCGGGGGGGGCCGCACACTGGCCACCAATGATAATACAATAGAGGGAGGGAGGGGGGGCCGGGGGGGCCGCACACTGGCCACCAATGATAATACAATAAAGAGAGGGAGGGGGGGCCGGGGGAGGCCGCACACTGGCCACCAATGATATTACAATAGAGGGAGGGGGGCCGGGGGGGGCGCACTGGCCTGGCAGCCCCTGATCTCTTATAGGGAGCTATGATATGCACAATTAACCCCTCAGGTGCAGCACCTGAGGGGTTAATTGTGCGGATCACAGCCCCTGTAAGAGATCAGGTGTTGCCAGGCAGCAGGGGGCAGTCATGTACACAGTTCGTAGTATATTCTAACTAGAAGCGTCCCCATCACTATGGGAACGCCTCTGTGTTAGAATATACTGTCGGATATGAGTCTTTACGAAGTGAAAACTCATCTCTGAAAAAGCTTTTATGCAGACGGATCTTCAGATCCGTCTGTATGAAAGTAACCTACGGCCACGGATCACGGACGCGGATGCCAATCTTGTGTGCATCCGTGTTCTTTCACGGACCCATTGACTTGAATGGGTCCGTGAACCGTTGTCCGTCAAAAAAATAGGACAGGTCATATTTTTTTGACGGACAGGAAACACGGATCACGGATGCGGCTGCAAAACGGTGCATTATCCGATTTTTCCACGGACCCATTGAAAGTCAATGGGTCCGCGAAAAAAATGGAAAACGGCACAACGGCCACGGATGCACACAACGGTCGTGTGCATGAGGCCTTACTGTCACAGCTTCTAACAGTAGATATAGCTGGTGTCAGTTGAAGGATAGACCTGAGCACATGCGATCACCTCAGCAATGTTACTGAGGAGGACAGAGAAATAAGGAAAACGACAAACAGCAAGACAGATATTTTTTTTAAAATAACTAAGTTTCTATGTTGAATGTTAAAATACTGTACATACAATTACATAATTATTCAGATCCAGATACTGATTTGAAAAATGCTGAATATTTTTCCTGGGACAACCTCTTTAACATATCCATAAAGTGTTTTTCCCCTCTTCTCGCACCAATATTTAAATCTAAAATAAAAAACTAAAATTATGAATACAAAATATTGCCATCAAATACTCAACATTCTGCATTAGAGACAATTATAATGTAGCGTTAAAGGCAGCCATACACATTAGATAGAAGTTGGTTGATTGTTGAACATGTATTGAATGGAGAATTGTCTAGTGAATGATCATTTTGCTGAGATGGACATTTTAGTCCATATTAGCCATATTGAGTATCTTTAGGGTGTCTAACATAAAACTCAAGCACAATGTGCTTAAAGGGGTTGTCTCACCTCAGCAAATAGCAATTTTGAATACACAGAAAGTTAATACAAGGCACCTGAAGGATCAGCAGCTGAAACGAGGGCACAAGGTAAGTGATCTGTTTGTTACTAATTCATTTGAATTCTTAAATGCAAGTGTCTGAAACTATTTGCAACTCATCCAACAAAAGGATTATTTTGTTGATTCTGGATTAGCAGGAAATCCAGGACTATATCCAGGCTATAGTCCGCTATAAATACTTGCAGGTCAGAAGCGGAAGCAGGCCATGTCCTTCATGACGGGTCATTTGGTTGAGGTACCTTTTACATCATATACAGTGACATGCAAAAGTTTGGGCATCCCTGGTCACAATTACTTTTTTGTGAACAGTTAAGCAAGTTGAAGATGAAATGGTCTCCAAAAAGCATAAAGATGACACATTTCCTTTGTATTTTATATTTTTCAAATAACAAAAAAGGAAAAGGGCTTGAAGCAAAGGTTGGGGCACCCTGCATTGTTAGCACCTAGTAGCACACCCTTTTGGCAAGCATCACAGCTTGCCAAAGGGCAAGCTTTTAGTAGCCAGCCAAGACTGTTTCAATTCTTGTTTGAGGAATTTTCATCCACTCTTCCTTGCAAAAGTCTTCCAGTTTTGTTAGATTCCTGGGCCATCTTGCATGCACTGCTCTTTTGAGGTCTATCCACAAATTATCCATGATGTTCAGATCAAGGGACTGTGAGGGCCATGGTAAAACCTTCAGCTTGCACCTTTTGAGGTAGTTTAAGGTTGCCATTTCCTCAGTTTGATATGTAATTGAAAAATGGCAGTTAACAAGAACAGTGGAGGT
Organism: Bufo bufo; assembly: GCF_905171765.1. Classification (NCBI taxonomy): domain Eukaryota; kingdom Metazoa; phylum Chordata; class Amphibia; order Anura; family Bufonidae; genus Bufo; species Bufo bufo. The sequence goes on from NC_053396.1 coordinate 102,673,029, forward strand.
CAAGAGAAGGTCTGGAAGACTAAGAAGTAATTCAGAGACACCTGCTCGTAGGATTGCTAGAAAGACAAATCAGAACCCCCATTTGACTGCAAAAGACCTTCAAGAAGTTTTAGCAGACTGTGGAGTTGTGGCACATTGTTCTACTGTTCAGCGACAATTGCACAAATATAGCCGTTATGGAAGAGTCATAATTCAACATCGGAAGTTTGAAAAAGGGCACAGAATTTAAGGAAAATAACACCTCTCCAAATAATAAGCAGATGGGTAGATCAATCATGCTTTGGGGTTGTGTTGCAGACAATGGCACAGGGAACATTTCATGGCTAGATGGAAGAATGGATTTAAGGAAATTTCAGAAAATTCTGGAAGCAAACAACCAACTGTAAAAAGCTGAAGTTGAAAAGAGGATGGCGTCTACAAATGTATAATGATCCTAACACACCTTAAAATCCTGATCTGAACATCATTGAGAATCTGAGGATAGACCTAAAAAAAACAGACAGTCTAGGAATCTCACAGAACTGGAGGACTTTTGCACGGAAGAATGGATGAAAATCCCTGATACACAAATACACTGCCTGTCCAAAAAAAAAGTCGCCACCAAAAAAAAAAAGGTCACACACTCTAATATTTCATTGGATCGCCTTTAGCTTTGGCATTGTTTCGATAAGCTTCTGCAATGTCACAAGATTTATTTCCATCCAGTGTTGCATACATTTTTCACCAAGATCTTGCATTAATGATGGTAGAGTCTGACTGCTGCACAAAGCCTTCTCCAGCACATCCCAAAGATTCTCAATGGGGTTAAGGTCTGGACTCTGTGGTGGCCAATCCATGAAAATGATGTATCATGCTCCCTGAAGCACTCTTTCACAATTTGAGCCCCATGAAGCCTGGCATTGTCATCTTGGAATATGCCCGTGCCATTAGGGAAGAAAAAATCCATTGATGGCATAACCTGGTCATTCAGTATGTTCAGGTAGTCAGCTGACCTCATTCTTGGAGCACATACTGTTGCTGAACCTAGACCTGACTAACTGCAGCAACCCCAGATCATAGCACTGCCCCCACAGGCTTGTACAATAGGCACTAGGCATGATGGGTGCATCACTTCATCTGCCTCTCTTCTTACCATGATGCGCCCATAACTCTGGAACAGGGTAACTCTGGGCTCATCAGACCACATGACCTTCTTCCATTGCTCCAGAGTCCGATCTTTATGCTCCTTAGCAAATTGAAGTCTTTTTTTCTGGTTTGCCTCACAGATTAGTGGTTTTCTTACAGCTACACAGCTGTTCAGTCCCAATCACTTGAGTTCCCTTCACATTGTGTGTGTGGAAATGCTCTTACTTTCACTATTAAACATAGCCCTGAGTTATACTGTTGTTTTTCTTCGATTTGATTTCACTAAACGTTTAGGTGATCGCTGATCACAATCATTCAGGTTTTTTTCCCGCCACGTTTCTTCCTCGAATACGATGGGTCCCCACTATCCTTCCAGTTTTTAATAATGCGTTGGACAGTTCTTAACCCAAATTTAGTAGTTTCTGCAATCTCCTTAGATGTTTTCTCTGCTTGATGCATGCCAATGATTTTCTCAAACAGACTAACATCTTTTCCACGACCACGAGATGTGTCTTTCGACATGGTTGTTTAAGAAATGAGAAGCAACTCAAAGCATTGCACCAGTTGGGGTTAAATAACTTATTGCCAGCTGAAAGATAATCGCCCATGCAGTAATTATCCAATAGGAAGCTCATAACTATTTGCTTAGTTAAATCCAGGTGGCGACTTTTTTTTTGGACAGGCAGTGTATAAAGCCTCTTAGCTGGCTACAAAAAGCGTTTACAAGCTGTGATACTTGCCAAAGGGGATGCTACTAGGTACTAACTATGCAGGGTGCCCAAACGTTTGCTTCGGGCCCTTTTGCTTTTTTGTTATTTTGATAATGTAAAAATTGAAAATATAATTTTTTTTTTGCTTAAAATACAAAAATTATGTGTTCTAAACTCTCTAAAACACAATTCCAAAAAATACTAGAGGAATGTGTTCAACTCTCTAAAACACACTTCCAAAAAATACCATGATATTTATAAATATTTGCAGAATGATGGCATAACAATTATTCTCTTTTTGTCAAATTGTGAAAGATCCACTTAGTATTGGTGTGGATTGCAAGGTTTGAGTTATGTTACCATCTCCCTGGCACCAGTCCTGATGGAGCCACATGAAAGTTGACATGACTGTCCACGTTGGCATATGCTGGTTCAAATTAGCCCATCTATTGGCTGCAAGTAGTTTCTGAAAACATTCCAAGATCCTCCGGGCATGATTCCATCTGCTTAAGTTTTGGTCTCAAGCTGTTTTGACAGAGAGGGAAAAAGAAAGCTTTTCGAAATAAGAATTTTTAGAAGGATGTAAGTAGCCAAGTGCATTTAAAATATAATTCAAATAAAAAAAACATCCCCCACAAATAGATAAAGGTCTGCTTAGCGAGAAGCAGTTATTCTCTAAGCGTTAGTCCTTAACGATCCACAAATAGGCTTTTATTTGCATAGATACAGGGACATTTTTAGTAGAAGAAAAATAACGTCTGTTCAGACACCAAAGATATTTCTACTATTACTCAATGAGAAAATATAATGTATAAATAGTAATTAGCTATAAACACAGATGTAGTCAAGGTTCATTGTGCAATGTCTTATTTTGCAGATATGACTAATGAATAATTACTTGTGACAATTATATTTCCTATCAGTAGTGAAACATCACATCTTAGTCCATGCACCTCAATCTATTTATTTCTTCCCACATTGTAATGACTCACATGGGTCCCTCCACACAGTGGTCAACACCTCCAGTTCTTGCCAGCATTAGTTTTCATACATGAGGTCAACAATTGGGTCATTTTTATGTGGTGACAATTTTCTTATCCATAAAAGTGTTGGAACATGCCAAAGTACCCAAAACCACTCAAAGATGGGAAGAACATACCAACTCCAAGCAGGATAGTTAAAACACAAGATGTCAAAGCGAGACATGAAAAAATTTAAAATCAATAATTGTTCAGTACATTGTCATCAGCCTATTGCCTTCTTTTGCAAACTGGAGTGATGTGAACAAGGGCTTACCGTATATCAGAGGCAACTAAGGTAGCTGCTACGAGCTCCTGGAGAATGAGGGCATTGCAGCTTGGTCTTTTACCGATTGTAATGGGTGTTGAGAACTTGCAAAGGGATGTAGTTTTCACAGGTGCTACAATGATAGCAAACAAAGAAATTAAAAGAGATAGGGCAATAGAGCCTCCTGTCCTGGCTGGAAGGGAACGTGGTGGTGTCCAGCAGAACCTACTCAGGCCACTGTATGTAAACATAGATCAGGATAGCCACATGCAATTTTAGATACTCAATACCATTACTAAATCATATATTGCCATTTACTGCATTTTATAAAGTGATGATGGGATACAAGCTGTATAAACTCCCCATCCCCAGAAGAAGCCAGATCACTGGCGAAACAGCGTTGGGTCAGGAGGTGGCTGAGATCGACACACCACTCAGGGTATGCTTATCCTTTTCTTTTAATCACCAAGTCTGTTTATCCTCACATTGGTCTCCATTTGCTATTGCTTGGGGCTTATTGTCTTGAGGTGTCTTGGTGACTAGCATCTGATTATTCCAATATATTTTTCCCTGATTCCTGGTGTGCTGACCTCCCAACCCCTCCTTGGGTCCTATTCCTCTCCCTTGTGTTCCACCTTTGTGCTGCCTTTTTTTTATCTCCATGTATGTATTTTACATTGTCAATAAAGTTTATTTATATTTACTATGCAAAGATTTTTGTGCAATTTCTTTGGTAATAATAAAGCTGTATAAACTGCCAAATGCTGACTGAGGAGGGAAGCTGCAGGGAATTTATCCTGCAGCTTCTCTAGGGTATCGTACTCCACCTTGCAGGAAGAGCATCTTAGTCAATGATAAATTATTCAAAGTAGTTTTTGCCAAACTATCTTCAAACTGGAGGTAAGCTTTATGTACTGTATGTACACCATATAGACAAGTGCTACTCCTGTTTCATACGCATGCTCCATAAGCATACCTATTACTTTATTACAATACTACAGAAGGGCTTGAAAGATCAGAAATATGCAACAAATTCCATTCATATGTGATGTGATTAGATGTTTTTGTTTACTGTTGTGTTATCATCAGGTGCCAGCATCTGTCTGTGCAACCATACATCTCCTAGAAGATTTTGTGAGAAAAGTGACTGGCGTAGAGTTGAATGGGGGTCTGTGCCTAAATTATTAAGAGACACATGCCTCTGAATAATTGTGGTCATCCATGAGCCAGAAGTGAACATTTCCTGGCATAAATTATAGTAAATGTGCCTGGCCACTTCAGGTCCGCCCAACGCCACCCCCTTTTTTGAAATGTGGTGCTGCACAACTACTTCAAAAGTCTCAAATGTTTGTGCAATGTGACTTGTACCAAAATTTGAGACAGAGAACTAGCATACAAAGTTTTTATAAATCCCTCCAAATATAGTTGCATCTGAATAAATTAGAATCTCATTGAAAAGTTAATTTATTTCAGTACTTCAATTCAAAAGGTGAAATTCATATATTATATAGATTCATTACACACGGAGTGATCTATTTCAAGCATTTATTCTTTTTTTTATTTATTCTTTTTATTGAAGTAATTTCAAATGATATGGAACAGAAGAAAAAACAAAAAGGGAAAGGGGGGGAACAATCAAATACTTGTTGACATAGTCACTGATAACTAACATCTCATCTGCGTCACAAGTCTAAAACACATGTCAACAGCAAGATAAATTTTACGCCTTAAGAGCACCTAAAGGGCCTTTCAATGAAGAGGTACGGTACCAAGAAGTATATCGGAACGGGCTGACTATTTCCAAGATCTCAGAGGAGCTAAAGTGGGTGATAAGGAAAATCTTACATTTTCTGAAAAACTTTGTGCCTTTCTACCTCCAGTCGATCATGCCTCAGTAACAATTTTAGTTGAGAGATCACAGCCAATTTGTCAGGCATGAAGTCGTACAGCCAATGTTGTAGCAAGACCCTCTTTTTGACTAGCAGGATAGAATGGAGGAAGAAGGGAATGGACTGAGACGTCGGGAGGCAAATGTAATGGAACAACATCGCCTGGGGTTCTAAAGGGAGGTCAACACTCCAATGCTTTCGGACATATGTTATCAGATCTTTCCAAAATCCTGTCACCTGTGGACAGGTCCATATTCCATGCCAAAAATCAGTAGATGATTCTTTACATTTAGGGCAATGGGTGATTTGGTCTGTGAAGCAAGGTGAGGCTGTGAAATTGAAGCCGTAGATTGCGTTATGTATCATCCTAAAATAGTATTCACCCCACCTTTCATTGATGACACAGGAGCGAATTTTGGCCCAGCCCTCCAAGATTTTCTCCCTGATGTCGGCATCACCCGTTATGTTTTCCCATTTATGGAAAAACTTAGATGGAGAAGCCTTCGTAAAGAACCCAGACATGGCTCTGTAGAGTCCAGAGAGTGAAACCATGTGTGGGGTGTTCCCTACTATGCCATCAAAGGTGTGCTTAAGGGCTTCTTTAGAGAGGTCGCAGATCCTAGATCCACAGAATCCTGTTACTTGCATGATATGCAGAAAATGGGAACTTGACAGTTGGAATCTTTCCCTCATCTCATTGGGAGACAGCCATCTCCTTTCCCCCACATGCATCAGATGCTCCGCCCTAGTAATTCCTTTCGATTTCCAGTTCTCTGAGAATGCGTTGTGCCTACCCTGAGGAAACTCCGGGTGGTCCTAAAGTGGCATCCATTTGGATATTGAATCGTCACAGGTGTTTTATGCTTATCCTGCTGACGACCCCACAGTGAAGTAAGTGCCTCACTGGATGTTTGTTCATCCATTTTATTCCTTGCTTTTAACCCTTGGTTTTTAACCTTCACCTTAAACCCTCTGTGCTCACCACAGCAGGGACCTCTTTTACATCTACTAATTTTTTAATTATTATTATTATTTATTTTTTTCAATTATATTTAATTTTTTAACAATCATTATTATTAATTCACTTTATATGTTTTTTATATGAAAGGTTTTTTATATATAGAAGCTTTTGACCTACATGCATAATATGCTAGCACTCTAGCACCATGATATAAAAAAATTTTAGTGAATTTTTAGTGCTTTTTTGCTCGGTTTTTGGCGCCTCTCCTGTACCTCCTCCCCACCCCTATTTTTGTTTTGTTTTTTCAAAAATCTACATTGAGTGCCCCACTTGGACACTTTTTGGCTGCCACCCTTGCACTACCTAGACTTCAGTCACCACCTCTGTCGGCGCCTACTGTCAGACACAGGAGGATTCTTCTCTCTAGATCCTTTAGTGTCTAAATAAAACCTCCTCCTTTTTTTCTCTCTTCTTTTCATTTGGATATTGAGTAAGGGAGCCCAAATGCTTTCCTAATCACTTTCCACACCACCACCGTGTCTCTTACTAACACCGAGTTTTTCACTCCCGGAGGTAGGGTAGCTAAATTTTAGTGGAGACATGACACCAGACCCCAAGGAGCCACTAAATTCTGTTCTAAATCTCTATTGGAGAGATGATCTGTCTCATGTAACCAATCCAAAATGTGTCTCATAAGGCAAATAATGTTGTAGCCGCTATATAAGGCCAATTTTACTTTCTTCTTGCCAATTTTAATGCCAGAGTACACGTCCAACCCCTCTAATAGACGAGCCAAATGCTCTAGGGCTAAGTCGAAAAGTAGTGGGGACAAAGGACACCCTTGTCGAGTGCTCTTGTGTAGAGAGAAGGTTGGGGAAAGGAAGCCCCCCGAATGTACTCTAGCTAATGGATTCATGTACAATCCATTTAGGAAGGTACGGAAGTGTCCTGTAACGTGGAACCTGTCCAGCACCGCCTCCAGCCAATCCCATCTAACCGAGTCAAAAGATTTTTCCGCGTCTAGCACTAGCAATATGGGGGTCTCCCCTGGGTGAGAGAGTTGTTGGACCCAGTCCAGGGTAGCCAGTACCTTCCTAATGTTTGCCACTGTGGATCGTCTTTTAATAAAACCTACCTAGGAAGGTTCCACCAATTCTGCCATCAGGGCCCCCAGTCTATCAGCCAATATTTTTATTAGGATTTTCAGGTCTTGGTTAATCAAAGATATGGTACGGTAGGAGCTAGGATCTAATGGATCCTTGCGAGGCTTCAGTATAAGTTTTATGTGAGCTAAATTTGTGTGTCTAGGGAAATCACCAGTTTGGAGAAGGTGATTAAGGTAGGTGGCTAGAGTGGGGGATATTTGGGCTTGCATCACCATATAAAACTCTCCAGAATATCCATCTGGGCCTGGGGCCTTGCCATTATGTAATGACTTGATGGTGGCCAGAATTTCTCCCTCTGTTATATTTGAGCTCAGGCTTTCCTGTTGGTCTGGGGTTAATAACGGCATGCTAATGGATGACAAGAAGACTTTGCCCGCCTCAGTATCTCCTGGAGTGTCATTGTATAGGCTAGCATAAAATTCCCCTAGGAGTCTGTTTATAGTCTTCGGTTTATATGTGTCGTTCCCTTGGCATCCCGCAAGGACGTGATATTCGTAGGGACGAATCTGCCTTTAGCTAAGTTGGCTAACATACGTGCTGACTTATTACCAAAACGGAAAAGATCCGTTTGAAATGCTGACCTATACATTGCCTCTCTCCTATCCACCCACCATTCATAGTCACTTCTAGCCTAGACCCAGTTATCTTTATCTTTAAGAGAGGCTGTCTTTAGAAATGTTGTCTAAGCTACTATCAGGGACTTACTAGCCATCAAGTATTGTTTGGATATTGTTTTGCGCAGATTATTGATATACCCTGTAATGAATATCACGCCTCATGCCCGCTTGACGTCACCTACGTCAAGCTCACGAGACACAGTATGGTCACTTGTTACCAAAAGCGTGATGTTACGCCCTCCAGAGGAGCAGGTAAGGTCAGATTGGTACAGTTTACACAGACACCTCCTGTCCACACGGGCACAGAGAGGCAACAAGCTGAGAGAGCCTTTTCACTGCCGCAGTGAAAACAGCGCTGTCTCAGCCCGGGTATCTGCCACCAGTTTCTCGTTTGATATAAGCCCGATCCGCTAACGGGATTATATAGGGTGAGAAACCAACCCGCGGTAGCTTATAACTAGGCCGAAACACGGACGTGGGGATTCGTGATCGAGATACAAGATAGCACAAGATTAAATTATATATTTAATCGCCTTAAGGGCACACTAGATATAACACAATATACACAGAGACTATATACAGTGGTCTGAGGTTACAGATACAGGTGATATAGGTACAACAGGGTTAAGCAGAACAATAAGTCAGTTTACCAGATATATGAGTCCTTTGGGTAGTGATGAGTTCTTAGCTGTATTCACATCGGAGGCAGTGATGTCAGCCGGTTGCAGTTCCCTCTAAACACATTGCACGATGTGACCTCCTTTCAGAGAAAAGACCCACCCGCTTGCTGGCACAAGCCTTTTAACCTGTAGCCAGTCCCTCCCCTCCCTGCCTTTGGGAGGGGTCCACCCCCCCTCTTGCTAGGCTGGCAGCAAATGACCCACAAAACTCTTTAGGGTTCATAGCTTCAGGCGAGAAGGTCACAGGGAGATGGTTCTGTGACCAACGGATCCGCCTGGGTTCTGGCTACAAGTAGAGTCCAAACATGGTACCACTATTGGGTTTCTGTGGGGAGATATGGATATCTCCCTTCCCTGGCATCCCACCCTCAAACAAAGACCATGGGCAAGTTCATCGTGGCCACCGGGACAGAAATATGTATCCGGTTTGCGCCTGCGATGGCCGGGAGGTATCATTGATCCTGGCAAGGGCTTATACCTCCTGCTGGTGGTTATCCTGCAGGATCTGTGCTGTCTGACTGGAGGTGTGAAATGTAACCAAATGTGGCCTGCTAGGAGTTTTCTGCTATCTGACTGCGGCTTTGAAGCAGGGCCCCTCTGTGGAGCTTGATTTCCTCCATATTCCTCACATACCCTATTATCTTAGCCCTTAAAACCGCTTTTTCCGCTTCCCAATGAGTCGAGACATGTGATGCATGTGGGGTATTATCATTTTGAAACTCCAACCACCAACCTTTTAGGATATCACGGAAGTTGTCATCTTTGGCCAGGAAGGAAGGAAAGAGCCAGATGAAGTCAGTTCCCCTAAGATGTGCGTTCTGCAAGTGAATAGAGACAGGTGAATGATCTGAAATCACCAAATCATGGATCTCCGCACTGGTGACTCTGCCTCCCATGTTTGTGCTAGGAAACAGATAATCAATGCGAGACTACGCCTGGTGCTCATGGGAGAAATGCGTGTATTCTCTAACATCTGAGTGAAGTGATCTCCATATGTCTGTAATACCAGAAGAAGACATAAAGGGCTGTAAAATCATGTCGGTGGGGCATGGATGGGGTACTAGCCTATCTGCTCTCAGATGGTCCTCGTACACCGAAACAACCGCGGGGGTCGGGGAAGAGCGTGGATTATGCTTCGCCACGGTATCTGGCCCCACCCTGTGCGCTTTTTCCACCCGACTGCCTCTGGCAGTTCCTTTTCACATATATCTAGCAGTTCTGAAACCTGAATAGATTCAGGCAAACCCACCACCCGCAAGTTGTTACGGCGGGACCTATTTTCAAGGTCCTCCATCTTGCTGTACATTTGGTCGATGACCAGCTGCTGGATTTGTATGGTGGCAGCCACTTTGGCCGAGGTGGCGTGAAGCAATTGTACCTCTTGTTCCAACTCCCCCACCTTGTGGCTAGTTTGGCGTACCTTCTTCTGTAATGCGGTCAGGGAGGACTGGATGGCAATTTCCAGGGTCCTTCGCATGTCAGGGGTTATGTGTAGAGCCACTTCGATGGCTAAGCGCTTGTAATCCAGTACGTCTGGGTCTCCGGTTAGAGGCAGAGAATCCTGATAGCAGTCCTCCTGGAGCAGCAGGGGTGAGGTCGCCGCCATTTTGGTAGGCTGTGAAACGAGGGGGGAATCAGGGCGTTGAGATCCCGTCGGTTTCTGGCCACTGCGCAGCAAGTACCGTTCCATATAAAGCGAGTGAAATCTCCCAATGTTATTCCCAGGTATCGGGGGAGAGAATGCTATGCAGGCTCTCATAAAAGTCGCTCATAAGATCAGTGCAGCGGAGGACCTCTTCTCGCTATGCCCTTACATGGCAGCGCCGGAACCGGAAGCCTCATTTATTTCTTTTAATGTTGATGATTATGGCTTGCAGCTAAGGAAAACACAAAAGTCAGTATCTTAGAAAAATTTTATATTGAGAAAAAGTTCAATATTGTAGACATATGGTGTCACACTAATCAACTAATCAATACAAAACACCTGCAAAGGTTTCCTAAGCCTTTAAATGGTCCCTTCATGGGGAATTATGGTTGAAGACTGCTGACCTGACAGTTGTCCAGAAGACACAAGGAAAGTAAGCCACAAAGGGTCATTGCTAAAGAAGCTCCCTGAGTGCATTATCCAAGCATATTAATGGAAAGTTTAGTGGAAGGAAAAAGTACAGAACAACAATTGATACAATACAAAACTAAATATGGAACAAAATGTAAAAAAAAATTGTACTACATATCCATATTGAATCAGAATTTTCATATACAAGTGTGAATGAGCTGGTTTCTGACTAGCGCAGTTCTTAATTTATTTATTTCTTCATGCCCATTAGATCAGAAAATAGTCTGACCATGGGTGTAATGACCAGACGTAACTGCGACATAGAGGTCTAGTGGTCACAGTGATGTCACAGCACATGGCTATTAAAAACTGAGGTTAGTTAATTTCCCTGTTGTTGTATAGTTAGTGTAGGGATTTGCAAAAGAATGAGGACCCATGGAAGTGGGCTTACGAGCTGTAGTATTTTACTGGTCCAAAAGGAAACTGGCTTAGTTACCCATAGTAAAAAGACCGATTCCACCTTTCATTTTTCAAATCTGATTGGTAACTATTAGTGGTGATCGAGCACCAAAGTGCTCGGGTGCTCGAGTAGAAAACCTCGGGATGCTCGGGTGCTCTACTGAGCACCCAAGCACAATGGAAGACAATGGGAGAACCCAAGCATTAAACCAGGCACCCCTGCTCTGAAGAGGGTAGGGTGTCTGGTTCACATGAAGCACCACTGTGGAAACACCACTGAAATGGTTCAGGAACAGCATGGGGAGAATGTCTGGATGCATCTTGGACTCCCAGGTCGCTGCTGGGAACGATGTTGTCCAAGTAGTACAGATTGACAGTAATACGCACAAAACCGAAGATAAAATCGATTTTAGAGGAAAAATTGTTAGGAAACATTCTTTTCTGAATACTAATATCTGAATACTAATAACATAGAAGTCAAGAAAAATAGGGTGGCACTGCTGTGTGTGACGTGGGGATGCACGGGGTCCTGGGCTACCCTGTCAATGAATGCAGCCAGTGATCGTGGTGCTCTGCCCAAAAGTGAAAAGTCTCAATAAATTCGCAAAATTATAGAAGAAAATGTAAAAAAAGAGGGCGGCACTCACCACTGCTAGAGTAAAATATAATCCTTTATTTGTCATGGGTAAAAACGATAGGCAGGAGCATAGCCACAAAATATACGGACATGAGTGTGGCGACGGCCGTTTCGCGTGGGTTTTGCGCTTCCTCTGGCCTCTGACTTCACTGCGCTGGTGTGCGTCAGTATTTATTAACAAAGCATCTAGTTCTCATGACAGCAAAGACGCTTAAAAGTTAAACACTCATTCCTAAAATAAATACTTGCAAAAACACAAAGTATGCATGAAGGCAGGCAATAACAATATATCTAAATCAAATGAATACACTTAAATAATTTTTATCATTGAGTCCGAGGGGACCGAGTGTGGCCGCTTTCATGGTCCATCTAGCTTTCCTCCTCAGGAGTGCTCGGTGCCTGTCACCCCCGTAGGGCATGTTCGGCTCCAGCTCTATAACTGAGAAGGTGAGGCAATGCGGATCTCATCCATGTGAATTACGGACGTGCTCAATCAGCTTAGTGCAGTCTTTACCGGTCCTCAAGGAGTTAAGGTGCTCCCTGAACCTTTCAAAGAAAGGGCGTATCGTCTTACCAATGTAAAAAGCCCCGCATGTACATTTAACCAGGTAGACAACGTAAGTGCTTCTACATGTAATGAATTGTGTGACTGTGTGTGAGACTCCTCCAAACGTCAAATATTTCAACTGGCTATTGAAACTACAAAAGGAGTGTTTAACTTGTAAGAGTCTTTGCTGTCATGACAACTAGATGCTGTGTTAATAAATACTGACGCACACCAGCGCAGTGAGGTCAGAGGAAGCACAAACCCGAGCGAAACGGCCGTCACCGCTCTCATGTCCGTATATTTTGTGGCTATGCTCCTGCCTATCGTTTTTACCCATGACGAATAAAGGATTATATTTTACTCCAGCAGTGGTGAGTGCCACCCTCTTTTTTACATTTTCTTCTATAATTTTGCGCATTCTTTGCTGAATATTTACTTGTATATAAAGTGCAAGTGCTGCCAGAAATTACAAGGAAGAGGCACTCCGATACAACCTGTATATCACATAAAGGAGAGCCTCATTCACATTGTGGTACAATTGTTCAGGTAGTGGGACTCCTACACTTATAAAGCCTATGCACTAAGTGAAAGGGCTGCCAAAATTATAAGAAACCGACACTCCAATACACACTTTATTACACATAAAGGAGGGCATCATACACACCCTTGAAAAATTATTATTTAAGGCCTGCTGGTGACCCTCAAAAACATTAGGAGCAATGGCCCGCTGGTGACCCTCTAAAACATTAGGGGCGAGGGCCTGCTGCTGATCCTGTCATCTAAAACATTAGGGTTGAGGGTCTGCTGCTAAGCTGACCATCTAAAACATTAGGGGTTAGGGTCTGCTGCTGAGCTGACCATCAAAAACATTAGGGGTGAGGGTCTGCTGCTGAGCTGACTCTCTAAAACATTAGGGGCGAGTGCCTGCTGCTGATCTGACAATCTAAAACATTATGGGTGAGGGCCTGCTGCTGAGCTGACCATCTAAAACATTAGTGGCAAGGGCCTGCTGCTGAGCTGACCATCAAAAACATTAGGGGTGAGGGTCTTCTGGCAAGCTGACCATGGGAAAAAATTAAGGTTGAGATCCTGCTGCTGAGCTGACCATCAACAAAATAAGGGTTGAGGGCCTGCTGCTGAGCTGACCGTCGAAAAAATTATTGGTTGAGGGTCTGCTGCTGAGCTGACTCTCTAAAACATTAGGGGCGAGTGCCTGCTGCTGATCTGACCATGGAAAAAATTATGGGCGAGGGCCTGCTACTGAGCTGACATCGAAAAAATTATGCTTGGAGGCTTGCTGCTGAGCTGACCCTCTAAAACATTAGGAGCGAGGGCAGCCTAATAAGCATGTTGATATGATGGAGGAGGAGGACAAGAAAAGGAAGATTGAACCATATACCCTTTTTTGTGGTGGAAGGGGTGCATGGGAATACAGTGTATTCAATACACGATAAAAGCCACATTTAAAGTGCCTTTATGTTCAGCCGCTTTCCTCTGGTGGAGTAGAGAAGTCAGGTGCAATCCAGGCCTTGTTCATTTTGATAAGAGTCAACCTGTCAGCATTTTCAGTTGACAGGCAGATGCGCTTATCAGTTATTATGCCCCCAGCAGCACTAAATACCCGCTCTGATAAAATGCTGGCGGCAGGGCAGGCCATCACCTCCAATGCGTAGAGCGCCAGTTCGTGCCACGTGTCCAGCTTGGACACCCAATAGTTGTAAGGTACAGAGGGATCATTGAAGACACTGACACGGTCTGCTACGAACTCCTTCACCATCTTCCAAAACTTTTCTCTCCTTGTGACACTAGGCCACGAATTAGGGTGAGGTTGCTGGCGGGGTGTCATGTAAATGTCCCAGGCCTTGCCTCTGTTGGAGCTGCTGTGTGTTCCCCTCGTCTCCCCTCCTTGGTTGCCCAAGGAATTATGTACTCTGCTGCCAGTGTTGTCAGCTGGAAATTTTTGGAGCAATTTTTCCACAAGGACCTTCTGTTATTGCACCATTTTGCTAGTCCCCTCCACCACAGGAATGAGAGATGAGATGTTCTCTTTGTAGCGGGGGTTGAGAAGGGTGAACAACCAGTAATCGGTGTTGGGCAAAATGCGTATAACGATAGGGTCACGGGAAAGGCTGCATAACATAAAGTCAGCCATTTGTGCCAGAGTCCCAACAGACAAGACTTCACTGTCCTCATCAGGAGGATGACTCTCAATCTCCTCATCCTCTTCCTCCTCTTTGGCCCATCCACGATGAAAAGATGGAATAAACCTGCTGTCGGTACTACCCTCTGTAGCGGAGGCAAGCGTCTCCTGCTCCTCCTTCTCTTCCTCATCATCATCCAATTTGCACTTAGAAGACAAACACAGAGTGGTCTGGCTATCACCCTGTGTACTGTCTTCCCCCATTTCCACCTCTTCCACATGCAAAGCATCTCTCCTTCATTGTGAGCAACGAGTGTTTCAGTAGACACGGAAGTGTGAGGGTTACGCTGATAATAGCGGCATCACCGCTCACCATCTGTGTTGATTCCTCAAAGTTGCGTAAAACCTCACAGAGGTCCGACATCCATGCCCACTCGTTACTTGTGAAGAGTGGAAGCTGACTGGAAAGGTGACGACCATGTTGCAGCTGGTATTTCACTACTGCCCTCTGCTGCTCACAAAGCCTGGCCAACATGTGGAACGTGGAGTTTCAGCGCGTGTTCACGTCGCACAAGTCGGTGAGCTGGCAATTGCAAGCGCTGCTGCAGCGTTGCCAGACCGGCGGCAGCTGTAGATGACTTTTGGAAATGGGCACACACGTGTTGCACCTTCACAAGTATCTCAGGCAAATTGGGGTAGGTTTTGACAAACCGCTGAACCACTAAGTTGAACACGTGGGCTAGGCATGGTATGTGTGTGAGCTTGCCGAGCTCCAAAGCCGCCACCAAGTTACGGTCATTATCAGACACAACCATGCCTGGTTGTAGGTTGAGCGATGAGAGCCACAGCTCAGTCTGGTCCCTTATACCCTGCCATAGCTCTGCGGCGGTGTGCTGTTTGTCACCTAATCAAATTAGTTTGAGCACGGCCTGTTGCCACTTCCCCACTGCAGTGCTACACTGCTTCCAGCTACTGACTGATGGCTGACTGGTGCTACAAGATGAGAATTCAGAGTTGGAAGTGGAGGAGGAGGTGGAGGAGGAGAAGGGGGGTTGCAGCCACTAATGTAGGTGGTGGCGGAAATCCTGATGGAAGTAGGGCCCGCAATCCTTGCCTGGGGACTAAGTAGTGAGGGACGGCCGCCGACATCAGGCTGCGGAAAACCTCAGTATCCATAAGCCTAAATGGCAAAATTTCCAGAGCCAGCAATTTGGAAAGGTGTGCATTTAGTGCTATGGCCTGTGGGTGGGTGGCTGGGTATTTGCGCTTTTGTTCAAAGGCCTGGGGTATGGGCATCTGTACGCTGCGCTGGGACACAGAAGTGGATGTGCTAGCTTATGGTGTTTGCAAAGGTCCAGGTGCAGGATGGGAGGCATCCAGGCCTACGTTTTGAACAGGGGATTGGCCAGCACGTAACACGGGGAAAAGGAGGCAGTGGTGTGACCCGCAGACACTGATTGTGGACCCAGGTGTTTGGCCCAGCTATTAGGGTGCTTTGATGCCATGTTGCGGATCATGTTAGTGGTGGTGAGGTTGCTAGTGTTCACGCCCCTGCTCATTTTGGTACGGCACAGGTTGCAAATGACATTTCTTTTATCGTCCGCACTTTCCTCAAAAAAGCACCAGACTGCGGAACACCTACCCCTTGACAAGGGAATTTGCCACAAGGGGGTGCTCCAGGGAACAGTTGCGGGCCTGTTTGGTGTGGCCCGCCTTCTCCCTTTTGCCACCCTACTGCCTCTTTCAGCCTGTTAATGTGCTGCGGATCCCTCCCCCTCTGTACTGCTGTCCCCGCTCAGCTTGCCACCTTCCCAGGTTGGGTCAGTGATTTCATCGCCCACCACCTCCTCTTCCACTTCCTCAGACACGTAGACCCACTTACTGACAACTGTGTCTCATCCTCATCATCAACCTCTTAAGACACTAATCGCGGTTCCCCACCATCATCTTCTTGTAACTGTGGATGCTCAAGAGTTTGGGCATCAGTGCACACGATCTCCTCATGTCCCTCTATAAGCTGGCTTGGCGAGAGGCCCAAATAAAGGAATAGCGATGAATATCCAAGTGTGGGATCACTTGTTTGGCAAGACTATCCATGGTGGGAGGAAGGAGGATCAGGTTGAGGATTCTGTTGACAGGACTCTTGGCTACTGAGACTGGACTTTGTGGAAGACAGGGTGGTGCTTAACCGACTGGAAGCTTTATCTGCTGCAATCCAACCGACCACCTGGTCTGACTTCGAGAGTGGTGTCCTGCGCCGCCCTGCAAACTGGGACATGCAGCTAGGTGTCATGTATGAGTGTTTTCTTGTGCTCTGGCACAGTTTCTCCATGCCCAGGGCCACGGCCTCTGCATGCACCATCAGCAGCACAGCCACTTCACCGTCCCTTACTGCTCGCCTTCTGCATATTAAATGGTATATATGTGTTGCACATATGCTGAAAGTATGGTCAATAATTCCAATGTGCGAAGGGAGCGGGCTGGGTGAAGACAGAAGTGATTTTATTGAACATGTTCTGGAATGAACAACCACATGACCTTCAGTATGGGGATACAGGAAATGTAGCAGTAAATCCTGTCCTCCTATATTAATACACATCTCTATATTCAATAATACATTCTCAATAACAGGTATAACTTTCCTATAAGAGATATTAAACCATTAACATGAGTTGCTCTCGGATTATTTAATCTGCATCACAGTCACAGTAAACCAATAATGCAGTATAATATCATAGAGTGACATCAGCTTCTATAGTAATCATAGTCACTACATATTAGTACCATGTGAAACCTCATTGTACTTCACTAGCACTTGTGCATATTTTATATACTCACACTGCATCACCAGCATCCTTAGCTGATTATAGCAATGTGTTTTACATTATTTTAGCCTATCTATTCCCTTACCTGGAATGAACAAACACATAACATTCAGTATGGGAATACAGAAAATGTAGCAGTAAATCCTGTCCTCCAATAAACCAAGATCTGCATTATTCAGTTCCCCTTTGCTGTTTGTATTTCTGCTATTCAAGCTTTCGCTCTGCTGCCATCTACTGGTGGTTAATAGCAATGTCATGAATTTAATATAATACAGTCATACTTGTGGATTGTTGAAGCTAGAAATTATATAGATATTAGTTTATTCTTATGGGGTGCCTATTTTTGACATCTCTTACATATGCTTGCAAGTATGTCACACGTACAGTAGCGCAGGACTTGTAAGTGTATGCGCAAATAAATTAAACTGAATGTCACTGATATTTAGGATGTGCAAACGTTATACAGGAGATGTAGCGCAAGTAATGTCGCTGTCACCAATGGCTAATAAAAAATTACAGGAAATGTCACCGCTATTTGGGATGCTCAAATGTTATATAGAAGATGTAGCGCTGGTAATGTCACTGCTGTTACCAGCGGCTAATGTTATACAGGAGATGTTGCATAGGTAAAGTCGCTGCTGTCACCAGTGGCTAACGTTATACAGAAGATGTAGCGCAGGTAATGTCGCTGCTGTCACCAGCGGCTAAGAAAAAATTACAGTCAATGTCACAGATATTTGGGATGCGGAAACGTTATATAGGAGATGTAGCGCAGATAATGTCACTGTCCGCAGCGTCTAAGGAAAAAGTACACTGGATGTCACAGATATTTTTAGGATGTGCAAACGTTATACAGTAGATGTAGTGCAGGTAATGTAACTGTCCGCAGAGGACACAGTCTATGGAAAGAGTACACTGGATGTCACAGCTATTTTTAGTATGCGCACACGTTAAACAGGAGATGTAGTGCAGATAATGTCGCTGTCCGCAGCGTCTACGGAAAAAGTACACTAGATGTCACAAATATTTTTAGGATGAGCAAACTTTATACAGGAGATGTAAGCAGGTAATGTAACTGTCTGCAGCGGACACCGTCTACAGAAAAAGTACACTGGATGCCACAGATATTTTTAGGATGTGCACACGTTACACAGGAGATGTAGCGCAGATAATGTTGCTGTCTGCAGCGGCCAAACAATTGCAAGCTATTTAGCGCAGGTTGCGCTAAAAATATATATTGCTGCTAGATACAACAATAGTCCTTAAAAGGACTTTTTGGTCTCTAAAATTGCACGCAATTTAGCGCAGGGTGCGCTAAAAATATATTTTGCTACCAGACATAACAATAGTCCTTAAAAGGATTTTTGAGTCTCTAACACCAACCCTGCCTAATAAAAAAATGTCATTCAATTCCCTACACTATCTGTCCCTTCTACAGCACAGCTCTCCCTGACTAAGGCCTCATGCACACTACCGTGCCATTTTTTGCTTTCCGCAAACCGCGGATCCGCAAAAAACTGAAGCCGCCCGTATGCCTTCTGCAATTTGCAGAACGGGCGGCCCATTGTAGACATGCCTATTCTTGTCCTTAGTAAATTCTTTGAGGGGTGTAGTTTCCAAAATGGGGTCACTTTTTGAGGGTTTCCACTGTAGGGGTACGTCAGGGTCTCTTCAACTACAAAATGGTGCCTAAAAATCATTCTAGCAAAATCTGCCTCCAAAATCCATATGGCGCTCCTTTCCTTCTGACCACTGCCACGTGCCCTTAGAGCAGATTACTGCCACATATGGGATATTTCTGTAAACTGCAGAATCAGAGTAAGGGTTCATGGACACGACCATATGTATTTTGCGGTCCGCTAAAAATACGGATGACATCAGTGTGCATTCCGTATTTCGCGGAATGAAACAGCTGGCCCCTAATAGAACAGTCCTATCTTTGTCCGTAATGTGGAAAATAATAGGACATGTTCAATTTGCGGAACGGAAATACGGACATATGGAAACGGAATGCACACAGAGTAACTTCTGTTTTTTTTGCAGACCCATTAAAGTAAATGGTTCCGCATACGGTCTAAAAAAAACGGAACCAACATGGAAAGAAAATACGTTCATGTGCATGAGCCCTAATGTAGATTGAGGTTTATTTTGCTGTTAACGCTTACTGTGTTGCAAGAAAAAATTGATTAACATGAAAAAACTGCAAAAAAATGACATTTTTCAATATCGCCTCCATTTCCCTTTAATTCTTGTGAAACACCTAAAGGTTTAACAAAGTTTGTAACATCAGTTTTGAATAATTTGAGGGGTGTAGTTTCTAAAATGGGGTCATTTATGGGTGGTTTCCATTATGTAAACCCCTCAAAATTACTTTATATCCGATCTGGTACTTAAGAAAATTGTTTTGTAAATTTTCTTGAAAATTTGAAAAACAGCTTCTAAAAATAAAATGACATTTGCAAAATGATACCAACATAAAGTAGACAATAATGACTGAGAACTGTTTTATGAGGCATTACTATCTGTCTTAAAAGTAGAGAAATTCTAATTTTGGATTTTTTTATAAATAAAGGAAAAATATATCGACTCAAATTTACTACTGTCATGAAGTACAATGTGTCACCAGAAAACAATCTCAGAATGGCTTGGATATTTAAAGTGTTCCAGAGTTATTACCACATAAATTGACACATTTGCATAACATGGCCTGGACATGAAGGTAAAAACTAGCCCGAGATAGAAACAGTTAAAGACCTGAACAACAGAATTAATATTCTCACTGCTTATTGACTAATTATTGATGGCCTATTCTCAGCTGTTTGAAGCGGTATCAGCATTTGTGCGTGTGCTACTTCCTCTTCCAAATTACAGTGGCACAGTGTAATTACCACTGCTCCTCCAGTTCACTGAATGGGATGGGTAATTACACTGCATTGCGGCTACAAGCTAGATGACACCCGTGTAATATTAAAGCAGAAGAAGCACTCACACAAGGGCAGCTACTGCTTCAAACAACTGATCCCCAGGGAGATCCAGGAATAGGACCCCCACTAATGTATTGATGATCTATCCTTAAGAAAGGTCATCAATATCCTGATAATGCACAAAGGCTGCAATAATAAAACATCTTCCCATATAAAAGACAAGACAAATTTTGAAACAAGAAAAATGTCTGATAACCTTGTTGTACGATTGGCTGAGTTCTCAGCATTCATACCCTCACTACCTTAGCTGATTCACACAACTACACCAGGTTCTGGAAACATGGGCAGTGTGTTGGCCGCATCACACGGCTTGTGTCTCCTGGACCTAGCATAGTTGTGTGTATCTTTTAATTTGATATGTTTGAAACATATGAAATTTCACAGTAAAAAATTATACAGTGGGTGAGATTTTTCAAAATTGGCCCAATGAAAACTATCTTAGTTGCCCATAGTAACCAATCAGTTTCATTCAGAGCTCATAAAAATGAAAGATTGAATTTGATTTGTTACTATGGACATATTTGTTTGCCTTTGAACATGTTTTGACTGTACTTATGCTCACAGTTCCATGACATCTCTTAGGAACTGGAGTTGCAGTGTATATACACTGCTCAAAAAAATAAAGTGAACACAAAAATAACACATCCTAGATCTGAATTAATTAAATATTTTTCTGAAATACTTTGTTCTTTACATAGTTGAATGTGCTGAGAACAAAATCACACAAAAATTAGAAAATGGAAATCAAATTTTTCAGCCCATGGAGGTCTGGATTTGGAGTCACACTCAAAATTAAAGTGGAAAAACACACTACAGGCTGATCCAACTTTGATGTAATGTCCTTAAAACAAGTCAAAATGAGGCTCAGTAGTGTGTGTGGCCTCCACGTGCCTGTATGACCTCCCTACAACGCCTGTGCATGCTTCTGATGAGGTGGTGGACGGTCTCCTGAGGGATCTCCTCCCAGACCTGGACTAAAGCATCTGCCAACTCCTGGACAGTCTGTGGTGCAACGTGACGTTGGTGGATAGAGCGAGACATGATGTCCCAGATGTGCTCAATTGGATTCAGGTCTGGGGAACGGGCGGGCCAGTCCATAGCATCAATGCCTTCATCTTGCAGGAACTGCTGACACACTCCAGACACATGA
Organism: Bufo bufo; assembly: GCF_905171765.1. Lineage (NCBI taxonomy): Eukaryota > Metazoa > Chordata > Amphibia > Anura > Bufonidae > Bufo > Bufo bufo. The sequence continues at coordinate 102,694,262 of NC_053396.1, forward strand.
GGTCTAGCATTGTCTTGCATTAGGAGGAACCCAGGGCCAACCGCACCAGCATATGGTCTCACAAGGGGTCTGAGGATCTCATCTCGGTACCTAATGGCAGTCAGGGTACCTCTGGCGAGCACATGGAGGGCTGTGCGGCCCTCCAAAGAAATGCCACCCCACACCATTACTGACCCAATGCCAAACCGGTCATGCTGGAGGATGTTGCAGGCAGCAGAACGTTCTCCACGGCGTCTCCAGACTCTGTCACGTCTGTCACATGTGCTCAGTGTGAACCTGCTTTCATCTGTGAAGAGCACAGGGTGCCAGTGGCGAATTTGCCAATCTTGGTGTTCTCTGGCAAATGTCAAACGTCCTGCACGGTGTTGGGCTGTAAGCGCAACCCCCACCTGTGGACGTCGGGCCCTCATATCACCCTCATGGAGTCTGTTTCTGACCATTTGAGCAGACACATGCACATTTGTGGCCTGCTGGAGGTCATTTTGCAGGGCTCTGGCAGTGCTCCTCCTGTTCCTCCTTGCACAAAGGCGGAGGTAGCGGTCCTGCTGCTGGGTTGTTGCCCTCCTACGGCCTCCTCCACGTCTCCTGATGTACTGGCCTGTCTCCTGGTAGCGCCTCCATGCTCTGGACACTACGCTGACAGACACAGCAAACCTTCTTGCCACAGCTCGCATTGATGTGCCATCCTGGATAAGCTGCACTACCTGAGCCACTTGTGTGGGTTGTAGACTCCGTCTCATGCTACCACTAGAGTGAAAGCACCGCCAGCATTCAAAAGTGACCAAAACATCAGCCAGGAAGCATAGGAACTGAGAAGTGGTCTGTGGTCACCACCTGCAGAACCACTCCTTTATTGGGGGTGTCTTGCTAATTGCCTATAATTTCCACCTGTTGTCTATCCCATTTGCACAACAGCATGTGAAATTGATTGTCACTCAGTGTTGCTTCCTAAGTGGACAGTTTGATTTCACAGAAGTGTGATTGACTTGGAGTTACATTGTGTTGTTTAAGTGTTGCCTTTATTTTTTTGAGCAGTGTACATTAAGCTCTTTTTTTGGTGGCATATCTCCATTGCGAGAATACTAGGTCAATTCCTGGCATAACTGGTTTCATGAACTCTTTAAGCTGGTCTTGACATCCTTGATGGTCAACAGAAAATACAAAAAAATAATGACTAAATCTACTTTAGGCTGCAATAGTAGGTTCAAATACATTTATACCAGTGGATGTGTAGTACCCTAGACCTGAGGGTACTCCAGATTGTTTTCTATTATTACTAAATTGCCTCAAGTCAAGCCTTGAGAGGATAGGAGACAGCAGAGTGACCTGCTATACCCAGCTTCTACAGACCCTGCTGTGAAGTGAGGGAAAATGGGCCAAAGACACCCTCATCAAAAGATCATTAAACTTTGGGTTTTGCTCCTATTTTGCATGAGCTAAACTCAAAGATCTGAAACATACACAAAAGACCCATTACTCTCAAATATTGTTCACAAATCTGTCTAAATCTGTGTTAGTGAGCACTTCTCCTTTGCCGAGATAATCGATCCCACCTCACGGGTGTGGCATATCAAGGTGCTGTAGACAGCATGAATATTGCACGGGTGTGCCTTAGACTTCCGACAATAAAAGGACACTCTGAAATGTGCACAGTTTTGCGTTACTGGGGGAGGGTCAGAAAACCAGTCAGTATCTGGTGTGGCCACCATTTGCCTCACACAGTGGAACACATCTCTGTCGCATAGAGTTGATCAGGTTGTTGATTGTGGCCTGTGGAATGTTGGTCCACTCCTCTTCAATAGCTGTTCTGAAGTTGCAGAATATTGGCAGGAACTGGAACACGCTGTCTTATACGCCAATCCAGAGCATCCCAAACATGCTCAATGGGTGACATGTCCGGAGAGTATGCTGGCCATGCAAGAACTGGGATGTTTTCAGCTTCCAGGAATTGTGTACAGATCCTTGCAATATGGGGCCGTGCATTATCATGCTGCAACATGAGGTGATGGTCGTGGATGAATGGCACAACAATGGACCTCAGGATCCCATCACGGTATATCTGTGCATTCAAAATTCCATCAATAAAATGCAGCTGTGTTCGTTGTCCATAACATATGCCTGCCCATACCATAACCCCACCACCACCATGGGCCACTCGATCCACAATATTGACGTCAGAAAACTGGTCACCCACACGACGCCACACAAGCTGTCTGTCATCTGCCCTCAACAGTGAACTCATCTGTGAACAGAACGCCTCTCCAATCTGAGCATTTGCCCACTCAAGTTGGAACTGCAGTGAGGTCCAGACCCCAATGAGGACGACGAGCATGCAAATGAGCTTCTCTGAGATGGTTTCTGGCAGTTTGTGCAGAAATTCTTTGGTTATGCAAACCGATTGTTTCTGCAGCTGTCTGCGTGGCTGGTCTTAGACAATCATGGGGGTGAACATGCTGGATGTGGAGGTCCTGGGCTGGTGTGGTTACACGTGGTCTGCGGTTGTGAGGCCGGTTGGATGTACTGCCAAATTCTCTGAAATGCCTTTGGAGATGGCTTATGGTAGAGAAATGAACATTTATTGCACGGGCAACAGCTCTGGTAGACATTCCTGCAGTCAGCATGCCAATTGCACACTACCTCAAACTTTGTGACATCTGTGGCATTGTGCTGTGTGATCAAACTGTACATTTCAGAGTGTCCTTTAATTGTGGGCAGTCTAAGGCACACCTGTACAATATTCATGCTGTCTAATCAGTACCTTGATATGCCACACCTGTGATATCTCCCCACTCGCAAAGTCTCTAATAGAAGAGGTGGGATGGATTATCTTGTCAAAGGAGAAGTGCTCACTAACACAGATTTAGACAGATTGTGAACAATATTTGAGAGTAATGGATCTTTGAGTTCAGCTCATTTAAAATGGGAGCAAAACCAAAAGTGTTGCGTTTATATTTTTGTTCTGTGTATATTATTTGCCGTTCACCGGTGCAGTTATATGTTCTAAAGACCTTTTTTGCGTGTATTAGTGGCATAAAAATATATATTATTTGCAGTTCAGCGGTGCAGTTATATGTTCTAAAGCCTTTTGTGGAGTGTATAAGTGGAACACAGAGGCGGCATATTCTACATTTCGGATATGGTAATAACTATTGCCTCTTTGAATGTGAAGGGACTTAATAGTCCCTTCAAACAGAGTATGGTTTGGAAGGAAGTTAGAAATCTCCATAGTGAGATATTGTTTTTGCAAGAATCTCACTTCCATAAGCATAAGATATTTCCTCATATCTTTATGGCATCTTGCCTTGCCTTAGCGATCAAAACACTGTAGCCTTCTCACTACATGATACAATAGTGGACCCACATAGTCGATATTTAGGGGTGATCTGCGATATTAATAATGTTACATATACCTTTTTTAATGTGTATTTTCCCAACAGACACCATCCAAGATTCTGGGGGTCTCTCTGGTCCAAGATAGAGTCAGGGAGAAAAGGGATTCTGATGGTGGGAGGGGATTTCAATTCCATTTTGGATAATCAATTGGACACTACTGCCCCTGGGAGGCATCTCTCTCCACTCGCAAAGTCTCTAATAGAAGAGGGATATGATGTATGGCATTGTCAACATGGCAGTGAAAGGGACTACCCCTTTTTTTCCTCCCCCCATCACTCGTACTCCCGGATCGACTTTTTTTCTAGTAAATAAGGCATCTCTACTTCAAGTAGTCTCATCTAATATTAAGACCATCACATGGTCCGATCATGCCCCAATTACTATCACATTATCAGAACAATTCTCGACCACTCTCCCATCACAATGGCGTTTGAATGATGTAGTACTTACCCACCCAGATTATAGAGACAAAGTGAAGTCAGCCCTAATTTCATACTTAGAAATTAATACAACTCCCGAAATAGATCCCCAGATTTTGTGGAATGCACACAAGGCTGTTATGAGAGGCACTCTCATCCAGTGCTGTGCACAGATGAAGAAGAAACGTAGCCAGGAGATTAAGGATATACTCTCCAGCATTCAACATATAGAAGCTCTAAACAAAGCCTCGGTAAACGCTTCTCATTCCATAACCTTGAGTTATTTTAGAAAGCGCCTATAAACAATCCTTGCAACCCAACACGAATACTCTCTTAAAAAGTTCAAGCTGCAATGTTATGTACATAGCAACAAAACAGGTGGCTTTTTAGCCAAACGACGTAAGCAAACTACTGCTTCATCTCGCATTGGGTATCTGCTAGATAAAAAGGGAAACAAAATTACAGATCCCAGACTAATAGCAGATCAATTTTAACAATTTTATGAATCTCTTTATAATTTACAAAGAGATGAACAAACCCCACAACCAACCGGGGAAGCAATTAACTCCTTTCTGGACGCTGTCCATTTACCTCATCTATCACCAGAACAGGTCAGTGCCCTGTCGCTCCCTATTACGAGTGAGGTAATCCAATTGGCAATCAAATCTCTACCTTTAAATAAAGCCCCAGGACCAGACGGGTTTACTAATGCCTACTATAAACACTTCTCCCTCATGACAGCACCATATCTAGCGAAGGCTTTTAACAAAGCTGCTACAGAAAGTAAATTTCCAGAGGAGATGCTCATGGCCCACATAGTTATCCTTCCCAAACCAGGCAAAGAACCGACAGACGACTTCTCTGATCGTGTATATTGGAAATACCTCTCGGCCACACTGAATAAGTTTGGATTTCAGGGATTCTTTAAATATGCAATATTAGCTCTGTACTCCTCTCTTTCAGCCAAAGTATTCTCCTTAGGGTTCCTGTCAGACCGTTTCATTATCTCTAATGGAACGAGACAGGGATGCCCAATGTCCCCTATAATTTTTGTCTTAGTCATGGAACCTTTCGCAGAGATGGTCAGACATTCCCCCGACATTATAGGGATTTCAGATAAGGGCACCTCACACACTTTAGGGTTATATGCTGACGACGTCATACTGTCATTGTCTCATCCGGAGACATCCCTCCCAGGCATGCAAAGGGTCATTAGCATGTTCCAGAATGTCTCATATTACAAGCTCAACTTAACAAAGACTCAAGCCTTTACGGTCGGTGTGGACCCCTCAGTAAAGACAGAGCTTACCTCCCGGTTTCCTTTCAACTGGCAGGATAAAGGCTTTACTTACCTGGGGATCACCCTGATCAAATCTAGCAAAGACCTGTACTCAGCAAATTACATCTAATTGTTGTCAAAAGTGTCTAATATGATCGGCAGATTCTCCTTGCCCTTGTTGTCCTGGGCATGTAGAGTGGCAGATGATGATGCTCCCGGTCATATTGTATACTTTCCGCACTGTAGTGGTCCCTGTACCGGAGTCCTTCTTCAGGTCCCTTCAAAAATTGCTCACCGATTTTGTCTGGGCTGGCAGAAAACCTAGGGTAAAATTCTCTACAATGACCAGACCATGTGCAAAGGGAGGAATGAGTATTCCAGATCTGTATACTCGCTCAGACAAAAGAATGGTGGGTGAGGGATAGTGATAAAACATGGGTGGAATTGGAAAGGTCTGCATCACCCACACCTCTCATCTCACTATTTAACTTATATCCCCCTAAAAAACCAAGGGACCACCAATCCCTCCTTAGTATCAAGGCATCAGTTATAGCTTGGAAAAACTTCCTGCCTTATACGGGTTCATTGGCCAAAACCTCAGTAAGGAACCTCCCTTTGCACTACTTAAATGTATGGATCCTTGATCTACAATTAGATATTTGGGTGACAGTTGGCATATCTTAAATCCAACATCTCTTCGATGACACAGTACTGCACACTTTTGAAAACATAACTAATAGATATGACATCTCAAAACGAGATTTTTACAAATACTTGAGGGTCAGACATGCTTTAACAAATTCCAATAATCAGTTACTAGAATTTCCCACGCAAATACAAGAGTTACTTTCTACTGTCAGATCTTCCATAAAAGGCATTACCCTTTTTTACAACACTTTTATAACACCCACGGCATCAATGAAACCTTCCTTTGTACTGAAATGGGAAGAAGAGTTAGGGGTAACACATAATACGGAGGATTGGTGTGGCGAAAATAACCTCGCCACTGGGTTTTGGAGGGGCCTGTTTGCCAGCCTCTTGCCTCAGGATTATGGCCCATATACTAACTTTGAAGGAGAAGACAGACCGGCCGCACAGCTTAAATCTGTGGAACTGTTTTGGGCAGGAAAGCCATGCTTGCGGTCGGCCAAATGTGACTTCCATGGAATTCGGGAACCCCTGCTCGGATCTAAGTGATTTTTGGATATGTTGTTCACCCAGATACATTATGGGGATATGTGGGGTTTTGAAGTGTTTTCTGTGTTTTGGGAAAAATGTGTGTTTTCTGTCTGTGAGTGATTAAGTTAGCCCATTGTTTGGTAATTGTATCACAGGCAGAGCCCAATGTGTTTTTGTTAATTGTATTTTGTTGATTGCGTCAAAGACAATGCTCATTGTATTTTGTTGATTGCGTTACAGACAATGCTCATTGTATTTTGTTGATTGCGTTACAGACAGAGGGAAGGGGATTTTGTGTACAATTGCTGGGAAGGTTTCAATACTGTAAATGCATGTGATTGGCTAAAAAATAAACTGTCACAGTCTTCTACAAGGGCCCCAGGGGGAGTGTCCCTTGCTAGGAGACCTGCATAAAAGGCTGAAAAATAACCCATTAAAGAGTTCCTGTTTTACATTCAACATAGAGCCTCGTCTCATGTGTGTGGGGATTGCTATTCGTGTATACTCCCCTGGCTATTACTCCTAGCTCTTGTAAGAGCTGTTCCTGTTCCTGGTTCCTGTGGTGGTATCGGTGTTGAGTGGAGTGCTTGGAGTCCTCGGGAGGCACTGGGAGCACCTATCGACGGAGGTACGCAGTCGTAGTGTCAGGAGATCCTTTACATTGGTGGCAAGCGGCGGGATCGTTTCCACAGCCAGAAGGACAGCTACAGGAGACACCATTCCATGGATTTTACAATTTGAGGGCAACGCATGTCCTAGTACAGCGACCCTGACAGCACCATAATGAAAACAGCAGTGGAGTACGATGAGGGTGTCATGGATGACAGAGATGCAGTCCGCAAAGGCATCTGGTACCAGGCACTGGGTATTGTGGAGTATATGAAAATCCAGCACTTCGTATCTTTGCTTGACAGTGTTTATTACACAAACCAAAGTGTAAGCGGTAACGGAACCCTCAAAGTGCAAGCCCCAATGCGGTCTACATGTTTCGAACCAGATGGTTCTTAATCATGACCTCCACAATAAATTTCCAACACAGTATATATATAGACGTGAACTTAACAGATCCCTCCCCTATTAAACTAGCAGGGCGGTGCTGGTCATCCCAGGTGTTATAATTAAAAGTGTTTACAGAAATTTAAGTGCACAGAAACACATTTAAAGTTAAAATCCAGAATAAGCCGTTATAAATAGACATTTCATAGTATAAAGTCCAGCAGGTAGAGAGGAAAAATAAAGACAAAGACAGGTCAGGGACATGAAAAAGTAAATAAATAAATAACTCAATATAAATATATTGAGAGATCCCAAAATAGAGGAAAACCGCTCCGTCTGAACACTCCTCTATATATAGAGGAGTGTTCAGACGGAGCGGTTTTCCTCTATTTTGGGATCTCTCAATATATTTATATTGAGTTATTTATTTATTTACTTTTTCATGTCCCTGACCTGTCTTTGTCTTTATTTTTCCTCTCTACCTGCTGGACTTTATACTATGAAATGTCTGTTTATAACGGCTTATTCTGGATTTTAACTTTAAATGTGTTTCTGTGCACTTAAATTTCTGTGAACACTTTTAATTATAACACCTGGGATGACCAGCACCGCCCTGCTAGTTTAATAGGGGAGGGATCTGTTAAGTTCACGTCTATATATATACTGTGTTGGAAATTTATTGTGGAGGTCATGATTAAGAACCATCTGGTTCGAAACATGTAGACCGCATTGGGGCTTGCACTTTGAGGGTTCCGTTACCGCTTACACTTTGGTTTGTGTAATAAACACCGTCAAGCAAAGATACGAAGTGCTGGATTTTCTTTTCCTTCAAGTTTGTCAGCTGGGGTCTCATCCCATCCGTGCACCTTCCAAACTGCAGATGCAGGTGAGCTGGACTTTTACCATTATATATTGTGGAGTATATGCCAGACGAGAGACTCCCCACGGAAGACCAGCGGTTGCAGAAGCGAGTAGCACTGTGGATGCCCTTCCTGGGAGAGCAACCCCGGGAGGAATGGGTAAAGAAATTGGAACACCTAGCATGGCAGGAGCTGTGGCTGGAAGATGCCTACCACGCGCTCTGGTGGTATGGGGCACAGTACCTACCCAGGACAGCTGAGCATGACAAGCCAGAGGGAGAGGAGTTTGATGGTCCTGGCTTGTTATGGGAGACTTTTTCAGAGCTGGAGTTTGGGAGCCCTACACAAGCCCGGTTCCGTGATCTCTTGGAATGGAGGGAGAGCAGGTATGACTGGGACGACACTCATGAGATTAAGCAGGACCTGGTCCACCTGGTGACCTGGGAGATGGAGCTGGAATAGGGCTACCAGCAGCTGTTCCACTCCAGTGAGAAGGCTCAGCAGGAGAGCAGAGTGACAGACCCAGAGCCAGACCTCTTCAGCTGGGAAGATATTGTGGAGGTTTACTGGGAAGAACCCCAGGGGGCCGGTGGAGATGGGACCGAGGTCTCTCCTCCGGTCCTGCAGGGAATTAGGAGCCCAGTCTCCATTCCCCAGCGGCAGGCTGAGTTACAGGGGGCAGAGACAGTCGGTCCTGTCCCCCAGCGGCAATGTGATTTATTGGGAATTGGGAGACCAGTCTCCATTCCCCAGCGGCAGGCTGAGCTACAGGGGGCAGACACAGTCGGTCCTGTCCCCCAGCGGCAGAGTGTCCAGCAGGGAATAGAGAGCCCAGTCTCCTTTCCCCAGCAGCAGGACACTGTATTGGGAGCGGAGACGGTTGATCGCCCTCCCCAGCGGCATTGTGATTTATTGGGAATTGGGAGCCCAGTCTCCATTCCCCAGCGGCAGGCTGAGCTACAGGGGGCAGAGACAGTCGGTCCTGTCCCCCAGCGGCAAAGTGTCCAGCAAGGAATAGAGAGCCCAGTCTCCTTTCCCCAGCAGCAGGACACTGTATTGGGAGCGGAGACGGTCGGTCGCCCTCCCCAGTGGCTGGAAGTATGTATGGGAGAGGAGCTCGTTACCCCCTCTCCCCAGCGGCAGCTTAATGTACCAGGGGAGACAGTAAGCCCCACAACAGTGCAGATGGGACCGTGGTCTCTGCACTTACAGCACGGGGGTAGGGACAGTCGTTCCTGTCCCCCAGCAACAGGGCTGTTTAGCCAAAGGGGAGACAGTCGGTCTCCCCCTCCAGCAGCAGAGCTGGGTATCCAAAGGGGAGACAGTCGGTCTCCCCCTCCAACAACCAGGCTCCAACCAGGCTTCTTCCGTGGTAGCGCTGGCACCAGGGCAGAGTACCGCTGATCCCTGCCCACAAAGCAACCTCCACTCTAAGCCAGGGAGCAACACAGAGACCGGGAGTACCAGTTACCAACATAACCTTGGTGGACTCACTGGACAGAGACAGGCTACCAAATTCAACAGGTCCAGTATTTGGTTGTGGGGGGACTGCCAGACTAACTCAGGTACCGACCGGCGTGAGGTCAGGTATCTGGTTAGTCTTCCCTGGGAGGGGGAGATGTGTGGCGAAAATAACCTCGCCACTGGGTTTTGGAGGGGACTGTTTGCCAGCTTCTTGCCTCAGGATTATGGCCCATATACTAACTTTGAAGGAGAAGACAGACCGGCCGCACAGCTTAAATCTGTGGAACTGTTTTGGGCAGGAAAGCTATGCTTACGGTCAGCCAAATGTGACTTCCATGGAATTCGGGAACCCCTGCTCGGATCTGGGTGATTTTTGGATATGTTGTTCACCCAGATCAGAGCTATCCATGGATGTATACATTATGGGGATATGTGGGGTTTTGAGGTGTTTTCTGTGTTTTGGGAAAAATGTGTGTTTTCTGTCTGTGAGTGATTAAGTTAGCCCATTGTTTGGTAATTGTATCACAAGCAGAGCCCAATGTGTTTTGGTAATTGTATTTTGTTGATTGCGTCAAAGACAATGCTCATTGTATTTTGTTGATTGCGTTACAGACAGAGGGAAGGGGATTTTGTGTACAATTGCTGGGAAGGTTTCAATACTGTAAATGCATGTGAATGGCTAAAATATAAACTGTCACAGTCTTCTACAAGGGCCCCAGGGGGAGTGTCCCTTGCTAGGAGACCTGCATAAAAGGCTGAAAAATAACCCATTAAAGAGTTCCTGTTTTACATTCAACATAGAGCCTCGTCTCATGTGTGTGGGGATTGCTATACGTGTATACTCCCCTGGCTATTACTCCTAGCTCTTGTAAGAGCTGTTCCTGGTTCCTGTGGTGGTATCGGTGTCGAGTGGAGTGCTTGGAGTCCTCGGGAGGCACTGGGAGCATCCATCGACGGAGGTATTCAGTCGCGGTGTCAGGAGATCCTTTACAATTGGTTTTCAGTCTTCCCTATGGTGAAACAAGTATCCAAGAGAGCTTCTCATTGGGAGACCGCATTCAAAAACTATTAAGATGGTATCTCACACCAGCTCACATTCATAAACTCAATCATACATACCCCCCAAACTGATGGAGAAATTGTGGCCACGTAGGTACCTATAAACATATCTGGTGGGAATGCCCTATCGTGTCTACTTTTTGGGAAATCTCTTCTCAAAAAAGATGTGGGCTGGTGAATTCCTAAATCCGTGTTGCTGGCCTTGTGTTTTGTGGGGCTGGCAGATTTACCGGTACAGATCAGAACAGTGTGTGGCCAGGTCATTTTAGCAGCCAGAGCGATGATTGCTAAATCATGGAAATCTAGTTCCCCGTTGACCATCCGCGAACTGATCTCCTCTGTACAGGTGAATTTTGAGATGGAAAAATTATACGCCCTTCGAACACATAAATGGTCAGCGTTAATGTCTAAATGGAATTTATGGATCCAATTTCCCAAACCATGCTAGATACCTACATGAATAGTATCATCCTTGCCCCCTGTTCGAGCAGCCCCCCTACTTCAAACCACTTAAAGCTATGTACCTTCTTTCTTATTGTTCTAATGTTGTTTACTTTTCTAGAAGAATGTCTTGCTTTACTGTTGAGTCTTTGTCAAGACTTTTGGTATGTACAACATACAACACTTGCTTATCGCTGGATCCCTGCGTGGACCACAAGATTGCAATGCCACTCAAATGTTTTGTTACAGTTGTGAATGTAACTCGGGATTATTAATAAAAACTTAAATAAATAAAAATAATCTGAATCATGATGACCGACAACGGGAAGAACATGGTGTCGGCGCTGCGGTCAGGGTGTTCCTGAAGTCTTCCACCCATCTGCAAGACATCCTAAAAATGGCCAGGAAGCTTTGCATGCACTTCAGCCACTCGTACACTACAAAGCACACCTTCCTTGAGCAGCAGCGGCAGAACGGCATCCCCCAACATAGGTTGATGTGCGACGTTTCCACCCGTTGGAATTCCACCCCCCATATGTTGGACAAACTATTTGAACAGAAAAAGACCATAAATGATTTCTTGGTGATCTAAGCAGACAGGAGTACTCCCCTGTGTAACTTCGATGTCAGCCAGTGGCAGTTCATGCGTGATACTTTCGTTTGCACAGGCCCTTTGAGGAGGCCACGTTATTTGTCAGTCGCTAGGACTACGGAATGAACGTCATTCCACTGCTTCATGTCCTGGAACAGATGCTGGTAAATCTGGCTGGTCAGGGGACTGGAGATGTGGCTCCTAGATCTCATGGCCACATGAGCCGTGTTTGGGCTGAATTGGGGAAGGAAGAGGACATTAGAGCACAAGCAATGTGTAGCAAAATGGATGGTTTTTCTACACAGGTGACAGGAGAGGAGGAGCAGGAGCAGCCAGAGGAGCTACATGGCAATGAGAAAGACAAGGCAGAGGACCCAGACACACTGTGGCAGTATGCAGTGGAGATGGAGGCAGGGAGTCCCTCTGAGTCACTTGCACAAATGGCCCGATGCATGCTCACTTGCTCGAGAATTGTCACCATTTGGCAGAGGGATGACTTCTGGCTCTTCACCTTGTTGGAACCTCGCTACTGGTCCAAAATGGGGGTCCTTTTTACACCTTCTGAGAGGGAGGACAAACTGAACTACTATAGAGACATCCTATGTAGTGAGTTGGCTGCTGCCTATCTGCGCCATCGTTCATCCTCTCGCAGGTCTTACCGAGGGGCCCTCTGCGCTCATGTTCCTCTGCCATGGCTGCTGTGGCAGGGTGGGGGGATAGGAGCAGTTCCAGATGCCCGGCCAGTAGTGTGGCATCAGAGCGGGTGTTTAGTGCGGCGGGGGCCATAGTTACCCCAAGAAGAACTCGTCTGTCCACCCAAAAGGTGGAGAGACTGACCTTTGTCAAGATGAATCAGGTGTGGATCAGCCAACACTTTGACAAAAGAGACCAGTTTCTTCTGGTTACCTGCCTCAGCTACTATTCTGATGCTGCCACCCGCCTGATGCCACACATCTGATGCCAAGTGCTCCATTTTTCACTCACCATCTTCAGCTGGTACTGGTATTGCCACCCACCTCCTCACTCCGGGTCACTCTGTGGTTTCCTGATGCTGCCGCCACCTCCAAACTGTGTCACTGTGTCACCGTGCCACTCTGTGGTCTCCTGATGCTGCTGCCACCTCCATACTTGTAACCTTGCCACTCTGTGGTATCCTGATACTGCTGCCACCTCCACACTATGTCACCGTGCCACTCTGTGGTCTCCTGATGCTGCTGACACCTCCACACTAGGTCAACTTGCCACTGTGTGGTCTCCTGATGCTGCTGCCACCTCCACACTCTGTTATTGTGCCACTCTGTGGTCTCCTCATGCTGCTGCTACCTCCACACTGTCATTGTGCCATCCTGTGGCATCCTCCTGATGCTGCTGCTGCCGCAACCTCCACACTCTGTCATTGTGCCACTCTGTGGATTCCCGAGGATGCTGAAACCACCCCCACACTCTGTCAATGTGCCACCCTGTGGCCTCCTCCTGATTCTGCTGCTGCCACCTTCCCACTCTGTCATTGTGCCACTCTGTGGTCTCCTCATGCTGCTGCTGCCACCTCCACACTGTCATTGTACCAACCTGTGGCCTCCTCTTGATGCTGATGTTGCCGCCACCTCCACGCTCTGTCATTGTGCCACTCTGTGGCCTACTGATGCTGCCGCCACCTCCACACTGTCATTGAGTTATTTGGTCAGTTTTGGCCCCGTAACTGCCCAAATAAGTGAAGTGTGCAGTGATTCTAAGAGTGACATCTGTCATCTGCATGTCATACTGACTCACAGTATTGTTTCACTACCACACCAAACTCCCTATGCGTGTTACTGCAAGGCACAGTGTTCTAGACCACTATAAAGGCTCTCTAGAGCCAGGAAATAAATGTTTTTTAATGCAATTCGCCACAAATAAATTTGTATCGAACCAAACTTTTTCAAAAAATTCGGCAAACCGTCCGAATCGAATTTTCGAGAAATTTGCTCATCTCTAGTAACTTTATCAGGTAATAACTATGGAACGCTTTTACTTATCCAAGCCATTCAGAGACTGTTTTCTCATGACACATTGTATTTCATGATTATGGTAAATTTAAGTCTGTTTTACCTTTATTTATAAAAAAATTCAAAAGTTAACGAAAATTTGAAAACATTCACTGTTTTCTAAATTTGAATTTCTGTTTTTAAGACAGATAGTGATCCCTCAAAAAAAATATTCATTAATTAACATTCCCCATTAGAAGGTTTAGAATTTTAGAACCAATTTTTTTAATTTTTTTAAAAATTTCCAAAGTCGACTTTTTTAAAGTCACTTTGAGGAGCTTGCATAATAGAACCAACCTATAAATGACCCCATTTTAGAAACTACACCCCTCAAACTATCTTAAAACTGGTTTTAGAAATGTTGTTAACCCTTTAGGTATCCCACATGAATTAAAGCAATTAAAAAATTTCACTTATTTTTCAAATTTTCCATTTTAATCATTTTTTTCCTGGAACACATCAAGGGGTAACAACAAAACAAACCTAAATTTTTATTACCTTGATTCTGCAGTTTGCAGAAACACCCCATATGGGACCGTATACCGTGGTTTGGGCACACGGAAGGGCTCAGAAGGCAAGGAGCGCCATATGGTTTTTGGAGGGCAGATTTTGCTGGAATGGTATTTGGGCACGATGTTGCATTTAAAAAGAACCTGAGGTATCCCCACAGTGAAAACCCCCAAAAAGTGACCACATTTTGTAAACTATACCACCCAAGGAATTTTTAAGGGGTGTAGCGAGCACTTCACTCAACAGGTGTTTCATAGAATTTTTAATACTTGGGTGTGAAAATGAAAAATTATATATTTTTTTACAAGAAAATTGTGCTTTAGGCTCAAACTTTCTTTTGCACAAAAGATAACAGGAGAATATCCCCCCACAATTTGCTACCCACTTTCTCCCTAATACAGTAATACCCCAATTGTGGTCGTAAACTGATATTTGGGGATACGCCAAGGCTCAGAAGGGAAGGAGAAGCATTTGGATTTTCTAACATGGAATTTTCTGTCATGGTTTTTAAGAGCGATAACTTTTATAATTTTTTGTTGAATGAGCTGTGTGAGGGCTTATTTTGTGCGGGACAAGCAGTAGCTTTTATTAGAACCATTTTTGGGGTACAGTTGGCTTTCTGGTTGCTTTTGTATCAAATTTTTTGGGAGGTGAAGTCACAAAAAAGCAGTTTGGTGTCATTTTTCAAATTTATTTTACACCGTTCACTTGATGGGGTAGATCATGTGATATTTTTATAGATCCGGTCATTATGGACGCAACAATACCAAATATGTTTAGTTATTTTTTTTTTTTTTTACGTTTTACACAATAAAAACATTTTTAGAAAAAAAATGTTTTTGTGTTGCAATTTTCTTAGAGCCATATTTTTTTAATTTTTCTAGCTATGGTCTTATGTGGGGGCTCGTTTTTTGTGTGGGATGAGGTGTTTTTATTGCTACCATTTTGGGGTACATACGACTTTTTGATTGATTAACATTATGTTTTTCGGGAGGTGAGCTAACAAAAAAATCTGTTTTTGTGCAATGTTTATTATTATTTTTTTATGCCGTTCACCTGATGGGGTAGATCATATGATATTATTATAGAGCCGGTCGTTGCAGATGCGGTCATACGAAATATGTATATATTTTTTTTCTTCTATTCTTAATATTTTTTTAATAACGGATTTGCTGGGAATTTTTTTTTTTATGTGAAACATTTTTTTTCAAAACACTTTATTTATTTATTTATTATTTTTATTTGACACTTTGTGTCCCCCATAAGGTCATACAAGACCTCTGGGGCACATAATTTTTTTTTTAGCTCTTGATTTTTCCTGTAACTGTGGCCCCAGTTACAGGGGAAATACAACCTCCAGAGAGACTGTACAGCATAATACTGTGCTGTACAGCCTCAGTGCAAGGTTGATCGAGGTCTATGGAAGAGCCGACAGCTCCTGCACTCCCCCGGCCCCAGTGGTCACATGATCACCGGGCGGGACAGTAAGAGGAACATTGCTTCCTCAGCTGTATACACAGTGCTCATTCAGTGATCTAGAAGACAGGGACACCCAGGAACGGTCCCTGCCTTCTCTCTGGGGTGCCCTGCTGTCACTGGGCGGTTGAGAAGTGGTTAAAAAAATTCACCAAAAATTCTAAAAGAATTCAATAGAATTTTTTATTTTTTTTTAACAATGAGCTATTTTCTGATGACAAATTCCCTTTAAGTGTTTCAGACACTTTTTATGCCTCACACAAGGAGGCATGTCTTAGCTGGTTTACACTGTCTAAATATAGCGCCATATTTTTCTGCTTGCTGTGTGAACAAAGCCTGAAGCCAAAAGCAGAATTCCAGAAGGGAGGAGTAGTATTAATCCACATTTTTGTGTTTTCACTTGTATTTCCAAAGTAGGAGATATAGCAAGTAACATAAAGATAAGAGTAAAAAATGCCATTCAGAATACTCTAGTCCCACATTAAATAATAGTAAAAGTTTCCTAACTAAGGGCTCTTTCACACTTGCGTTATTTTGTTCCGGCATAGAGTTCCGTCGTCGGGGCTCTATGCCGGAAGAATCCTGGAGAGAAATCCGTTCAGGATGCATCAGAATGTCTTCATTCCGGAACGGAACGTTTTTTGGCCGGAGAAAATACCGCAGCATGCTGCGCTTTTTGCTCCGGCCAAAAATCCTGAACACTTGCCGCAAGGCCGGATCCGGAATTAATGCCCATTGAAAGGCATTAATCCAGATCCGGCCTTAAGCTAAACGTCGTTTCGGCGCATTACTGGATCCGACGTTTAGCTTTATCTGAATGGTTACCATGGCTGCCGGGACGCTAAAGTCCTGTTTGCCATGGTAGTGGGGAGCGGGGGAGCAGTATACTTACCGTCCATGCGGCTCCCGGGGCGCTTCAGAGTGACGTCAGGGCGCCGCACGCGCATGGATGACGTGATCGCATGGATCACGTCATCCATGCGCATGGGGTGCTCTGAAGTCATTCTGGAGCGCCCCGGGAGCCGCACGGACGGTAAGTATACTGCTCCCCCGCTCCCCACTACTACTACGGCAACCAGGACTTTAATAGCGTCCTGGCTGCCATAGTAACACTGAACGCATTTTGAAGACGTATCCGTCTTCAAATGCTTTCAGTTCACTTGCGGTGTTACGGATCCGGCGGGCACCTCCGGCAAATGGAGTACACAAAGGATCCGGACAACGCAAGTGTGAAAGAGGCCTAATGCAAAATACAAGTATAAGGCCTCTTTCACACAGGCGTCACATGTGAGGGCCGGACAAGATGCGGGTGCGTTGCGGGAAAATACGCAATTTTTCTGCGCGAGTCCAAAGCGTTTTAATGCTTTTTGCACGCGTGTGAGAAAAATCTGCATGTTTGGTACCCAGACCCGAACCAGGACTTCTTTGCAGAAGTTTGGGTTTGGGTTAGGTGTTGTGTAGATTTTATTATTTTCCCTTATAACATGGTTATAAGGGAAAATAATAGCATTCTTAAAACAGGGGTGGAGGGGGTAAAATTTTTTTTTTTTATTAAACTCAACTAATCCACTTGTTCGCACAGCCCGGCTTGTTTTCTTTCTTCTTCTTTGAGGACCTGAGAGGAAAAGGACCTTTGGTGACGTCACTGCGCTCATCACATGGTACGTCGCATGGTCCATCACCATGGTGATGGACCATGTGATGAGCGCAGTGACGTCACCAAAGGTCCTTTTCCTCCCAGGTCCTCAAAGAAGAAGAAAGAAGACAAGCCGGGCTGCGCGAACAAGTGGATGAGGTGAGTTTAATAAAAAAATAATAATATTTAACCCCTCCTGTATTAAGAATGCTATTATTGCTAGCACTTGCTTGTGGATGCTTGTGATTTTCACGCAGCCCCGTTCAGTTCTATGGGGCCTGCGTTGCGTGAAAAACGCACACTGAGCTTGCTGCGATTTTCACGCAACGCACAAGTGATGCGTGAAAATCACCGCTCATGTGCACAGCCCCATTGGAGTGAATGGGTCCAGATTCAGTGCGGGTGCAATGCGTTCACCTCACGCATTGCACCAGTGCGGAATTCTCACCCGTGTGAAAGGGGCCTAAAAGAGATAACTTACGGATGTGGATATTTCCCAGGTAGGTATTTAGTATTAAAAGTGGGATTTGAATTTATCAAATGTTAGGTCGCACTACTGTGTGGGGTGGCCCGGATGGGTGCTCTCAGCCTACAGATTCACCCAATCTATAAACTACAACAATATTTCAAAGAAAGGGCTGGGCACTCTCTATATCTGGAGTCAATGGTACTTTATTCAATAAATAAAATATTATACAATATATAATCACAATGTTAAAAAGTTAATTAAATGCACAGGTCTGGCCAGACTAAAAAAGTACCTACAAACAATTATAAAACCACAAATAGCTGCAACACAATGGTTAACTTATAGTCCAATATTCAAATTTTGTATAAATTTTCGAATAAATAAACGCAAGGGAAAGAGTACTAATGCATTCCAGATATTTGATCCAAGTATTCGATCCAATGTCCAAAACTTTTTACATATATTCGTAACTTATCCAATTTTCGCTATAAGTTTGATTAGTCTCTTTAGTCAGCACGATGCAACATCAATACATATCTTCACATAGGACTAAATGTCGATTATATTTTTCATCGCAAGTGTTTATTCCATCTATGGTTATTTTGTCTACTCACGTAGCAAGTGTGCGTAGACGGCTCCGATCAACAGTCCGCGGCGTCCCGCGTGGTAATTAGAATATGATCTTCCGCTATTGTTTGCAAATGTGATGCAATAATATGCGATATACCCAAAGATTTCAAGGGAATTTCGACAGATTGTCCTTTAGTTGAACAATATGAGTTTTCACTTACTGGCGCCAGTAGTTCCTTTATAGTCCACAGCTCTGCAGATACATATGGTATACCCTCAATGGACTTCCTCCAAACAGGTTCAAAGCTGCAAAGGTTGATGGTCCTTGTGTTGAATCGGGAAGTCCAGTACAAGATGCGTTTCGGGGCTCTTAGTGGCCCCTTCCTCAGTGGTTGACCTCCCCTCCATAATACCTCTCCTTTTATAGAGGATTCCAGAGATTTGCAAAGTAGGAAATGTATCAGGTTTCCCTCAAACTCAGTGCTGGATTTTACTTGTAGGATCACTTTAAATGAACAGCATTATTTTCTCCAATAAAGACAATATATTACGCAGTGGTCTTCACCCTGCAAACTTGTTACATACTCTAAATGATATTGCAACAAAAAGCGCACCAAAATCAAAAAACGCATGTGCGGTATTGATGCGTTTTTGTTGCGTTTTCATTAAAATTCGTGGTTTGAGTTATATTGGTGTGTTAATACCTCATATACAACTCAAATAAAGATGTAAAGGTCAAATAATTGTTGTCTTCATATTAATCTTCACTATGTGAACTAATTCCAATCTATAGATAATTTTGCCCCAAAAAACGCACAATATCAGAAAAACAGCATATGCGGTATTGATGCGTTTTTATTGCGTTTTTGTTAGAAAACCATTGTTTAAATTATATGGTACGTAAATATCCCATAATAATATATACATAATACATAAAAATATATATAATTTTTTTTCCCTTATATATAAAAAGGTTTAAAAAGATTTAAAAGATTGATGTCTTCATATTCTCAAAAAATTTCAAAAAGTATTACCAGAATCTCTATCAAATTTTTTTTTATTGTGTTAAAATCAGTATAGTGTTAAAACTGTATAATATATGTCATATAATGGCTTTCTGTGGCTAGAATTCAAAGTTGATTGTTGTGTATAAAAGGGTGAGAAAAATCTATTAAACAAAGGCCTAAAGTTTGCCCCTACAAAAAAACTCAATAAATTTGAAACATTCATAGGTGTTGAGAAATATATAAGACGATTGTGTCTCAAGAAATATCAATATTAGAAATATAAGGAATGAAGTAGAAATTTCCAAGGATGAATACATACATACTACTTTAAAAAGAAAATCCAAAAAATACCCACGTAATGAGATGGGTCCCGAATTGACTACCTAAATCACTCCCTCTCTAGTCATTTTAAAGATATGCATAATCAGGATCCTTCAGGCCTCAAGTTTGCAGCCCTTGAAAAGGTACATAGAGATTGGAGGGGAGGGGACCACATAGGTAGGATGTCAAAAGATTTTTGAATTCGATACACTCCTTCCAATGGGGTTGAACTCCGAATTTGAACTATTTGGCTTCCTGTAGACTTGATCAGGGGTGAGTGCCAACGGCCGACTAGGGACCGCGCCATATTTAAGGTGGCCGGTCCCTCTCTGCCGTTGACACTCACCCTTTTATACACAATAATCCACTTTGAATTCTAGCCGCAGAAAGCCATTATATGACATATATTATACAGTTTTAACACTATACTGATTTTAACACAATAAAATAAATTTAGATAGAGATTCTGGTAATACTTTTAGAAATTTTTTGAGAATATAGATCTCTCCGTATCATTATATATGACATGTATCAACATGAAGACATCAATATTTAAAATCTTTTTAAACCTTTTATATATAAGGAAAAAAAAATTATATATATTTTTATGTATTATGTATATATTATTATGGGATATTAACGTAGCATATAATTTAAACAATGGTTTTCTAACAAAAACGCAATAAAAACGCATCAATACCGCATATGCGGTTTTTCTGATATTGTGCGTTTTTTGGGGCAAAATTATCTATAGATTGGAATTAGTTCACATAGTGAAGATTAATATGAAGACAACAATTATTTGACCTTTACATCTTTATTTGAGTTGTATATGAGGTATTAACACACCAATATAACTCAAATCACGAATTTTAATGACGCAACAAAAAAGCATCAATACCGCACATGCGTTTTTTGATTTTGGTGCGTTTTTTGTTGCAATATCATTTAGAGTATGTAACAAGTTTGCAGGGTGAAGACCACTGCGTAATATATTGTCTTTATTGGAGAAAATAATGCTGTTCATTTAAAGTGATCCTACAAGTAAAATCCAGCACTGAGTTTGAGGGAAACCTGATCCATTTCCTACTTTGCAAATCTCTGGAATCCTCTATAAAAGGAGAGGTATTATGGAGGGGAGGTCAACCACTGAGGAAGGGGCCACTAAGAACCCCGAAACGCGTCTGGTACTGGACCTCCCGATTCAACACAAGGACCATCAACCTTTGCAGCTTTGAACCTGTTTGGAGGAAGTCCATTGAGGGTATACCATATGTATCTGCAGAGCTGTGGACTATAAAGGAACTACTGGCGCCAGTAAGTGAAAACTCATATTGTTCAACTAAAGGACAATCTGTCGAAATTCCCTCGAAATCTTTGGATATATCGCATATTATTGTTCCACGCTAAAGTCGATACTCACATTTGCAAACAATAGCGGAAGATCATATTCTGATTACCACGCGGGACGCCACGGACTGTTGATCGGAGCCGCCTACGCACACTTGCTACGTGAGTAGACAAAATAACCATAGATGGAATAAACACTTGCGATGAAAAATATAATCGACATTTAGTCCTATGTATTGATGTATTGATGTTGCATCGTGCTGACTAAAGAGACTAATCAAACTTATAGCGAAAATTGGATATATAACGAATATATGTAAAAAGTTTTGGACATTGGATCGAATACTTGGATCAAATATCTGGAATGCATTAGTACTCTTTCCCTTGCGTTTATTTATTCGAAAATTTATACGAAATTTGAATATTGGACTATAAGTTAACCATTGTTTTGCAGCTATTTGTGGTTTTATAATTGTTTGTAGGTACTTTTTTAGTCTGGCCAGACCTGTGCATTTAATTAACTTTTTAACATTGTGATTATATATCGTATAATATTTTATTTATTGAATAAAGTACCATTGACTCCAGATATAGAGAGTGCCCAGCCCTTTCTTTGAGGTAATTAGCATTAGTGATGCCTTTGCAGTTCGCCCGACGGTTGGTTCGCTGTGAACTTTGCGAGCATATGGCAATGTCCGCGTGCGCCATATTCTTTTGCATTGTGCCGAACTTTGACCCATGACACATCTGGTGGGACAGGACAGCCAATTGAGACGTTTCAGCACATGGACACACCCCCAAACCTATAACAGAACCCGATCTGGCAGCCATTTTACATTATGTGTTTTGCCAGTGTAGAGAGAGCTTGTATTTTGGAGCAGGGACAGGCTGTTAGGAACTTAGGGACACCAATTGCTAGCTAATAGGGCCACAAAAGTCCTTTTAAGGACTGGTAACGTTGTGCTATCGATAGGTGTGATACACAGAGGGGTGTGATATACTTATAATATACATTCTAATATAGAAAGTATATTAAAGTGCATTTGTATGCTTCCAGAAAATACTGATTGAGGGCTGCAATCTATCAGTTTCCATAAAATAGTGATAGAGGTTTTCCATATATCTGCGTCCACAAAATTACTGCTTGAGGGTGATATACCAGCTTCAACTAACAACTGATTGAGACCTGCCATATATCAGCTTCCACAAATACTGCTCTTCTCTAGGGACTTTTGGAAAATGACAGGCAGAGGAAGAGGCAGGCCGTTCCACAGGGGTGGTAGGGGTCAGGCAGGTGCACCAGGCCAGAGCCTAAGTGGGAAGTTGGAGAAGGTGTGTGCGATTATGTCAAAGGACGCACCAGAGTTGGTTGAGTGGCTCACTCAGCCTTCCGCTTCTGCACCCTCTTCATCCTCTGTATCTACACCCTCCTCACACTCTGCTGTGTGCACCTCCAAAGACACCACCATAGCCCCTCCACTCAAGTCAGAGGAATTATTTTCCCATCCATTCCCAGACCTTACCGATGAGCAGCCATTTTTGGCATTGGATGAGGAAGAGGAGGTAGCAACGGCCGCCACCCAGCGGTCTGACGACAGTACCCAGATCAGCCCAAGGAGGGTGGCCCCCGCTGTTGCTGCCTGCTCCGAGATCTCTAATGTCAGTAGTGGTGAAGGTGATGATGATGACGTGTCGATGTCACGTGGGTGCCCACAAGAGAGGAAGAGGAGGGGAGTTCAGAGGGAGAGACGGAGCAGCAGATAGGGAGGAGAAGGAGAAGCAAGCAGAACTCGCAGTGCACAGGAGGCAAAAATCAGACTGCAAATGTATCTGGAGCGAGCCATCCACCATGCGCGGTCACATCTTGTGCTCCCAGGACGCCGGCACATGGCTCCACATTGTGGGCTTTTTTTTAACGTGTCAGCTGCTGACAATAGTGTTGCCATCTGCAGCCTGAGCTGTCAACGCATAAGTCGCGATAAGCCCAAAACTCACCTAGGGACAAGCGCCTTAAGAAGGCACCAGACCTCCCATCAGCGAGCCCAGTGGGAGCAACGCTGTCAGAACCCACAAAACGACACTCCCGGTGCTCCACGTCCTGCCTCTTCTCCTTCTCCTCTCTCCTCCCATTTGTCCTCCACTCCACCTTCCACCGTGCCGTCGTCGCGTTCATCTGGCACAAGGCAGGCTTCCGTGGCCCAAATGTTCGAGCGTAAAAAAATGATGACGCCGGAAAATTCTCTTGCCCAACGGCCGACCGCTGGCTTGTCAGAACTGCTAGCCTGCCAACTACTGCCATATAAATTGGTGGACTCGGAAGCCTTTAGAAAATTTGTGGCCATTGGTACACCGCAATGGAAAGTCCCCGGAAGGAAATATTTCTACCAGAAGGGCATCCCTGAACTATATGGCCACGTTCAGCGGCAAGTTAATATATCTCTGGCACACACTGTCGGTGCATGTGACCACAGACACGTGGTCTAGCAAACACGGGCAGGGACGGTACATAACTTTTACTGCCCACTGGGTGAACCTTCTGACAGCCATCAAGAATGTAACCCGTGGCACCCATGTAGATTTGGTGTTACCGCCAGGGATTGCATGCAGGCCGGCCTCTTCTTCTCCTCCTCCTACTCCATCCTCCATTTCCTCCTTGGCTGACTCCTCCTTTTCCACTGCTACCGCCTCTTCCGCTGCACCCCCCAAGTTCCCCAGAACCTTTTCGATGTGCCAGGTGAGACGTTGCCATGCTGTACTGCAGCTGTTGTCCCTGGAAGCCAAGAGCCACACCAGTCCTGCACTGCTTTCAGCTCTGCGGTCAGAGGCCGATCAGTGGCTAACCCCGCTCAATTTGACAGTTGGTAAAGTGGTGTGCGACAATGGTGCCAATCTGCAGAGCGCACTGAAACAGGACAAAATGACACACGTGCCATGCATGGCACACGTCCTGAACTTAGTCGTGCAGCGATTCGTTGCCAAATACCCTGGGGTCCAGGACATCTTGCGGCAGGCCAGGAAAATCTCTGGCCATTTTAGAAGATGTTACACGGCCATGGCTCACCTTGCTGATGTTCAGCAGCGACACAACTTACCCGTCAAACGTCTGATTTGTGACTGCACATCACGCTGGAACTCCACCTTTTATATGCTTGATAGGCTGCTCCAGCAGAAACGTGCAGTTAACGACTACCTGTACCAACTCTGCGGCAGGACAGGTTCTGAGGTTTCTTTTCACCGCGCCAGTGGCTGCTCATGCGCGACGCATGCAGACTTCTGCAGCCATTTGATGAGATCACCAAACTGGTCAGTCGCAGCCAGGGTGCCATCAGTGACATCGTACCTTACGCTTTCTTTCTGGAGCATGCATTGCATGGTGTGATTGATCAAGCCGTCGAGGAGCAGGTGCTGGAAGATGAGGAAGTCGGAATGCTGAATGAATTCCCAGGGGGGCTACTCCATCTGAGACAAGTCAGCAGGAGTCTGAAAAGGAGTCAGAGGAGGATGGTGGCTGGGGGGAGGAGGAGCAAGAAGAGCATGCTTTAAACTTTTCTGGGATCCCTGGTGTTGTCCGTGGCTGGGGGAAGGAGGCCGAGGACGACTCTCTCCTGGGCGATGAGCAGGAGCCAAGGCGCTCCACCGCTTCCAATTAAGTGCAAATAGGGGCCTTCATGCTTCAGTGTTTGAAGAGGGACCACCGTATAAAAAGCATAAAGGTCAAGGACCTGTACTGGGTGGCAACGTACTTAGACCCTGGTACAAACACAAAATGGCGGACATGTTACCAGCATCACAGAGGTCTGTCAGAATGCAGCATTTCCAGGCCTTGCTGCGAGAGATGCTGCATTCTGCTGTTGCGGACACTGGCAAAGGAATTTCCACCCACAGCGAAACAGATGCGGGTACCATTCCTACCGCGCCTGCAAAAAGAGGGCGGTTTGAAGATGTGTTGGTCACTTCGGATATGAGATCAATCTTGCAGCCAACCCATCGATAGCCGCCCTCCGGATCCAGCCTCAGGGAACGCCTAGACCGACAGGTGTCCGACTACATCGGGTTAACGGCCGATGTGGATGCTCTGAGAAGCAAGGAACCCCTTGACTACTGGGTGTGCAGGCTTGACCTGTGGCCAGAGCTGGCACAATTTGCCATGGAACTCTTGGCTTGCCCCTCGTCGAGTGTCCTGTCCGAATGGACAGTCAGCGCAGCAGGGGGGATCGTGACCAATAAGCGCACTCGCCTAGCGCACAACAGTGTGGGCTACCTTCCATTTTTTTTAGTGAGTGAGGCATGGATCTCGGAGGAATTCAACAACTGTGATGACCACGTATAATTGAATTTCCTCATGCCAGCTCACACATATCTGCCACCACACAGAACAAAGAATGGTCCTTGCCTTATGTATATACAGCAGCATAAATGGGCCTTTTATGTCAGGTGAATGCCTAATTTTTGGGCCCTGTACTGGCCGACAGTTACATATTTATCCTGTGACCGCCTAATGTATCTCCAGCCACAGAATCCAAAGTTTTTTGCTGTCAGGTGAATGCCTATTGCATATTTTTTGGGGCCTGTACTGGCTGACAGTTAGATTTTTATCCTGTGACCGCCTAATGTACCTCCAGCCACAGAATCCAAAGTTCTTTGCTGTCAGGTGAATGCCTATTGCCTAATTTTTGGGGCCTGTACTGGCCGACAGTTACATTTTTATCCTGTGACCGCCTAATGTACCTCCAGCCACAGAATCCAAAGTTCTTTGCTGTCAGGTGAATGCCTATTGGCTAATTTTTGGAGCCTGTACAGGCCGACAGTTATATATTTATCCTGTGACCGCCTAATGTACCTCTAGCCACAGAATCCAAAGTTTTTTTGCTGTCAGGTGAGTTGGTCAGGGGTGTAGCTATAGGGGGTGCAGAGGTAGCAGTCGCTGCCAGGCCCGGGAGCATGAGGGGGCCCAAACACCCTTGTGCCACATAAGAAGACACTGGTATTATAGAACGTGCATGCAGGTCAAGTTACACCTCTGGCTGGAGGGAAGGGGTTAGGTCAAGAATGTGGCATGGGGGGGTGCCATTTCAGTTTTTGCCTCAGGCAGCATGAAGGCTATAGCTTTCCTGCCCCTGGCCACAAAGCACTGAGGGAAGGGGGGCACAAGCTGAACTCTTGCACCAGGGCCCATGGGCCTTTAGCTACGCCCCTGAAGTTATCCCTATACACAGGATGGGGATAACTATTAGATCGGTGGGGTCCTACTGCCCACCGATCACTAGCATGGAGGCCTCGTACCCCCTGAAATGACTGGAGTGGCTGGTCAGACATGCGTGCCGCCTATCCATTCATTTTTATGGGAATTTCGGAGATAGGTGGGCACTGTACTTGGCTATCTCCGGAACTCCAAAATAAATGAATGGAGCAGCCATGCGCATGTGCGACTGGCCGCTCCGTTCTTTTCAGGAAGGCTGAAGGTAGTACAGGGCCCCTTTTAACGTGGCATGTCTCAGTACAGCATCAAAATATATGTGCTTTGCGGAGACAAAATCTGGAGTCGCGCAAGACTTCGGTGAATGACTTTGGGCCCTGATTCTACGACTTTAAAAACATTTTAAAACAGGAATCTGAACTCGGCTTTGGTACCGGCTGGTACCTTAGTACCGAAGCTGAATTCGTATTCCTGTCATAAAATGTTTTTAAAGTTGTAGAATTGAAGACTGAAGTTATTCACCAAAGTCTCGCGCGACTTTTGACTTCACAAATTTTGCCCCCGCGAAGCACAAACATTTTAAAACAAAGTTTTGGAACGAATTGACTTCGAATCTTGGATCCAAAGCTCGATTTGCTCACCCCTAGCACTTATATCTCTCAGGAAGAACTGCAATTAGCCCTTGTTAACCCCTTCCTCCCCTGCATAGAAAATAGTCCCTCACATATAGCCCCAGAGATACATATTGTATGTATTACCTTTACAAATCTCGAGAGATATGAATGAAAGGTGACTGGACCACTTCACCTGCTTCACTATGAGATCACTACACCAGCACTGAGGGGAGGGGAAGAGAGCAGGGAAGCTACTGAGCATGACAGTCCACCTCTGAATGCCACAAAAGGTTGACCAGAAGGATAGACAGCAGGGGGTGCTACTAAAGAGGAAAATGATTAATATTTTTATTGCATATATATTGCAATAATACTTATTTTACAGGAACTGTATCATTGGTTACATGGCCTAGACGCAGCTCAGTCTCATTCAAGTGAATGGAGCTGAACTGCAATGCCAAGCACAGCAGCTACCCAATGGACGGCACTCGAAAATGTCATTTTTTAATTTTTTAATATGTGTCTGAAGTTAATATTGTTTGTGCACAACTCAGGGGATACAATTGCATGTTCAACCCCTTAATGACATAGCTCATTTTAGCCTTAAGGACCAGTAACATTTTCCTCCTCTGTGTTCTAGTAGTCAAAATTATTTAATTTTTTCTTCTAAAAATGTTTCTTGATTTTGTGGGATGAGTTGTATTTTTTTTAGGAACCATTTTGGGGTATATATAATTTATTAAATTACTTTTATTATTCTATTTTTAGGGGGAAGATAAAAAACAGCAATTTTAATATTATTTTGTAGAATTTATTTATGGTGTTCACTGTGTGCTATAAATAACATGATAACTTTATTCTGTGGGTCAGTGCAAATATGATAATATCAAATTTATATATATATATATATATATATATATATATATATATATATATATATATATACAGTGTATATATATATATATATATATATATATATATATATATATATATATACAATGAGGAACAGAAGTATTTGAACACCCTGCGATTTTGCAAGTTCTCCCACTCATAAAGGGGTCTGAAAATCACATTGTAGGTGCATTCCCACTCTGAGAGACAAAATAAAATAAAAATCTGGAAATCATAATGTATCATTTTTAAAGAATTTATTTGTCTTGCACTGCTGAACATAAGTATTTGAACACCTGAGAAAATCAGTGTTAATATTTGGTACAGAAGCCTTTGTTTGCAATTACAGAGTTCAAACGTTTCCTGTAGTTCTTGACCAGGTTTGCACACACTGCAACAGGGATTTTGGCCCACTCCTCCACACAGATCTCCTCTAGATCTGTCAGGTTTCGGGGCTATCACTGAGCAACACAGAGTTTCAGCTCCCTCACAATAAATGGCCCCATTCATCCTCTCCTTAATAGAGTGCAGAAAAGCACCCCAAAGCATGATGTTACCACCTCCATGCTTCACAGTAGGTGTTCTTGGAATGCAACTCATCCTTCTTTTTCCTCCAAACACGACGAGTGAAGTTTAGACCAAAAAGTTCACTTTTTTCTCCCATGCCTCCTCTGGATCATCCAGATGGTCATTGGCAAACTTCAGACGGGCCTGGACATGTGATGACTTGAGCAAGGGAACCTTACGTGCAATGCATGATTTGAAACCATGACGACGTAGTGTTCTACCGACAGTGACCTTTGAAACTGTGGTCCCAGCTCTCTTCATGTCATTGACCAGCTCCTCCCTTGTAGTTCTGGGCTGATTCCCCACCTTTCTTATCATCAGTGATACCCCACGAGGTGAAATCTTGCATGGAACTCCAGTCCGAGGGAGACTGACAGTCGTCTTTAGCCTCCTCCATTTTCTAACAATTGCTCCAACAGTTGATCTATTTTCACCAAGCTGCTTGGCAATTACTCCGTAGCCCTTTCCAGCCTTGTGGAGGTCCACAATTGTGTCTCTGGTGTCTTTTAACAGCTCTTTGGTCTTGCCCATGGTAGTAGTTGGCGTCTGACTGACTGTGGGGTGGACAGGGGTCTTTAAAGACAGGTGCTACTAAGTTAGATTAATGAGTGGAGTAGAGGTGGACTTTTTAAAGGCACAGTAACAGGTCTTTGAGAGCCAGAATTCTTGCTGTTTCTCAGGTGTTCAAATACTTATGTTCAGCAGTGCAAGACAAATAAATTCTTTAAAAATCATACAATGTGATTTCCAGCTTTTTTTTTTTATTCTGTCTATCAGAGTGGGAATGCACCTACAATGTGATTTTCAGACCCCTCCATGATTTCTAAGGCCCCTTTCACACGGGCGAGATTTCCGCGCGGGTGCAATGCGTGAGTTGAACGCATTGCACCCGCACTGAATCCGGACCCATTCATTTCTATGGGGCTGTGCACATGCGATTCTATGGAGCTGTGCGATTTTCATGTAACGCAGGCCCCATAGAAATGAATGGGGTTGCGTGAAAATCGCAAGCATCCGCAAGCAAGTGCGGATGCGGTGCAATTTTCACGCACGGTTGCTAGGTGACGATCGGGATGGGGACCCGATCATTATTATTTTCCCTTATAACATGGTTATAAGGGAAAATAATAGCATTCTGAATACAGAATGCATAGTAAAATAGGGCTGGAGGGGTTAAGAAAAAATGCAAAATATTTTAACTCACCTTAATTCACTTGTTCGCGCAGCCGGCATCTCTTCTTTCTTCAGGACCGGGGTAAAGGACCTGTGGTGACGTCACTACACTCATCACATGATCCATCACCATGGTGATTGATCATGTGAATGACCATGTGATGAGCGTAGTGACGTCATCAAAGGTCCTTTTCCTCACAGATGAAGACAGAAGAGATGCCGACTGCGCGAACAAGTGGATTAAGGTGAGTTAAAATATTTTTTAATTTTTTTTAACCCCTCCAGCGCTATTGTACTAAGCATTCTGTATTCAAAATGCTATTATTTTCCCTTATAACCATGTTATAAGGGAAAATAATACAATCTACACAACCTTGAACCCAAACCTGAACTTCTGTGAAGAAGTTCGGGTCTGGGTACCACAGTTGGTTTTTTAGCACGTGCGTGCAAAACAAATTGCACCCGCGCAAAAAAAAATGAACAACGGAATGCAATCGCAGTCGAAACCGACTGCAATTGCGTACCTACTCGCGCGGGTTTCCTGCAATGCACCGGGACGCATCTGGACCTAATCCGGACACGCTCGTCTGCAAGGGGCCTAAGTGAGAGAGAACTTGCAAAATTGCAGGGTGTTCAAATACTTCTGTTCGTCACTGTATATACAGTTGTGTTCAAAATAATAGCAGTGTGTTTAACCACCTCAGCCCCTATGGCTTAAACACCCTGAAAAACCAGGCCACTTTTTACAATTCTGACCTACACTACTTTCACCGTTTATTGCTCGGTCATGCAACTTACCACCCAAATGAATTTTACCTCCTTTTCTTCTCACTAATAGAGCTTTCATTTGGTGGTATTTCATTGCTGCTGACATTTTTACTTTTTTTGTTATTAATCGAAATTTAACGATTTTTTTGCAAAAAAATGACATTTTTCACTTTCAGTTGTAAAATTTTGCAAAAAAAACGACATCCATATATAAATTTTGCTCTAAATTTATTGTTATACATGTCTTTGATAAAAAAAAAAATGTTTGGGTAAAAAAAAAAATGGTTTGGGTAAAAGTTATAGCATTTACAAACTATGGTACAAAAATGCGAATTTCCGCTTTTTGAAGCAGCTCTGACTTTCTGAGCACCTGTCATGTTTCCTGAGGTTCTACAATGTCCAGACAGTACAAACACCCCACAAATGACCCCATTTCGGAAAGTAGACACCCTAAGGTATTCGCTGATGGGCATAGTGAGTTCATAGAGCTTTTTATTTTTTGTCACAAGTTAGCGGAAAATTATGATTTTTTTATTTTATTTTTTTCTTACAAAGTCTCATATTCCACTAACTTGTGACAAAAAATAAAAAGTTCTATGAACTCACTATGCCCATCAGTGAATACCTTGGGGTCTCTTCTTTCCAAAATGGGGTCACTTGTGGGGTAGTTATACTGCCCTGACATTCTAGGGGCCCAAATGTGTGGTAAGGAGTTTGAAATCAAATTCTGTAAAAAATGGCCTGTGAAATCCGAAAGGTGCTCTTTGGAATGTGGGCCCCTTTGCCCACCTAGGCTGCAAAAAAGTGTCACACATGTGGTATCTCCGTATTCAGGAGAAGTTGGGGAATGTGTTTTGGGGTGTCATTTTACATATACCCATGCTGGGTGAGAGAAATATCTTGGCAAAAGACAACTTTTCCCATTTTTTTATACAAAGTTGGCATTTGACCAAGATATTTATCTCACCCAGCATGGGTATATGTAAAATGACACCCCAAAACACATTCCCCAACTTCTCCTGAATACGGAGATACCACATGTGTGACACTTTTTTGCAGCCTAGGTGGGCAAAGGTGCCCAAATTCTTTTTAGGAGGGCACTTTTAGACATTTGGATACCAGACTTCTTCTCACGCTTTGGGGCCCCTAAAATGCCAGGGCAGTATAAATACCCCACATGTGACCCCATTTTGGAAAGAAGACACCCCAAGGTATTCAATGAGGGGCATGGCGAGTTCATAGAAAAAAAATTTTGGGCACAAGTTAGCGGAAATTGATTTTTTGGATTTTTTTCTCACAAAGTCTCCCTTTCCACTAACTTGGGACAAAAATTTCAATCTTTCATGGACTCAATATGCCCCTCAGCGAATACCTTGGGGTGTCTTCTTTCCAAAATGGTGTTATTTGTGGGGTGTTTGTACTGCCCTGGCATTTGAGGGTCTCCGCAATCATTACATGTATGCCCAGCATTAGGAGTTTCTGCTATTCTCCTTATATTGAGCATACAGGTAATGAGATTTTTTTTTCCCGTTCAGCCTCTGGGCTGAAAGAAAAAAATGAACGGTACAGATTTCTTCATTCGCATCGATCAATGTGGATGAAAAAATCTCTGCCAAAAAAAGAAAAAGGAGGGGAAAGGAGTCTGCCAGGACATAGGAGCTCCGCCCAACATCCATACCCACTTAGCTCGTATGCCCTGACAAACCAGATTTCTCCATTCACATCAATCGATGTGGATGAATAAATCATTGCCGGGATTATTTTTTTTATATATACAAAGTGTTTGCCAAAGTATATGAACACCGCCACCTCCTCAGCTCATATGCCTCGGCAAACGTATCTTTTACTGCAGAGGAGAAATCTCGTCTTGCAGCGCCGCATACACCGACTTGCGTGTAATCTGACAGCAGCGCAATGCTTCTGACCGAATGCACATCAGTGCTGCAGCTAGTCGATCGGTTGGTCCACCTGGAAGGTAAAAAAAACAAAAAAAAAAAACAGGCAGCAACGCAATAAATTTATTAACTTTTGAACAGAACATATAAACTTTTTTTAACTTTTTTAACTGAACGTTAACTTTTTTACTTACCGGTATTTTTTTTTTGTTTAGTTTTTTTTTACCTTTATAGAACAAACCTCTCCTTCCCCATGGGACAATGTGCAAAGCGCAAATCGCCCAAAGATGTGGCGAAGTACGTTATGCACTTTATCCCAGGTGAAAGGAGAGGTTTGCAGCAGCTGTGAGTAAAAGGGCCCTAATAGCCCTGTGTGCCTGTCCTGTGAGATGCAATCCCTATGCTAAGTGTACCTGTGTGTGGTACTTCCGGAAACACTCACCAAAGCATAGGGCAGGGTGGTCAGGACAGTCAGGACAGAAATAGCGGGTGTCACGCCTTATTCCACTCCTGCTACAGACACATTACTTTTTCGGGGTGACGGTTGGGTTGAGGTACCAGGAACGACACTGGGGAAATGTCGCTCGTGTAGACGGCTAACTACACTGGTGGATGGGGCCACGGAACCTCCTGGATACAGGAGGTTCTCAATGATCTCTTCCTGGAATTTGAGGAAGGATCCTGTTCTCCCAGCCTTACTGTAGAGAACAAAACTATTATACAGCGCCAATTGAATCAAATATACAGACACCTTCTTATACCAGCGTCTGGTTCTGCGGGAAACGAAATACGGAGACAACATCTGGTCATTGAAGTCCACCCCTCCCGTGAGCGCATTATAGTCGTGGACACAGAGGGGCTTTTCAATGACACGGGTTGCTCGCTCAATTTGTATTGTCGTGTCTGCGTGAATGGAGGAGAGCATGTAAACGTCACGCTTGTCTCTCTATTTCACCGCGAGCAGTTCTTCGTTACACAAGGCAGCCCTCTCCCCCCTTGCAAGACGGGTGGTAACGAGCCGTTGGGGGAAGCCCACGCGACTAGTTCGCACGGTGCCACAGGTGCAAATCCGTTCTAGAAACAAATGCCTAAAGAGGGCCACACTTGTGTAGAAATTGTCCACATAAAGATGGTACCCCTTGCCGAATAAGGGTGAGACCAAGTCCCAGACTGTCTTCCCACTGCTCCCCAGGTAGTCAGGGCAACCGACCGGCTCCAGGGTCTGATCTTTTCCCTCATAGATCCGAAATTTGTGGGTATAGCCTGTGGCCCTTTCACAGAGCTTATACAATTTGACCCCATACCGGGCACGCTTGCTTGGGATGTATTGTTTGAAGCCAAGGCGCCCGGTAAAATGTATTAGGGACTCGTCTACGCAGATGTTTTGCTCTGGGGTATACAAATCTGCAAATTTCTGGTTGAAGTGATCTATGAGGGGCCGAATTTTGTGGAGCCGGTCAAAAGCTGGGTGGCCTCTGGGACGGGAGGTGGTGTTGTCGCTAAAATGCAGGAAACGGAGGATGGCCTCAAATCGTGCCCTGGACATAGCAGCAGAGAACATGGGCATGTGATGAATCGGGTTCATGGACCAATATGACCGCAATTCATGCTTTTTAGTTAGACCCATGTTGAGGAGAAGGCCCAAAAAAAATTTAAGTTCGGAAACTTGGACTGGTTTCCACCGGAAAGGCTGGGCATAAAAGCTTCCCGGGTTGGCGGATATAAATTGTGTGGCATACCGGTTTGTCTCTGCCACGACTAAGTCCAAGAGCTCCGCAGTCAAGAACAGCTCAAAAAATCCCAGGGCCGAACCGATTTGAGC
This sequence comes from Bufo bufo, assembly GCF_905171765.1. Classification (NCBI taxonomy): domain Eukaryota; kingdom Metazoa; phylum Chordata; class Amphibia; order Anura; family Bufonidae; genus Bufo; species Bufo bufo. Next base: position 102,728,234 of record NC_053396.1, read on the forward strand.
CGTCTCAACCCGAACTCCAGACTGGGCGGTGAAAGAAGGGAACTAATGGTGCGGCTGAAGTTGGTGACTGCCAATCAGGGTTTGCCAGCACCTCAGGGATTCTAGGGGCTCTACGGGCCTGTCTGTGCGGTGGCTGCGATGGGGTAACTACTGCACGTGCCACCGTACCAGCTTCAACTGCCCTTCTGGTGCTCGCCACGTCACCATGTTGTACGGCAGTGCTGGTACTAGGTCCAGGGAGGGCTGCGCTGCTGGTGTATGCCTCACCACGTGATCCGGCAGCTACAGCCCCACTCTGCTGCTCTTGAAGCGGATCCTGCACAACCTGTGGTCTAGCGACACGGGGCCGGGTACGCCTGGTTCTATCAGGGACCTCCACCTCCTCGTCCGAACTTTGGGTCAGAGAGCCACTGCTTTCTACAGGTTCATATTCTGAACCGCTAGATTCGTCAGATGAGGGTTCCCATTCCTCATCCGACAGGGTCAGAATCCTGTAGGCCTCTTCAGAAGAATACCCCCTGTTTGACATTTTGGACTACTAAATTTAGGGGTATTCCCTGAGACTACCCAAGAAAAAAAGCAAGCCTGTCTTACAAAGGGGAGGCTAGCGAAGTACCGGAGGCCGCTGCGGTTGATAAAAAATATCAAAACTGATTTTTTTTATCGCCGCAGTGCGTGTAAAATGAATGTGCAGTGATCAAAAAACTATATATTTTTTGTCACTGCGGTGGGGCGGGCGTGGGTGAACGCACGTGTGGGGGACCGATCAGGCCTGATCGGGCAAACACTGCGTTTTGGGTGGAGGGCGAGCTAAGGTGACACTAATACAATTATAGATCTGACCGTGATCAGTTTTGATCACTTACAGATACTATAAAAGTACAAATGCTGATTAGCGATACGCTAAACAGCGAATAAGTGACTGTGGTGCGGTGGGCTGGGCGCTAACTCACGCTAAACTACCTAACCAAGGGGCCTAAACTATCCCTAAAACCTAACAGTCAATACCAGTGGAAAAAAAAAAGTGACAGTTTACACTGTCTGCCAGCCAATGATCGTTGCTGGCAGGCTGGTGACGAACTTGTTCTTTAACTTTTGCCGGCCCGCGATGCGCATGCGCGGGCCGGCTTTGAGCGAAATCTCGCGTCTCGCGAGATGACGCGTATATGCGTGATTGTGCGCAGCGCTGCCACCTCCGGAACGCGAATCTGCGTTAGGCGGTCCGGAGGTGGTTAAAAAATAGCTTCTATTTCCTTACACACAAATGCATTGGGAACACATAGAAACATAGAATGTGTCAGCAGATAAGAACCATTTGGCCCATCTAGTCTGCCCAATATACTGAATGCTATGAAAAGACCCTGGCCCTATCTATGGACGCTCCTCCTATGGACCCTGGCAGGCCCTCCCACTCACTCCCCTTCATCTGGAACAGTGCAGGTACTGAAGAGGTCAGCGTTCGACACGTGCCTCTGCAAACGAGCCGTGGCATTCCTCCAGCTCATCCGGCTCAGGTAATATGTTCCGATATTGAAGCGCTATTAGAATATATCTTTGTCATTACATCATGCATGTTATGGTAATTGCAATTTTTGGTCTGAGCTGCCAGAACATCAACACCTCCGACTTGTTGCACGGACTAAAAAATATATATACATATAAAATATATATACAATACATATCTATAGGTTATGATCCCCTTCGGGACAAAAATACCACCTGTCTGCCAGTAGACACAACACCCCCTGTTTGCCAGTGGACACATCACATTACATTTCCCATAGCTACCTTTCACACCTTATACTGTCTTTCTTCAAACGTATGGAAGTATCAGCCTTGCTTTTCTACTATGGTTTACCAGCAACTACATCAAAAAGTTTGGCTCTGTATATGGTTTTTTATGCTAGTGGCTTGCATTGGTGTTATTAATATATGACATACAGATCAGTCTCATGGTAGAGATATTATTATAAAGCATCAGTACAGAAACATTATTGTTTTTGTTTTAGTATTTATCTCATCTATTATGATTATTATTAATTAATTTTTATATATAAATTTTTTATCCTCTATGCATTTTCCCTATGTGTATTTTTTTGATACTATGTTTTACATATATATATATATACATAAGATATATTTTCTTTATACACAGCTGTATATTTATCATTTTATCAGTGTATGCTTTGGTATTTATATTTATCCGTATTTATTCATTTATTTATGTATTTATCATCATAATCTATTTGTTTGTTATATATATTACTACAGGGGAGCACAAATTTTGTGTTTTCCCAATACATGTTTCTCCTTTTTTACTTAATCTTTATTTTAGACTTGATAAAGGGGACTCTAGCACCCCGAAACGCGTTGTCTTACAAATAAATGGAATACTGCTGAAACCAAAATATTGCCTTTGACCGGTTGTTTCGTGCGCCCTCTGTGGTCCATACGCTCTACCTAAGGTCCAGCGTACTTTTCTTCCTATCTTATATGAAGGATGGCCTTATGCCTATCCCATGCATGCTTAAACTCCTTCACTGTATTTGCAGCTACCACTTCTGCAGGAAGGCTATTCCATGCATCCACTACTCTCTCAGTAAAGTAATACTTCCTGATATTACTTTTAAACCTTTGCCCCTCTAATTTAAAACTATGTCCTCTTGTAGCAGTTTTTCTTCTTTTAAATATTCTCTCCTCTTTTAGGCTACTTTCACACTTGCGGCAGAGAGATCCGGCAAGGAGTTCCGCATCCGGCAAAACGTATGCCAACTGATGGCATTAGTAAGACTGATCAGGATCATGATCAGTCTTAAAAATGCCTGATCAGTCAAAAAAATGCATTGAAATGCCGGATCCGTCTTTCCGGTGTCATCCGGCAAAACGGATCCGGCATTTACTTTTCTCACCTTTTTTTCGCTCTGTGCATGCGCAGACCGGAAGGACGGATCCGGCATTCCGGTATTTTGAATGTCGGATCCGGCACTAATACATTCCTATGGGAAAAAATGCTGGATCCGGCATTCAGGCAAGTCTTCATTTTTTCTTCGCCGGAGATAAAACCGTAGCATGTTACGGTTTTCTCTTTTGCCTGATCAGTCAAAATGACTGAACTGAAGACATCTTGATGCATCCTGAACGGATTACTCTCCATTCAGAATGCATGGGGATGAAACTGATCAGTTCTTTTCTGGTATAGACCCCCTGTGACGGAACTCTATGCCCGAAAAGAAAAAAGCTAGTGTGAAAGTACCCTTACCGTGTTGATTTCCTTTATGTATTTAAAAGTTTCTATCATATCCCCTCTGTCTCGTCTTTCTTCCAAGCTATACATGTTAGGGTCCATTCACACATCCGTGTGTGTTTTGCGGATCCACTGATCCGCAAAACACGGACAGCGGCAATGTGCTTTCCGCATTTTGCGGACCGCACATTGCCGGCACTAATAGTATATGCCTATTCTTATAATTGCGGACAAGAATAGGACATGTTATTGACCATTCCTCTAGTTTTCCTGAATCCTTTTCCATTTGGTGTATCCCTCCAGGAACATCAACCCTGTTACACATTCTATTCCAAATCAAAACATGAAGAAAAATATATAAAATTTGTGTTGTTCATCTAAAAAAATGAAGAAAAGTGAATATTAGACTGTTCAAAAAAATAGCAGTGTTTGTATTCTTCTTTACAAGCTCAAACATTCACTATATAAACTGAAAAATGTTTGAAGATTTTGCTTTCCTTTGAATCACTTAACTAATATTTAGTTGTATAACCACTGTTTCTGAGAACTGCTGTACATCTGTGTTGCATGGAGTCAACCAACTTCTGGCACCTGTGAACAGGTATTCCAGCCCAGGATGATTGGACTACATTCCACAGTTCTTCTCTATTTCTTGGTTTTGCCTCAGAAACTACATTTCTGATGTCACCCCACAAGTTTTCTATTGGATTAAGATCCGAGGATTGGGCTGGCCACTCCATAACGTCAATCTTGTTGGTCTGGAACCAAGATGTTGCACGTTTACTGGTGTGTTTGGGGTCGTTGTCTTGTTGGAACACCCTTTTCAAGGGCTGTCCGCGCCTCATACATCATGTAAAACATGATCATGGGGGAAGAAGTAAAGTACTCAGGTTTGCAGGCATTGAGATCGTAAAGAACCCGCCCCACAGACATTGGGAGCTACTTAGAAGAGAAAGCAGGTGGATACTGCGCAACGATGCGATGGGTCCATTGGGATTAAATGAGAAAATAGACATGGGAGTATTCCTGTAGAATTGCTATGGTTTATGTTTCAATATACATGTTTCTTTTTATTGGTTTTCATCAATGCAGATAGCTTCTGTATGGTGAACACACCTTTGACCCTAGTCTGACCTCACAGGTGAGCGCCACGGCTGGGCGCCGCCTAGTGATGTCAGACAAGGGGTGTGCGCACAGGTATAAAAGCAGGCATTTCTTTGCTGCTGATATGCTGGCCTGACGAAGCGATATACGCGTGAAACGGCCGTCGCCGCATTTCCCTTGCACTGCAGGTATGTGTCCACCCACTGCCGTCTGTGTTCTTTAACATGTATCCTCAAGTTGGTATATACAATAAAGAAGAACCGCAACTAATGGTGAGCGCCACTGGACTTTTTTTGCTTTTTCTTAAAGTTATACACTCCCATTCTGATGTATTCAAACTGATCCATGATCCCTGTATGCGATAAATAGGCCCAACACCGTAGTATGAGAAACATTCCCATATCATGATGCTTGTGCCACCATGCTTCACTGTCTTCACAGTGCACTGTGGCTTGAATTCAGTGTTTGGGGGTCGTCTGACAAACTGTCTCCGGCCACTAGACCCAAAAAGAACAATCTTACTTTCATCAGTCCACAAAATGTCTCTTTAGGCCGGTCAATGTGCTCTTTGGCAAATTGTAACCTCTTCAGCACGTGTCTTTTTTTCAACAGTGGGACTTTGCGGGGGCTTCTTGCAGATAGCTTGGCTTCACATAGGCGTCTTCTAATTGTAACAGTACTCACAGGTAACTTTAGACCTTCTTTCATCTTCCTGGAGCTATTCGTTGGCTGAGCCCTTTCCATTTTGGCTATTCTTCTATCCATTCGAATGGTAGTTTTTAGCTCTCTTCCACATCTTTCAGGTTTTGGTTGCCATTTGAAAGCATTTGCAATCATTTTAGCTGAGCAGCCTATCATTTTCTGCACTTCTTTATATGTTTTCCCCTCTCCAATCAACTTTTTAATCAAGGTACGCTGTTCTTCTGAACAATGTCTGGAACGACCCATTTTCCTCAGAATTTCAGAGAAATGCACTGTAACCAGCATGTACAACTTTTGCTGCCTTCCTTCCTTAAATAAGGACAATAATTGCCACCTGTTTTTCAAAGAATGAATGACCTCACTAATTGAACTTCACACTGCTATTATTTTGAACATGCCCCTTTCAATAAGTGATTGAATTGCATAGAATCAGCAGCATGCATGTCATGACTGTTGAGTCTGTTGGAACAGCCTGCCAGATCCCTAGCGCTAGTGTGAAACTATCCTAAAAGATAATTAAATTGTTGGCTGGTTTAGGCTACTTTCACACCAGTGATATGTACAATCTGGCAGGCTGTTTCGGCAGGCAAGCAGAGGATCGGCTGGACGCAAACCGCAGCATGCAGTGGTTTGTGTCCGGCGGGTTCTCCGCTTGACAGCCGGATGCACTCAGAATGTCTGCCGGACCCCATTATACTTAATGGGGCCGGTGGACATTCAGTCCACATCTGGCAGTGCTGGTTCTGGTGGTGTTAGACACCCTTTATAATAAGAATTGTTTGTCATGTATAACTAATAATAGAGGAAGGCTTTCTGCCCAAGGCCCACTCTTTGGATATGGTTCTCCTTTCTAGAGGACAAGACATCAATGTTATGGTTCACATGTCTAGATTGATTACTATACTTTTTAGTACAGACGCCTTGTTTGCCATGCATCGGCTAAACATGCTTCCCAGATAAGATGATATTTTGTAGTTCATTTGAGGATCCATGAGAATTTGCACAAGGTTCTTAAACCAGTGGAACAGTATGAAAAGAAAGAAAGAGCTATAAAGGTCAGGACTTTAAAACACAATGTGCTTTTCATAACCTGAAGGCTGAGTATATCTGTCTACTGCAACAAGTGAAAGGTCACTTCAACTCTGTTGACAGAACACATGCCTTGGTGTCAACTCAATAATCCTCTGGGGAGGGATTCTGTATGCACAAAAATACATTCAAGTTGCATCACTCACCTGAATATTGGCGTGTAATGTCTTCTATATAAACTGGTTAATGTACATATTTGATGTGAGCCATGTACTCAACTTCAGTTTCTGAAAGGAGACATTGTTGTGTGCAGCAATTGTTGCCTACCACTATTGTTTTATCTAATATTCCTTAACCATAGCATAATGTCCTTCTCTTCATATACCAGTTATGTAAGATCGGCAGGGGTCTGATTCCTGCCACCCCTGCCAATCAGCTGTTTGAAGAGGCCCCCTAGCAGCCAACCAGCGCTGACTTCATGCTGCAATGAATAAAGTGTAAGTTCTCTAACGCTGGGTTCACACTTGAGCGTACTGTATGGAGCGCTCTGTATGCGCGATTTTATCGGGCGTTCCTATTCGCGGCCGGCAACAAACAAACGCCCAGTGTCGCTCGTTCCCGGAAGTCTATGTACGGGAACGCGCGACCATACACCCCAAAGAAGTTCCTGTACTTCTTGGGGCGTAGGGCGTTTTACAGTGCGTTCGTACGCACTGTAAAAACGCTCAGGTGAGAACCATGCCCATAGGGGATCATTGGCTCTTGCCTGTTGAGCGTTTTACAGCGCGTAGGAACGCGCTGTAAAACGCTCAAGTGTAAACCCAGCCTAAAACTACAGCACATTCGCACATAATTGACCGAGCGCTGAAACAGCGTACCTGTCACTAATTGCTTCCGTCTAAAAAATGGATCTCAGACAGAAATGGCTGAAACAGATGCAAAAATGTGCATAGCAGATGCCTAAAATACAGACTCCATTTTTACTGCTCTTCTGTCGGATCAGAAGACCAGAAAATGAAACGGTGATGTGAAACCAGCCTTTAAAAGGTTTACCGAGATTTTACTACTGATGATTTATCCTCAGGGTAGGTCATCAGTATGTGATCGGTGGGGATCTGCTTTCCCTAGGCCAGTAACAACACGTTCATCGGTCACATGGTGTAGGAGCAGCTCAGTTCCATAGAAGTGAATGGGGCTGAGCATGATACCGAGCAATGCCGCTATACAATGTACGGCTCTGTACTTGGTAAGCACAGAGAAGACCACCTCACTCACAGAAGTGCCAGTGCCTTCTCAAACAGCTGATTATCGGGGGGCCTGGGCTTCGCACCCCCACCGATCAGATACTGATACTATCCAGAGGATAGGTCATCAGTATAAATATCTCAGAAAACCCCTTTAACTATAAGCCTTTAAATGAGATCAGGTGATCAGGGTCCACCCCTCTGGGCTGCCACCCATCAGCAAAGAATTACAGCACCTTAATGTTCATCATACTGCACCTCAATCCTGAATCAGTGTGCTACTGATTGGGGGTCCTACAGGTCAGACCCCCACCAGTCACACATTAATGGTATTATGTATAGCAATGTATATTTATATTTCTGCAAAACCTGTTTGAGGTTTAATGCATTATGTTAGAGGGAGGTTGAGTATGCTTCTGCTATATGAACTAATGAGCATGGTCATTATTATAATAATGCTCAAAACATGAACATAAAGAATTTCCAAGCTGCCCATTTAACAGTATTTCTCTAATCGCTTGCCTAGTTGGTGTACATCATAAAGGACGGCCAACTGTTGCTCTAGAACAGTGTCTGTAATTTAGAAATTTATGTTGTTTCGTTAATTCAGAAATTGATTTTCTATACTGCAAAGCTGTTCACTGCTATGCACCATTTACTTTCTGTTTCACAAACCTTTTCTTTTGGCCTCATGCACACAACCGTTATTTTATTTCGTGTCCGTTGTTCCGTTTTTCGTGATTTTCTGCGGACCCTCTGACTTTCAAAGGGTCTGTTCAAAACTCGGCTATTGCACCGTTTGTCATCCGCGTCCGTGATCCGTGGTTCCAGTCCGTCAAAAAAATATAACCTGTCCTATTTTTTTCACAGAAAACGGTTCGCGGACCCATTCAAGTCAATGGGACGTGAAAAAATGCGGAGGCACACAAGATTGTCATCCGCGTCCGTGCGTCCGCGTCCGTTTTTTTCCTATCATTTGCATGGCAAACTTGACTTAGGCCTCATGCAACACGTTGTTGTGTTCCGTTCCGCAAAATGGGGTTCCGTTGTTCCGTGATCCGTTTTTGTTTCCGTGTGTCTTCCTTTATTTTTGGAGGATCACCAGACATGAAGGAAAGTAAAAAAAAGTCTAAGTCAAGTTTGCCATGCAAATGATAGGGAAAAAATGGACGCGGACGCACGGACACGGATGACAATCTTGTGTGCCTCCGTGTTTTTTCACGGTCCCATTGACTTGAATGGGTCCGCGAACCATTTTCCATGTAAAAAATAGGACAGGTTATATTTTTTTGATGGACTGGAACCACGGATCATGGACGCGGATGACAAACGGTGCATTAGCCGAGTTTTCAACGGACCCATTGAAAGTCAATGGGTCCGCAGAAAATCACGAAAAATGGAACAACGGACATGGAATAAAACAACGGTCGTGTGCATGAGGCCTTAGACTTTTTTTTACTTTCCTTCATGTCTGGTGATCCTCCAAAAATAAAGGAAGACACACGGAAACGGATCACGGAACAACGGAACCCCGTTTTGCGGAACGGAAAACAACAACGGTCGTGTGCATGAGGCCTTTATGTGCAAATTTCACTTTAGTTGCTGCTTTTGACACTCACAGGCCAAGTATGTAGCGTATAAATCAGTATGACACGATCATTGTACCTCGATATATAACACTGAATAAATAACGATATCACATAAATCACATTATGCTGTTTACATTGCCTACTCTGTATTACAATGTATTATTTACCTACAACACAATATGTGCAGGCTGCATACACCCACATTGTCCATTATGACTACCTTACAGATTGACAAAGGTATAACAAAAAGATATTGGTTTATAGATAAAAAAAACTTTGAGAATGAGTTCACAGGTTGGTTTTTGCTACACATTAGTGTTTCTAGTGCCATTTTTTCCACTTGTGTTTATAGGTGTATATTAATGAGGTAAAAACGCCAGCTCCAGATGTTAGCTAAAGATCTATGGAAAATATAAAACTCAGCAAGCGCTTTTTCTTTTCCAATTGCCATCTGGCTTCTATTCAAAAACACAGAATTCTGCAGCTCTTGTTGTTTTTCAGGTGTTTTCACATCCCCTTCTCTGTGGGTGAAAAACACCATTTAGGGCTCATGCACACAAACGTATATTCTTTTCCTTTTTTTTTTCGCGGACTGTATATGGAACCATTCATTTCAATTGGTCCCCCCAAAAAAAGGAAGGTACTCCGTGTGCATTCCATTTCCGTATGTCCGTATTTCCGTTCCGCCAAAAATAGAACATGTCCTATTATTGTCCGCATTACGGACAAGGATAGGACTGTTCTATCAGGGGCCAGCTGTTCCGTTCTACAAAATACGGAATGCACACGGACGCCATCCGTCTTTTTTGTGGATCCGTTTTTGCGGACTGCAAAATACATACGGTCGTGTGCATGGGCCCTTAAAAAGACAAACTGAGGATCATTTATCAAAGACCAACATTTTTTGCCGATCTGCTGTGCCACCAGATGATTGTGCAGGCCTCCTCCGGCAGTCCATGCACCTAGACGGAAATCTACTCCAGAGACTAGCTGTAGATTTCAGTCTCAGGCCTCTTGCACACGACAGTATGTAGTTTGTGGTCCGCAAAAAATACGGATGAGTTCCGTGTGCATTCTGCATTTTGTGGAACGGAACAGCTGGTCCTTCATAGAACAGTCCTATCCTTGTCCATAATGCGGACAATAACAGGAGATGTTCTATTTTTTTGCAGAACAGAAACACAGAAACGGAATGCACACGGAGTACCTTCAGTTTTTTTGTGGACCCATTGAAATGAATAGTTCCGTATATGGTCCGCAAAAAAAAAAACTAATCGGAATGAATATACGTTCGTGTGCAAGAGGCCTCACTAGTAGATCTCAGTCTACTAAAGTAGATTTCAGTCGCCATTTACGCCAGTAAACTGGTGTAAATAATATTGATTGTGCTGGGGCTAATAGCCTCGCCCACATCAAACCCTGCCCCGCCACTCCACCTTTTCAGAAAGTAGAAAAACCACCTGCACCAAAATTTAGGCACAAGGACACCTTCACACTCAGCAGATTTTGTTGCAGAAAATTTCTGCGACTAAAAATCAGTTCCATTCACCTGAATGAGGAGCGAAAACTGTACCAACACCTGTTCTATAGTCAATCTAGCATAGCATATAGAATCCTAGTGAGAACTTTGTGTCAGGTCATCTCACATATTTAATTTAATTAATATTTTTGGTTTTAGTTTGAAAAACTGTTTACGTCAGTGATAGTGATGAGCGGCAAGGGCAATATTCGAATTCGCAATATTTCGCGAATATTCGCCATATATTCGAGAATTCGCGAATTCATGATCTCCAGACATTATTTTCTTAATTGCGAAAATTCGCCTAAAATTCACCTAAAATATTCGCATGAACTGGTATTTTTAAAAAAAAATCTAATATTCGCGATTACAAATATATTTTGCGATATTCTAAATATTCGCAAATTCTCAAAGTGCCGATATTCACGATTAAAATTCGCAATTCGAATATTCGTGATCAACACTAGTCAGTGATTGAGAATGAAATATTGGGGCTAAATCCGAAGTCAATTCGGTCAAACACTTCGGTTTTAATGCTGTCTCTGTACAGCATTAAAATGTTTTGGCTCTGTGGAGCCAAACCCACCCAAAGTCATGTGAGACTTCCGTGAATTAATTTGGTATTCATTTCTGCATTTTTAAAAACATTTAAAATTAGGAATCTGAAGTCGGATCTTTTGAGAAAATACAACTGGCCAGCATTCCCAATCAGAACAAGTCTGTCTTTCTTCTCCTGGTCCTCTTTGTGGAAGCCAACCTGCACCCCCAAGCAGTACAGAATCTTTGTCATCATCATCACCTTCTTCTTCTCCTGCTAAGACTCCTCCTTGTCCTCGGCTCCATCATGAGACATCTATAATGGAATGTTTGGCCAAAACTTTTCTCCACCAGCAATAACCTTGTCTACAAGCTGAACCGCCGCCTGGCCATGTTGCTGGCAGTGCAGTTGCTGCACTACCATTGTAGTAGTGCCTTGTAGTCTCAGGTGGCAGAGAATGCAGGCCACTCCTTGCAATTTTCACTGTGCGGCAAGCTGAGCTCCGCGGTGGACACCTGAAGTACCAGTTACGGGCTGGGACAGTACTTGTCTTTCACGCCTCACGGGGTCAATGTTTTTTTTTGTAGCAGTGGAGAGGCAGCACACCAGAAACATAAATCCTGGGGTTGGCTCCTACAGCAGGAATTTATCTGCCACCTCCACCTCCTCCTCCATTAACACGGTCCCATCCCCAATAATTATACCCAGGACTGTGACAAGGTTACATCCTCTGTGTCTAGAGGAAAGAAGGTTTGTACAGAAACATAGACGATGATTCTTTACGGTAAGAGCAGTGAGACTATGGAACTCTCTGCCTGAGGAGGTGGTGATGGTGAGTTCACTAAAAGAGTTCAAGAGGGGCCTGGATGTATTTTTTGGAGTGTAATAATATTACAGGCTATAGCTAGTAGAGAGTGGTCGTTGATCCAGGGAGTTAGGGCTCATGCACACGACTGTTGTTGTTTTGCGGTCCATTTTTCACGGATCCGTTGTTCCGTATCTGAGTTTTTTTTTCCTCTGATTTAAGTCCTCTTCCGTTCCGTTATTCCACAAAACATATCCGTATGAGATACGTTTTTTGCGGATCTGAAACGGAAACAGTCACTTATTAATCACCAAACACATAAGCAATATGGGCTGGGCATAGCATTTCTACAGTATGGATCCGCAAAATACGGTTGAAATACAGATGACATACGGATGTGTTCCATGTGTGTTCCATATTTCTTGCGGACCCATTGACTTGAATGGGGCCTCGGACCGTGATTTGCAGACAATAATAGGACATGCACTAATTTTTTGCAGAACGGAAATGCGGAAATAAAATACACATGTAGTACCTTCCGTGGTTTTTGGGGACCCATTGAAGTGAATAGTTCCGCATACGGTCCGCAAAAAAATGGAACGGAAGCGGAAAGAAAATACGTTTGTGTGCATAAGCCCTTATTCTGATTGCCTGATTGGAGTCCGGAAGGATTTTTTTCCCCTAAAGTGGGGAAATTGCCCTCTACCTCAGTTGTTTTTTTTTTGCCTTCCTCTGGATTAACTTGCAGGATAACAGGCTGAACTAGATGGACAGATGAGTTTTTTTCAGCCTATGTTAGCAGGGCACAGCATCACTCATACTACCCATCCTTCCTATCACATGTGTCAAGTGTTGCCACGCCATCTTGGAGCTGATCGGCCTGGGAGAGAGTAGCCACACTGGTGAGAAGTTGCTCAAGTACATCAAGCAGCAAACATCCCGCTGGCTGTCACCTCGCTGACTCCAACTGGTCAAGGTGGTCAGCAACAATGGGCACAACATCCTGGCCACCCTGAACCTTGGGGAAATAACACATACTCCCTGCATGGCCTTTTAAAAAAAATGCACTGGCTTGAACAAGGTGCTGGCAATGTCCAGGAGACTGTCCCTCTTTTCAGCCATTCTCATGTGGTGAGGAACTCTCCTGGACTTGCAGAGTCGGTATGGTCTGCAGCTATATTGTTTAATCTGCGATGTTCCAACTCACTGGTATTCAACATTGCACATGCACGAGCATTTGTTCCTCTCACAAAAAGGGAGGACAAATTACGTTATTACCAGGAAACACAGTTTATGCAGCTTGACGCAGCTTATGACGAGCAGATGCCTGCGGACAGCGTGTCTGAAAAGGAGGCTCCTCTCTGACCCCCACAGAGTCAACCCTTCCCACCACCATGAGCAGCAGCCATTTCAGTCTCCTCAATGTGATGGAACAGTTTTTTCACATGCTGCGCCAGGCTCGCGCCTTAACGCCCCCAGCTTCAGGCCTAACTAAACTCTGGCCAGTCTCTGGTGCATACCCTGTTCCCTTACCCCATGTAAATAGAGGCAGGGCAGGCAGACTGCAACAGTGGTCCGAACTGGCACAGTACTCTCTCTTTCTTTTTTCTTGCCCAGCCTCCAGTGTCATCTCGGAGAGGGTTTTCAGGGGGGCAATGGAACAAGTTGTCCTCCGTCAGTGTCCAAAACATCATTTTCACACTCCTCCAGCAGAGGCCAATGAATAGATCTGGCCTTTCTGGTGGTGCCCCATCTTACCACTGTTGCTGTATGCCTTGCCTCCATCATGCCACTGCTGCTACCTGCCAACCATCATCTTTAGTAAGGCTGCTGCTGCCTCCATCATGCCACTGCCACCATCATACCACTAATGCGACCTGCGTAAATTCCCATTCTGTACGACTGCTGCTGCCTCTTGCACCTTGCCACTGCTGTGACCTACCTGCCATCACATTCTGTATGGCTCCTGCCACCTTCTCTATCATGCCACCAACGCCATCATGCCATTGCTGCAACCTGCCGACCATCATCTTCCGTAAGGATGCTGTTGCCTCCATCATGCTGCTGCCTTTCTGCCAACATGTACCATATGGCTGCTCCTGGAGCCGCCACTGCCTCAGCTGCTGCTGGTCCTTGCTGTTAATCTCCTACTACCACCACCATTAACACAAAGCATCTGCCACTACTATCACTACTACTATTGCTACTACTCAGGGGTGCACCACCAATGAGGCCAGATGAGGTGATTGCCTCAGGCATCACCAGGTAGGGGCAAGAGGGGGGCAGCCGAAGGGCCATGGGCAATGAGTGCTTTCATTGTGGTAAAGGGGTTAGGTTAAGAAATTGGCATTGGGGAAGGGGGGGGGGCGCTGTTTCAGTTTTTTCCTCAGGAAGCATAAAGGCTAGGTGCACCACTGCTACTACTAACTATAGACAGCCTTGTATGCTCCATGTTAAGCTGCTCCTGCTGCCGCCTCTATTGCGGCCATATGCCACTACACTGCGTGCAGAATTATTAGGCAAATGAGTATTTTGACCACATCATCCTCTTTATGCATGTTGTCTTACTCCAAGCTGTATAGGCTCGAAAGCCTACTACCAATTAAGCATATTAGGTGATGTGCATCTCTGTAATGAGAAGGGGTGTGGTCTAATGACATTAACACCCTATATTAGGTGTGCATAATTATTAGGCAACTTCCTTTCCTTTGGCAAAATGGGTCAAAAGAAGGACTTGACAGGCTCAGAAAAGTCAAAAATAGTGAGATATCTTGCAGAGGGATGCAGCACTCTTAAAATTGCAAAGCTTCTGAAGCGTGATCATCGAACAATCAAGCGTTTCATTCAAAATAGTCAACAGGGTCGCAAGAAGCGTGTGGAAAAACCAAGGCGCAAAATAACTGCCCATGAACTGAGAAAAGTCAAGCGTGCAGCTGCCAAGATGCCACTTGCCACCAGTTTGGCCATATTTCAGAGCTGCAACATCACTGGAGTGCCCAAAAGCACAAGGTGTGCAATACTCAGAGACATGGCCAAGGTAAGAAAGGCTGAAAGACGACCACCACTGAACAAGACACACAAGCTGAAACGTCAAGACTGGGCCAAGAAATATCTCAAGACTGATTTTTCTAAGGTTTTATCGACTGATGAAATGAGAGTGAGTCTTGATGGGCCAGATGGATGGGCCCGTGGCTGGATTGGTAAAGGGCAGAGAGCTCCAGTCCGACTCAGACGCCAGCAAGGTGGAAGTGGAGTACTGGTTTGGGCTGGTATCATCAAAGATGAGCTTGTGGGGCCTTTTCGGGTTGAGGATGGAGTCAAGCTCAACTCCCAGTCCTACTGCCAGTTTCTGGAAGACACCTTCTTCAAGCAGTGGTACAGGAAGAAGTCTGCATCCTTCAAGAAAAACATGATTTTCATGCAGGACAATGCTCCATCACACGCGTCCAAGTACTCCACAGCGTGGCTGGCAAGAAAGGGTATAAAAGAAGAAAATCTAATGACATGGCCTCCTTGTTCACCTGATCTGAACCCCATTGAGAACCTGTGGTCCATCATCAAATGTGAGATTTACAAGGAGGGAAAACAGTACACCTCTCTGAACAGTGTCTGGGAGGCTGTGGTTGCTGCTGCACGCAATGTTGATGGTGAACAGATCAAAACACTGACAGAATCCATGGATGGCAGGCTTTTGAGTGTCTTTGCAAAGAAAGGTGGCTATATTGGTCACTGATTTGTTTTTGTTTTGTTTTTGAATGTCAGAAATGTATATTTGTGAATGTTGAGATGTTATATTGGTTTCACTGGTAAAAATAAATAATTGAAATGGGTATATATTTGTTTTTTGTTAAGTTGCCTAATAATTATGCACAGTAATAGTCACCTGCACACACAGATATCCCCCTAAAATAGCTAAAACTAAAAACAAACTAAAAACTACTTCCAAAAATATTCAGCTTTGATATTAATGAGTTTTTTGGGTTCATTGAGAACATGGTTGTTGTTCAATAATAAAATTAATCCTCAAAAATACAACTTGCCTAATAATTCTGCACTCCCTGTATATCCGTAATGTACCCTTTCCACATCCACACTGCATTGCTGCTGCTCCCAATTAAAATCGAGAATTTTTTTAGGCTTGTTCTAAACAAGCCACTTTTTCTTCTGACAATTAACACTTGTCATACGGGCAGGCATTCCGACCCTGTGAAGACATAATTATTGGACTCTTGGTCTCCCAAGCCACTTTTTTTTTATCCCATTACACCGTGTGTGTTTAAACATCATCTGCCCCCGATAAGGGACAATTTTTAGAAGCTTTGGAATATGAAAAAAGCATAACACATGTGCCGATGCAGTGTGTTTTTTAAACGCGCTGTATGCAGGGCTGGGACAAGGCCATTTGGTGCCCAGGGCGAAGATGGCAAACTGCGCCCCCCCCCCCCCCCCCCCCCCCGTTTTTAAGAAAGAATCAATGTTGTTTCAAAACAAGAATATACTTAAAGCAATAGAACAAAGGACTGTGGGACTTTGAAAGTCACAGACACTATAAAGTTCCCCCCCATCATCATGTGCCAGTATAAAGTCCCCCCCATCATCATGTGCCAGTTTTGTAATAAGCCCCCCCAATGTGCCAGTAACACTATTGTAAAAAAAAAACAAAAAAAAAACACTTATACTTACCTCAGTCTCAGCGATGCGATGCAGCCTCTTCCTGTGTCCCACGCTGTAATGTAAGGCTCAGGCGGCACGATGACGTCATTGCGCCGGCCTCTGATAGGCTGCCGGCCTAGTGCCTGCAGCCAGGGGCGTACATAAAAATCACTGGGCCCCATAGCAGGAATCTAAATTGGGCCCCCATTCCCCTTTTATAGCCCCTCCCTTTGTTCCATGAACTATTCTTGCTGCTGCGTTTTATAATTTATGCCATCAGGGCCGGAATGGGATTACAAAACAGCCCTGGCACACAAAAGAGGTATAATAGATGCAGATGTATATTATATACAGCAGTGTACAGTTATGTGAGGTACGCGGTATAATAGATGCAGTGTGTACAGGTATATAGTATATTCCCTAGTGTTCTGATATGTGAGGTACAGGGTATAATAGATGCAGTGTGTACAGGTATATAGTATATACAGCAGTGTACTGATATGTGAGGTACGGGGTATAATATATGCAGTGTATACAGTATATACAGTAGTGTAATATGTGAGGTACGAGGTGTAATAGATGCAGTGTGTACAGGTATATAGTAAATACAGCAGTGTATTGACACCTCGTACCTCACATATCAGTACACTGCTGTATATACTATATATCTGTACACACTGCATCTATTATACCTCGTACCTCACATATATAGTATATACAGAAGTGTACTGATATCTGTACACACAGCATCTATTATACCTCATACCTCACATATCAGTGCACTGCGGTATATACTATATATCTGTACATATTGCATGTATAATACTGTGTAATATATGCAGTGTGTGTGCATGTATGTGTGTGTATATATATATATATATATATATATATATATACAGAGCAGTGTATTGATGTGACACATAGAAGGTATAATACTGTAGATGCAGTGTTTATAGAAATATGTGGTCAGTTATGCATTATAGTCACTGTGAGGTACATGAGGTAGTGGTAACTGTCTGAAGTAGTATACATGAGTGAGCAATGAGTAAAAACAGGGCATGGAGGGGGGGGGGGGGTAAATGATGAAAAGTGGAGGACCTCCTCTTACCTCTCCATTCCAGTCTGTATGGATCAATACAGAGCTGCTTGTGAACTTTTAATACTTGCTGTTAGGGGTTGAAGGACCTGTGATGATGTCATCACAGGTCCTGGCAGATGTACCTTTGAAACCTAGGAACTACACCATTTTTGGTGCAGTTCCTTTGCTAGATTCTGCAGGACCTGTGATGTTGAAGATGATGTCATCACAGGTCCTGGCAGATGCACTGTTCTAACCTGGGAACTACACTTTACACTGTGCAGTTCCCTTACAGGACCTGTGATGACATCATCAAAGGTCCTTTAGCTTTAGAAAGGTAAACAGGAGTAATTAGGGGGCGGGGCCTCTCCTCCACTTCGGTGCCTGCCTGCAGCCTATCAGAGGAAAGGGAAGGGACACGCCTCTCCCTCCCCTGCACCTCCGCTGGCTGGCACAGACAGTTTACAATGGAGATGAGCGCAATGGAAGCGCTCATCTCCCTGTGCCCGGCGGCGGCTGCTCACTTGGGGGGAGGGGGTCATTTTAGTTGGGGGGGCACATGGGGGGGCACAGCATGATGTCGGGTGGGCCGTGGCTGGCACTTCACCTGCGCCCCCCTCCTGTCCGCAAATGGTAGCGCCCAGGGCACCCGCTCCTTCGGCCCCTGCCTTGTACCGGCCCTGGCTGTATGTTAATGCCGTCAAACATACATTTACCCAGCTATGTATGTCAGAGTCATTCAGACATCATTTAATATTGCTGTCATTGCGTTGCGTTAATTTTTTTCCCTCCGGAGGGTGAGGGAAAAAAATTAATACGTTTTCAAGTTTTCCTAAAAATTCCTAGAGTCCTAGGAGGCTAGAGGGGGTTAGATACCAACTTTCGGGGCAATTGGAAGAACTTCGGTTCAGCCGAATTTTCCAAAATTTTGTGAACCAAACCTAAAACAAATCTTGAGTACTTTGCTCATCTTTATTTGAAATGATCTGTTGGCTTAATATGCGTCCTATGTAAGGGCATTATATTATAGGTACTGGTCAGTAAGCTAGTAGCCAAAATGGCACAAGAATCTGCCATAAAAAACACTGATCCCTGTGTTTGAGTCCAGTTGTAGTTGTTCATGAGTACAGCACTTAACTCACCTTCCTCCGCCCTTAGGCCGCCTCTACATTTCCATTTTTCACTATTGTGTGCTGTTTGCATTTTCCACTGACAGTTACACATACCCATTGATGTAAATGTATCTGTTCACATTTCAGTATTTTTTTACTGACCGAGGGTCAGTAAAAAAATCATGCACATCTAGTGTGATGCGGACCAAGCACGCCCATTGAAGTCTATGGGTCAGTGAAAATCATTGACACACATCCGTGTTGCGTCCGTCTTTCACTGAAGACTAATAGGAGATTCTTTGGAAATTAATTTTCAGCTGAGCAACGTCAGTGAATTACGAATGACACACGGATGGTAAAAACAGACACACGGATCAACCACTGATCCTTCACTGACAGCTTCACGGATGAAACACGTAAGTTTTTTTTCACAGACGTGTCACTGACACGGAAGTGTGAACGAGGCCTTAGGATGGTGATTGACAGAATGTTCAGTATATGTGATTGCACAGGAGCCTATCAATCTTGAGGGGGGTGAATGTTCTACTCATAAATACTGCCTATTCTTTCAGCGTTGCTAGTAGAAAAATGATAAAACATTTTTTGTGCCATTTTGGCTACTAGTATAATTAGCTGTAGCTGTAATGTGCTCTTATTAAGACGACAGCTCTGGTTTAAGGGTACCTGCACACAAGTGCAGATTTCAAAACAGAAAAAATACGTGTGTTTTCTTCATGCGGATTTCTGTGCATTCCCACACAAAATTCCCACCCAAAACTGCATATGTTACTTGTGGATTTTGGTGCAAATGCAATGCAGATTTTTTGCAGATCTCACCCTTGCATTGAAAACAGTGAAATCTGCACACAAAAAAAAAAAAAACACTTTCAAAAACTACAAGTCAGTTTCCGCATGGAAAAATCTCTGTCACTTTGCTGGTACTGTAGTATGTTGAGTTTTTTCCGCATCAAAATCCACGTGGGAAAAACACATGTGTTACATATCATGTGCAGTTACCCTTTAGGGTCAGTTCATGTGTGTACCTGCACATGTTCTGGAATACAGTTTTTCAGTGCAGATTCCCGGGTGGAAAAGCCACAGTGCAGTACAGTACCAACAAAGTGTATGCGATTACACACATCTCATGTACACTTTGCAGATTTTTTTTCTGCATGGAAATTTACCTGCTCTGCAGGTTTCCAATCCACAGTGTGTCAATTATGTTTGTGGTTTTAGCAGCAAATTCGGTTCTCAAATGAAGGGTGAGATCTGCGGGCAAAACTTAATCAAATCTGCTATTGGAAATTCCAATTCTTGGTGTGGTTTGGGTGCAGAAACTTATTGAAATCTGCATAAAATTTTGTGCAGATCTTCTCCATGTTCACCTGTCTCCGTGCGTGGGCACCCTTAGGGTGCCTGCACACAATGCAAACTTAGGGCTCCTGGACACGACCATATCTGGTCTGCTAATTCCCGCCGAGTGCTTGCCACCATGGTTTTTTTGTCCTGCAGAAATCCTTGTCCACAAAACAATTTTTTTGCATGGCTGTGGAACAGACTTATGGATACGGACGACACACGATGTGCTGTCCACATCCTTTGTGGCACCATTGAGATGAATGAATCTGATCTGCAAAAACCAAGGATCAGTTGCGGACCAAAACTACGGACGTGTGCAGAAAAAACACATGAAATCCGCACCAAAATTGCATCAAGATCCACACATAAATCTGTACTATTGATTGCACTTTCAGTGCGGTTTTGAATGTGGGTTTTTCACGCAGATTTTCTAAATGTTGCAGATTTTATGCTGCGGATTTGCTGGTCGCCTTTCCAGACATGCACCTGCGGAAATTGGGGAGAAAAAATGGATACACCCCCTCTGACATCATTACAATTACATCACTTATGTCCACCCCCTTTATCCTCAAACTCCATTTTGTCTTAGACATGTTAGTAATTTCATATTTAATGTTATCGTGTGAGTGAATTAGTTGTTTGATTGGTTTGTGTTGCCAGTTTTTTTGAGTAAAACATACTTAACCACTTAAGGACCACAGGTTTATACCCCCCTAGTGACCCTTTTTTACAAATCGGCACTCCACAAATTTAGCGGTTTATTGCTCGGTCATGCAACTTACCACCCAAATGAATTTTACCTCCTTTTCTTCTCACTAATAGAGCTTTCCTTTGGTGGTATTTCATTGCTGCTGACATTTTTACCTTTTTTGTTATTAATCGAAATTTACCGATTTTTTTGCAAAAAAATGACATTTTTCACTTTCAGTTGTAAAATTTAGCAAAAAAAACTACATCCATATATAAATTTTTCTCTAAATTTATTGTTCTACATGTCTTTGATAAAAAAAAAATGTTTGGGTAAAAAAAAAATGGTTTGGGTAAAAGCTATAGCGTTTACAAACTATGGTACAAAAATGTGAATTTCCGCTTTTTGAAGCAGCTCTGACTTTCTGAGCACCTGTCATGTTTCCTGAGGTTCTACAATGGCCAGACAGTACAAACACCCCATAAATGACCCCATTTCGGAAAGTAGACACCCTAAGGTATTCGCTGATGGGCATAGTGAGTTCATAGAACTTTTTATTTTTTGTCACAAGTTAGCGGAAAATGATGATTTTTTTTATTTATTTTTTTTTCCTTACAAAGTCTCATATTCCACTAACTTGTGACAAAAAATAAAAACTTCCATGAACTCACTATGCCCATCACGAAATACCTTGGGATGTCTTCTTTCCAAAATGGGGTCACTTGTGGGGTAGTTATACTGCCCTGGCATTCTAGGGGCCCTTATGTGTGGTAAGTAGTTTGAAATCAAAATCTGTAAAAAATGGCCGGTGAAATCCTAAAGGTGCTCTTTGGAATGTGGGCCCCTTTTCCCACCTAGGCTGCAAAAAAGTGTCACACATCTGGTATCGCCGTACTCAGGAGAAGTTGGGCAATGTGTTTTGGGGTGTCTTTTTACATATACCCATGCTGGGTGAGAGAAATATCTCGGCAAAATACAACTTTTCCCATTTTTTTATACAAAGTTGGCATTTGACCAAGATATTTATCTCACCCAGCATGGGTATATGTAAAATGACACCCCAAAACACATTCCCCAACTTCTCCTGAGTACGGCGATACCACATGTGTGACACTTTTTTGCAGCCTAGGTGGGCAAAGGGGCCCACATTCCAAAGAGCACCTTTAGGATTTCACCAGCCATTTTTTACACATTTTGATTTCAAACTACTTCGCAGGCATTTGGGCCCCTAAAATGCCAGGGCAGTATAACTACCCCACAAGTGAAGACACCCCAAGGTATTCCGTGAGGGGTATGGCGAGTTCCTAGAATTTTTTATTTTTTGTCACAAGTTAGCGGAAAATGATGATTTTTTTTTTTTTCTTACAAAGTCTCATATTCCACTAACTTGTGACAAAAAATAAAAACTTCCATGAACTCACTATGCCCATCACGAAATACCTGGGGGTGTCTTCTTACCAAAATAGGGTCACTTGTGGGGTAGTTATACTGCCCTGGCATTTTAGGGGCCCGAATGCGTGAGAAGTAGTTTGAAATCAAAATGTGTAAAAAATGGCCGGTGAAATCCGAAAGGTGCTCTTTAGAATGTGGGCCCCTTTGCCCACCTAGGCTGCAAAAAAGTGTCACACATGTGGTATCGCCGTACTCAGGAGAAGTTGGGCAATGTGTTTTGGGGTGTCATTTTACATATACCCATGCTGGGTGAGATAAATATCTCGGCAAAAGACAACTTTTCCCATTTTTTTATACAAAGTTGGCATTTGACCGAGATATTTCTCTCACCCAGCATGGGTATATGTAAAATGACACCCCAAAACACATTCCCCAACTTCTCCTGAGTACGGCGATACCAGATGTGTGACACTTTTTTGCAGCCTAGATGCACAAAGGGGCCCACATTCCTTTTAGGAGGGCATTTTTAGACATTTGGATCCCAGACTTCTTCTCACGCTTTAGGGGCCCTAAAGCGTGAGAAGAAGTCTGGGATCCAAATGTCTAAAAATGCCCTCCTAAAAGGAATGTGGGCCCCTTTGCGCATCTAGGCTGCAAAAAAGTGTCACACATCTGGTATCGCCGTACTCAGGAGAAGTTGGGGAATGTGTTTTGGGGTGTCATTTTACATATACCCATGCTGGGTGAGAGAAATATCTCGGTCAAATGCCAACTTTGTATAAAAAAATGGGAAAAGTTGTCTTTTGCCGAGATATTTCTCTCACGCAGCATGGGTATATGTAAAATGACACCCAAAAACACATTCCCCAACTTCTCCTGAGTACGGCGATACCAGATGTGTGACACTTTTTTGCAGCCTAGATGCGCAAAGGGGCCCACATTCCTTTTAGGAGGGCATTTTTAGACATTTGGATCCCAGACTTCTTCTCACGCTTTAGGGCCCCTAAAATGCCAGGGCAGTATAAATACCCCACATGTGACCCCATTTTGGAAAGAAGACACCCCAAGGTATTCAATGAGGGGCATGGCGAGTTCATAGAATTTTTTTTTTTTTTGCCACAAGTTAGCGGAAATTGATTTTCTTTTGTTTTTTCTCACAAAGTCTCCCTTTCCACTAACTTGGGACAAAAATTTCAATCTTTCATGGACTCAATATGCCCCTCAGCGAATACCTTGGGGTGTCTTCTTTCCAAAATGGGGTCACATGTGGGGTATTTATACTGCCCTGGCATTTTAGGGGCCCTAAAGCGTGAGAAGAAGTCTGGAATATAAATGTATAAAAATTTTTACACATTTGGATTCCGAGAGGGGTATGGTGAGTTCATGTGAGATTTTATTTTTTGACACAAGTTAGTGGAATATGAGACTTTGTAAGAAAAAAAAAAATAAAAAAATTTCCGCTAACTTGGGCCAAAAAAAATTCTGAATGGAGCCTTACAGGGGGGTGATCAATGACAGGGGGGTGATCAGGGAGTCTATATGGGGTGATCACCCCCCTGTCATTGATCACCCCCCCTGTAAGGCTCCATTCAGACGTCCGTATGTTTTTTTTACGGATCCACGGATACATGGATCGGATCCGCAAAACACATACGGACATCTGAATGGAGCCTTACAGGGAGGTGATCAATGACAGGGGGGTGATCAGGGAATCTATATGGGGTGATCACCCCCCTGTCATTGATCACCCCCCTGTAAGGCTCCATTCAGATGTCCGTATGTGTTTTGCGGATCCGATCCATGTATCAGTGGATCCGTAAAAATCATCCGGACGTCTGAATGGAGCCTTACAGGGGGGTGATCAATGACAGGGGGGTGATCAATGATAGGGGGGTGATCAATGATAGGGGGGTGATCAGGGAGTCTATATGGGGTGATCCCCCCTTCATTGATCACCCCCCCTGTAAGGCTCCATTCAGACGTCCGTATGTGTTTTGCGGATCCGATCCATGTATCAGTGGATCCGTAAAAATCATACGGACGTCTGAATGGAGCCTTACAGGGGGGTGATCAATGACAGGGGGGTGATCAATGACAGGGGGGTGATCAGGGAGTCTATATGGGGTGATCACCCCCGTCATTGATCACCCCCCTGTAAGGCTCCATTCAGACGTCCATATGTGTTTTGCGGATCCGATCCATATATCAGTGGATCCGTAAAATTCCTACGGACGTCTGAATGGAGCCTTACAAGGGGGTGATCAATGACAGGGGGGTGATCAGGGAGTCTATATGGGGTGATCACCCCCGTCATTGATCACCCCCCTGTAAGGCTCCATTCAGACGTCCATATGTGTTTTGCGGATCCGATCCATATATCAGTGGATCCGTAAAAATCACACGGACGTCTGAATGGAGCCTTACAAGGGGGTGATCAATGACAGGGGGGTGATCAATGACAGGGGGGTGATCTGGGAGTCTATATGGGGTGATCAGGGGTGAATAAGTGACAGGGGGGGTGTAGTGTAGTGTGGTGCTTGGTGCTACATATTACTAAGCTACCTGTGTCCTCTGGTGGTCGATCCAAACAAAAGGGACCACCAGAGGACCAGGTAGCAGGTATATTAGACGCTGTTATCGAAACAGCGTCTAATATACCTGTTAGGGGTTAAAAAAATCGCATCTCCAGCCTGCCAGCGAATGATCGCCGCTGGCAGGCTGGAGATCCACTCTCTTACCTTCCGTTCCTGTGAACGCGCGCGCCTGTGTGCGCGCGTTCACAGGAAATCTCGGCTCACGCGAGATGACGCCAATCGGCGTTAGGTTTGCGGCAAGAGGTTAACTAACTACAGCATTAATTGTGCCTTACATAGGACATAATTCATTGTGTAAATCTGAAATCACTGACACTAAAATGTTTTGTGTAGCCTAAAAAAATTTGATATCTGCTAGGGTTTTGTGTAAATATTTCCAAAATATGCATGGATGTGTTCAATTTCCATGATGTACTGTACATGAAGTGAAGATATTGGAGGTCATTTACGAACAGATACACATGCCATATTGCGGCAGAATCTGCAAATTCTTCCCCGCTCACGCCAGGTCTAAAAAAGGGGGCGTGGCGTGGGCTGTCTTACATATAGAATCGGCGGTGAATATGCCAAAGTTATGTAGAGGCCGAAACGCCAGTATTAATAAACGTGCCCCATTGTTTTTTATTTTCTATTTGTCCTTTTGTTTCTCATAGCAAAATTTCAAACGTACATGTGCAACGCGCCTCCCCCCAGGGCCCTATCGCATCCCAGGTTTAGTAGTAGTTTAATAGTCTCTGTGTGTTCCATTCTATCTAAGGATAGCTATGCCATATACGCTGTCACCTGCTGGTGAACCAGGCACATTACATGAACATAACAGTTCATAAAAATAATTTCAATGCACAATGGTGAAGGACCTGGAAATAAATACACAGATAGCATTAATGTTAGACCATTAGAGACAGTAGCAGGATGCAGGACTTGCAATACCACTCCGGGGTATTACACATTTTTATTACTGTCCTTTTTAACATTATCCGCATAATGTTCATTTGTTTAATTTATGGGCATGGCTAAATGCGTCTTGGACGTGGGTAAGGCATGCCGAACCTGAACTATGGCTGAGTTGTGCCGGAAGCCACGGGCGTGGGTAAGCCTGGAGAGGGCGTACCCTATTGGAGTGTGTGAAAAAAGGGGTGGGAGGGAGGGGCAAGTGAGACACACCACCTGAGGGAAGGAATTGGCAGGTATATATGGGGAGCAAACGCCCTGCCCACAAATACAGGCTGAAATCAGCCTTAATACTTATGGGCATGGCTAAATGCGTCTTGGACGTGGGTAAGGCATGCCGAACCTGAACTATGGCTGAGTTGTGCCGGAAGCCACGGGCGTGGGTAAGCCTGGAGAGGGCAAAAAGACAAGTACACTATGTTGTCTACACTGGTTTATTCATATTCTTCCAGCCCGCATGACCTATAACGCCAACAACTGAAAAGCTTGAGAAATTTCCCGGTGTGGATTCGGAATGTATCTGTTGAAGCAAGATGACCTCCAGCGCCCCATGGATCGAATAACGTGAGCGGGGACTTGGTGTTTCGAAGCTGACGATGCCGCCCCGATACGTAACGAGTGACCCGAAATGGCTCCTGGGTCGTACCCCAGACCTGCCGCCAGAGAGCGGATGTGGGACGTGAATTGGTTCGAAGTGAGGGGTTTGTTCTTGAAGGGCAGGAGCAGACTGTCAGGAGGCGCTGTGTGCAACAGGGACAATAATTTATTGAGGATCTGGACTGGACACCAATTATTCCGGGTAGGGAAATATTTAATTTCAGTGGATGGCCCTGTCTGGTTTGTTTTGGTTGACGGAATGCTGAGTACATAATAGTTATAGTGCCACGACAGTTGTTCTTTGCGAAGACCGCCGGGTCTCGGAGAGCTGCCGGTGAACTCTCCTGGCAGGAGGAAGCCGTAAAAACTTAGAAACATGGCCGCTTGGATGACCGTGCTGGTCAAGGGCCAAAAAGGATCGCCGTCCAGGGCAGAAGACAAATCCCTGAACAGCTTGCCGGACACCGGCTGTCTGCGGGTGGCAGCCTGTTTTGCATTTTCCTGTATTCCCCTGAGGGCCGCCTTGATGACCTGGTTGGACAAGATAGAAGAAGAACCCGGATTACTGAGCATAAAATGGAGTTGAAGGCCTGCTAGGTATAATTTGATAGTATTATATGAGAGCTTTTGTTGGGAATGGCAGAAGGCTATGAACGCCAGTAAGTAAGATATTTCGTCGCGGCCGCCCTGAGGATAGAGAAGTCTAAAACTCTCAAACGCTTTCAACGCTTTATAATTCCTGGACATATTTGGGGCTAATGATTGTGTTATCAGATGTGTTATGGATCAGAGATTCTAATCCATCACTGGGGTGTTGTATGCCGGGGTTGTGGCACCCGTGGGGTCCACGTCGGGCATCTCCTTGCGGGGCTTTGCCTGTTTTTAGAATGATAATGGCCGGAGACGCTTCTAGGAATCTGGGGAAAACAAAGTAAACTGAATAACGTACCCGTGGGGATAGGATAAGGACCGTGAGACCCCTTGACCATCCGTGAGGCTCCTAACTAAGAACCGAGCCCGGATGGCCTGGAGTGGGGTGTGGCGGACTCAATATGACATATGGCGTGGAAACAATAATGGCTAAATTGAAGGTCCAGATGTCGCCCAGCATTTGGCTCATCCTGGCGGGACCCGGAGGCAAGATAAATGATGTGACATGGTATCAGTGGTAGCTGAACCTGGACAATCTAGGTGACATGCAACATTAAAACTCGGCCTGTACGATCCAGGTGACATACAACATTAAAACTCGGCCTGGACGATCCAGGTGACATACAACACTGAACTCGGCCTGGACGATCCAGATGACATACAATGTTAAAGTTGGCCTGGACGATCCAGGTGACATACAACATTGAACTCGGCCTGGACGATCCAGGTGACATACAACATTAAAACTCGGCCTGGACGATCCAGGTGACATACAACGCTAAAGTTGGCCTGGACGATCCAGGTGACATACAACATTGAACTCGGCCTGGACGATCCAGGTGACATACAACATTAAAACTCGGCCTGGACGATCCAGGTGACATACAACGTTAAACTCGGCCTGGACGATCCAGGTGACATACAACATTGAACTCGGCCTGGACGATCCAGGTGACATACAACGCTAAAGTTGGCCTGGACGATCCAGGTGACATACAACATTGAACTCGGCCTGGACGATCCAGGTGACATACAACGTTAAACTCGGCCTGGACGATCCAGGTGACATACAACGCTAAAGTTGGACTGGACGATCCAGATGACATACAACATTAAACACGGCCTGGACGATCCAGGTGACGTACAATATTGATCTTGGCCTGAGTGGTCCAGGCGACAGATAATTTAAGTACGCGGTATATGTGGTAACTAAACTGATCGCGCGCCACTGACGAATCTTCCCAGCCAAACCTGCGTTTGGAAAACGGGGAACCTGCCACGCGCAATTTTGTACCCCTGACACCTGCTGGCAGAGTGGATCCCTGCCTCCATGCCGAGACACAATTCTGACCTGCAGGGACCAAGTAGCTTACTGGCCCATGTGCTGTTGATTAATATATGTAAATACGCACACCAAAATTACCCCTGATACAGGCTGAAAGCTGGGCTGCCGCAGCTTGGCGTAACGCCGGCAACAATGCCCACTGCTTCCCACCTGTGCCGCCTCTGCTATATAGCGTCTCTGCTGGGGCAATGATTTTATTATCCCTTTTTTTTTTTTTTTAAACTGGGGCGGATATTTCCGAATGGACATGTGGCGCGCTCATGGCCGCTGCAGGGAGGGGAAGGGGAACCCCCGTGCCTGCGACCCTGCTAGGACTGGGATGTGCGGTCCCCCAGTGCGAGCCTGGAGTGGACGGACGTGTGTGCCTTTCAAGGGGAACCTAGACTTGTACTCTTTCCCTAACTAAACATAGCTACCCCCGACTGCCCATTTCCTGCCACCGTAGGAGCTCCGGAAGGCAGAGCGAGCGGTGGACGTGTACAGGAGGGTCATTTCTTCGGCGTTCGGCTGAACATGCCTGTGGAGGCCCGGCGGTGACGTGTGCGTTCCACCATGAACCGCACACCATCCGCGAGAAGGGGAGACCGACCCGTGGCCGCAAGTATACGGCACGCTCCATTGGACAAGTACTTACCTGGTGACGGACCGGAAAAACACTTTAAGTATTGCACTATACCGTGTAGCGAACCGAAACTTTTGAAACAACCGTGATGCTTGCACGTGCCGGCAGCTGGATGTGGCTCCTCTTGAGAACGAAAACTTCTCTCAGGAATGTCGCACTGTGCAGAGAATCGTACTGAAGAGAAAAAAACAGACGTGAAGCTTGCTGGGCAGCTAGGTGTGGCTCTTCCTACAGATGCAAGTGAGACACACCACCTGAGGGAAGGAATTGGCAGGTATATATGGGGAGCAAACGCCCTGCCCACAAATACAGGCTGAAATCAGCCTTAATACTTGTGTGAAAAATGTAATCAATACCCATGTGAAATTTTAATACATACTACTGTTTCCTTAGGAGCAAGCCAAACAGAGACGTCGGTTGTGCGTGCATCCTCTCCTTATAGAGTGCGAACAAAAGCAACACTTTGTTTTTTTTTGTTTAACATTATGTGTCTATTCTTTATGTTTCTTTACTATACAGATATCCTGAGAAATGTGTTGCTTTTTGCCACCTGTCAATGTTTGCTTTTGACAGGCTATTGGAAATCCTGCAGCCCAGCCTGACATTTCAAAATACTGTTATTAGGAAGGCAATCTCTGTGGAGGAGAGGTTACTCATCACCTTGCAGTAAGCCACATGCATAATTTGGTCGCTAATGGTAAATACATGATTTCTACCATGGCATATGTTGTGTAATATCTATAGACAGTCTTGTTGCACATAATGTGTGAAAGTTGTTTAGGTTTACTCAGATTAAGCTAATAACAATGCATTGGAAAAGCAATGAAAAAAAATGTTAGGCACATAGCATGAGCAAATACCAAGTGCTGATTTGAGGAGAACAATACTCAAACTCTATGAACCAGTAGAATGGAAGTAAATCCTAGCTTCCGAATCAAATATCTGCCAAAAGTGCACATAACAATAATAAAACATAAAAATCTCTTTCAGCCAATTGGCTGCAATGCAAGGTATAACAGCAGAAAAGAAAGTGTAGAGGAGAAAGAATAGAGAAAAGAGGAGAGAAAAGAAAAGGAGAGGGGGGTGGAGGAGGGGTATAAGAAGGGGAGTTTCTCATATAAGAGAGTAGCAGATCTGTGCCACATAAAAGGTAAGTATATAAATGAGAATGCTTTGACTGGAGGAAAATGTCTGTATGTGGGTAAGTAACTGGCTCGGTGATAGAAAACAGAGGGTGGTTATTAACGGTACACACTCAGATTGGGTCACTGTCACTAGTCGGGTACCACAGGGGTCAGTATTGGGCCCTATTCTCTTCAATATATTTATTAATGATCTTGTAGAAGGCTTGCATTGTAAAATATAGATTTTTGCAGATGACACTAAATTGTGTAAAGTAATTAACAAGAAAGAGAACAGTATACTGCTACAGAGCGATCTGGATAGATTGGAGGCTTGGGTAGAGAAGTGGCAGATGAGGTTTAACACTGACAAATGTAAGGTTATGCACATGGGAAGGAATAATGCAAGTCACCCGTACATACTAAATGATAAAACACTGGGTAACACTGACATGGAAAAGGACTTAAATATTACTTTATTATAAATATATTCCCAAATAGCTTTCATTAGTTATAATGGCTCGTTTTGTCTGGGGAGCAATCATTAGAAGAAACAAAATGGCCGCCGTCCTATTAGTACACACAAAACCTGTCCTAATTACACAGGGGGGCAAGTTACTTCACAACACTGAGGTAAAGAGCTGCCTCATCCTCCTCTACTACTTTTCAGGGATTATAATCATGAATACAGTTTAATATGATCTTTAGCTGAATTTCTGTAGAAATGGAGCTCATTAGGAGACATGAAGTACAGAGCGGACAGACAGGACAGACTGTGGAAATGTGGGGCTGTGGTAATGGAGACTGTATACAAGTCATACTACTCATCTGTCACATCCCTACCTCTTTATGTCTCCTCCTGAACTTCATTCTTACAGAGATTCAGCTGAAGATCATATTGAATTGTATTCAGGATTATAATCCCTGACAAGCAGAGAAGAGAGGAGAATGAGGCAGCTCCCTACCTCAGTGTTGTGAAGTAACTTGTCCTGCTGTTTGATTAGGACAAGTTTTGTGTGTACTAATAGGAAGGCAACCATTGTATTTCCCCTGATGATTGCTCCACGGTCAAAACAAGTCATTCCAACTAATGAAAGATATTTGTAAATATATTTATAATAAAGTAATATTTAAGAATTTTAATTTTCTTAATTCCTGGAGAAGCCCTTTAAGGTTTTAGGAATAGATTTCCCCGAGAAATTTTTGTAAATATGGAAAACCCATTCCCAGAAGCTCCGAACAGGACAATCCCACCAGATACTGTTGAAACCAGAAGTTTACATACACTTTATAAAAGACACATATGCATGTTTTTTTCAATATCTGACATGAAATCAGAATAAACCTTTCCTGTTTTTGGTCAATTAGGATTACCATAATTATTATTATTTGCCAAATGCCAGAATAATGAGAGAGAGAATGTTTTAAGGCATTTTTATTACTTTCTGCAGTGTCAAAAGTTTACATACACTAAGATTACTACGCCTTTAAACATTTTTGGGCTGCCCATATGATGATGTCATGTGTTTGGAAGCTTCTGTTAGGTTTGTTGGCAACATCTGAGTTAATTAGAGACACACCTGTGGATGTATTTAAATGCACACCTGAAATACACTGCTTCTTTGTGTAGCATCATGGGAAAGTCTAAAGAAATCAGCCAAGATATCAGGAAGAGAATTGTGGACTTGCGCAAGTCTATCTCAACCCTGGGTGCAATTTTAAGATACCTGAAGGTGCCTCGTTCATCTTTTCAAACAATTATACGCAAGTACAAACAAGATGGGAATGTCCAGCCATCATACCGCTCAGGAAGGAGATGGGTTCTGTGTCCCAGAGATGAACGTACTTTGGTCCGACATGTGCATATCAACCCAAGAACAAAAGCAAAAGACCTTGTGAAGATGATGGCGGAAGCTGGTAAGATTGTGTCAATATCCACAGTGAAACGAGTACTGTATCAACATGGGCTGAACGGCCATTGCCAGGAAGAAGCCATTACTCCAAAAGAAACATAAAAAAGCCAGATTAATGTTTGCAAATGCACACAGGAACAAAGACCTACATTTTTGGAGACATGTCCTGTGGTCTAACGAAACTAAAATGGAACTTTTTGGTCATAATGACCATCGTTATGTTTGGAGGAAAAAGGGAGAAGCTTGGAAGCCTAAGAACACCATCCCAACTGTGAAACACGGGGGTGGCAGCATCTTGTTGTAAGGTTGTTTTTGCTGCAGGAGGGACTTGTGCACTTCACAAAATAGATGGCATCATGAGGAAAGAAGAATATGTGGAAATACTGAAGCAACATCTCAAGACATCAGCCAGGAATGTAATGCTTGGGGGGAATTGGGTCTTCCAAATGGACAATGACCCCAAGCATACTGCCAAACAGGTTACAAAGTGGCTTAACCCCTTAAGGACCGGGTTCATTTTCACCTTAAGGACCAGGACATTTTTTGCAAATCTGGCCAGTGTCACTTTATGCATTAATAACTCTGGGATGCTTTTACCTATCATACTGATTCCGAGACAGTGTTTTTCGTGACATATTCTACTTTATGTTAATGGTAAATTTTCGCCGATACTTACCTCATTTCTTTGTGAAAAATTCCAAAATTTCATGAAAACTCTCTGCTTGTAAGAAAAATGGACATGCCAAATAAATTATATATTGATTCGCATATTCAATATGTCTACTTTATGTTGGCATCATTAAGTTGACATTTTTTTACTTTTTGAAGAAGTTAGAGGGCTTCAAATTTGAGCAGCAATTTTCCAATTTTTCATTAAAATTTCAAAATCTGATTTTTTCAGGGACCAGTTCAGTTTTGAAGTGAATTTGAGGGTCTTTATGTTAGAAATCCCCCATAAATTACACCATTATGAAAACTGCACCCCTCAAAGTATTCAATAACCCTTTCAGTGTTTCACAGAAATAGCTGCAAAGTGGAGGAGAAAATTCAAAATCTCCTTTTTTTACACTAACATGTTCTTGTAGCCCCTTTTTATTTAATTTTTACAAGTGTTAAAAGGAGAAAAAGCACCACAAAATTGGTAGCCCAATTTTTCCCCGAGTCAGAAAACACCTCATATGTGGAGGTAGAGTGATCTGCGGGTGAACTACACGGCTCAGAAGAGAAGGAGCGCCATTGGGATTTTGGACAAAGAATTTTGCTGAAATGTTTTTTGGGGGGCATGTCACATTTAGGAAGCCCCCATGGTGCCAGAACAGCAAGAAACCCCCACATGGCACACCATTAAGGAAACTAGACCCCTCAAGGTACATAACAAGGGGTCTAGTTTCCTAAATGGTGTGCCATTTGGGGGTTTCTTGCTGTTCTGGCACTATGGAGGCTTACTAAATGTGACATGCCCCCCAAAAAATTTGGAAGACTGTGGACAAATAAATTAAAATGGGGGAAAGGGATTATAAATTTGATACTCCATGGAAGTGTGGTACTCCCTGAAGCAACCGTTAATGCAGAGGCCCGGGTGCTGCACAAAAAAAAAAAAAAAATTCACTCTCCCTGCCTAACCTAAAGCTCTCCCTAAATGGTTATGTGCCAGTTGGCACTTTATGGTGGCTCAGGGGCCACGGATGGTGGCAGATCGCGTGGGAGGCAGAGGGACCGACACGGGGCTCATCTCTCCTCGCTCACACGGAAATCTGTCCACCCGTCCGTCCAACTAATCACAGGCGATCCTGAGAGGTGGCGTTACCGCCACCTCACAGGATCTACGGAGGGTGATTGGTGGTGTATATTACACCACCGATCACCCTCCTATTCCAAGTCATCGGGTCACCGGAGACCTGAATGACCCGGAAACGCTGCAAACCGCAGGTCTGAATTGACCTGCGGTTTGCAGTGATCGCCGATACGGGTGGGGGTCACAGGACCCCCTCGGCATTGTCACAGGGTGCCTGCTGAATGATTTCAGCAAGCACCCCATTCCGATCACCGCCAGCCACACGGCGGTGATCGGAAATACACAGGGCGTACATGTACGCCCTGTGTCCTTAAGGACTCGGACATCAGGGCGTACCTGTACACCCTGTGTCCGTAAGACATTCCCTCTTTAGTGATTCTAAAGTCAGGAGTCTGATATCTATGATCATGATGGAATGAACACCTAGGTAAGAGGTTCGATCCCAAGTTAAGAAACTGTTAAATTGTTGCCTTGGGGTGAAAACTGGATTTCCCATAAGTGGGATCACAAGACCAGGTCTAGAAGAAAGTTTAAATTTCCCATTGAGTGAAAACTTGCTGAGGCAAAAAGAGTCAAACCTCCATCGGAGGTCTGTCCTCTGGCAAAATCTATGGGGCAATAAGAAGATCCATGGGCTTTAGCTCCAATTGAGCCCATATTTTCTGAGATCTGCGATGGGACCAGTCAAGCAATTGCCACATTGTGGTATAGTTTAAGGTCTGGTGCCTCCTTGACCTACTGGTGTGCCAAACAAAATCTGTGAGAGCTCATTGTACAACCGTGCCCCCCCCCCCTTCCCCCCCAAAAAAACAAAAAAAAACACAAATAGGGATCGTTTGAAAGAGATACAAAAATCGTGGCAAAACATCCATTTTGACCATGCTCATGCGACCAAACCAAGTGAGAGATATCTGGGTATATTTCTGTAAGTCCTCCTCTGCAGTGGCAAGTAATTGAGAGGGTAAAGTAAGTGTAGTTGAGCTGGAATCTGTATACCTAAGTAGTTAAGGCTTTGGGATTGCCAATGAAAAGAGAAGTTGTTTTTTAAGGTCTGTGTGTCATTGGAAGAGAGGGTGATGCTTAATAGTTTTCTTTTAGTAAGGTTTATTTTAAAATGACCAAGGTGGCCAAACTGGTCAAATTAATTAAGGATAAAGGACACAAAAATATGGGGAGTGGATATGTAAAGAAGATCGTCTGCATATAGTGCAAGCTTGGAGTGTTCTCCAACTTGTAGGGTCCCATTATTAATGTTGAAGTAAGAAGCTAGAACTCCATTAGTGCTTACGAACCCAAACAGTCATATTTATGTAAACAGCATTGATTGTATCCACAAAGCAAAAACCAAGACCAATTTGCTTTAGAGAAGTTATAAAAACACCAATGCACTCTAAAAAATGCTTTTTCAGCATCAACCGATGCATAAGGGGATGTGTCATGCCTGGAAGATGAGTGATAGTATGAATAGTGTTATCCCTTGCTTCTCTTCCAGACACAACTTGGTCTTTATGAATAATACCAGGGAGTAATTTGCTGAGGCGATTAGCTAGTAGCGTAGAGTCAATTTTGATATTGGGGCGGCACAGTGGCTTAGCGGTTAGCACCGGTGCCTTGAAGTGTTGGGGTTCTAGGTTTGAATCTTACCAAGGACGACATCTGCATTCAATTAGTATGTTCTCCCTGTGTTTACGTGGGTTTCCTCCGGGTACTCCGGTTTCCTTCCACACTCAAAAGACATACAGTACTAATAGGGAACTTATATTGTGAGCCCCATTGGGGACAGCTTGATGCTAATGTCTGTAAAGCACTGCAGAATATAGCAGCGCTATATAAATGCAAAAAATTAATAAATATTACAATTAATTATAGAAATTGGTCGGTAATTGCTACAAATTGTTGAGTCCTTGTTTGGCTTGGGGATAAAAACTACATGGGCTTCTACAGCCTGTTTAGGAATGGGCAGGATGGAGAGATACTATTAAACAACTTGGTAAGGCTACTTTCACACTAGCGTTTGATTTTTCCAGTATTGATATCCGTCATAGGGGCTCAATACTGGACAAAAATGCTTCAGTTTTGTCCCCATTAATTGTCAATGGGGACAAAACTAAACAGAACAGAATGCTCCAAAATGCATTCCGTTCCATTTAGTTGCGTTCCCTAACCGGAGAGCAAACCGAAACATGTTGTAGTTCGCTTTCCATCCTGGGATGCGGAGCAAGACGGATCAAGCATTACCTCCAATGCAAGTCAACGGGGACGGATACGTTTTCTTTGCCACAATCGAAAACGGATCCATCCTCCATTGACTTTAAATGGAGTTCATGACGGATC
Source organism: Bufo bufo (assembly GCF_905171765.1). NCBI lineage: Eukaryota > Metazoa > Chordata > Amphibia > Anura > Bufonidae > Bufo > Bufo bufo. The sequence goes on from NC_053396.1 coordinate 102,764,213, forward strand.
AGTCTTTGAATGTTAAAGATAATACAAACGGATCCGTTCATAACGGATGCAGATGGTTGTATTATCAGCAATGGAAGCGTTTTTGCTGAACCCTGCCGGATCCAGTAAAAATGCTAGTGTGAAAATAGCCTAAGAAAGTACATCCTTAAAGGCTCTGTACACCTTTCAATTGATCTTTTTCTCTCTGTTCCGTTACGCTGCTCAGCTGACGGGCTCCTTATCTCTGATTGCTGACCTTATAAACACTCATTATAGCATAATTCTTATCTTACTAATAAGAATGTGGCTTAAATAAGTGTTTATTACATTTTAGTAATTTAGAGATAAGGTTATTAGATGACCAGCACAAAACAAAAGTAAAAAGTACGATTCACACAGCTAGAAAAACAATTAACCGTTTATGACAGAACTGCTCAATATTTTTTAATAAAGACTAGTGTTGAGCAAATCGAAGTTCATGAAGTGGACTTCGATCCGAATTTCGGGGAAAATTTGATTCGCTGCAAAGCCGAATCTCCTCGTGTTTCATGGTAACAAATTTTTTTCCCATACAATTACAGTAAAAAAAAAAAAAAAATCATACTCACCCCATCCATTTAGTCCTCCTCGTCCATCTTGATTGAAGATCCCGCGCAAAATCTCATGCGCGGTGATGTATGTGTGATGTCATTATGCACTGCACGAGATTTCGCACTGGATCTTTAAGCAAGATGGCCGCGACGGGCTCTTCGCGATCAAATGGATAAGGAGAGTATTTTTCTTTTTTTGTAACAGATTAATCCCTGACAGCCCTCAATGGTTATATCACATGCCACCATCAGCGATGAATGCGGCATCTGAGGGGTTTAATGACGGAGGGAAGAGCAATTGCAAAATCAATCCTTATTTGCCTATTTTTAACATGCCTCCTATGTGTATTTAAATAAACTAATTTAATGTTTCTATTAGCAAAAAGTCTGATTTTATAGTTTATTTGTAAAATGTATAGAGCAATGTTTTAATATCTTAATTATTCCTTAATGATATTATTTCCTCTATATTTTTGGCTACAGGGGAGAGCTATGCATCCCTGCATTTACAATTTTGGTTTGGTCTGTCTACCATCTCCAAAACTGTGAGGTGTACATGCCTCATGATCTGGGATAAGTTGCAGACCATTGTGATAGCTTCACCAACTGAAGAGATTTGACTGCAGGTTTCAGCAGACTTTCAAACTGTGGTGAACTTCCCAAAATGCATTGGTGCCATCAATGGCCTACATGTAAGGGTGCAGCAACCACCACACTCAGGGTCACATTGTTATAAGTATAAGAAGTATTTTTCTGTGGTCCTGATGACGGTGGCTGATACACATTTGTGGCAAATTTATGGCCATTGATGTTGGTGCCTATGGCAGCATGGGAGACTCTTGGGTGCTGAAAACTTCAGCACCCAGACCTCTTCCGGATCCAGAACCTTTTGTGATGGTATCGGATCAGGCTTTTCCTTTGAGGCCAACTCTGCTGCGCCCATGCCCACAAAGGGGACTGAATTGCGAAAGAGGATTTTTCCTTTTAGGCCAGGCACGTAGAATTGTGGAATGCACTTTTGAAATAATGGTTGCTCAGAGGTGCATCTTTACAATGTCCATCCAATCGGACCTAGCCACAGTTGATTCAGTGAGTACTGCATGCTGCGTACTCCATAACTATGGTAGAGATTACAGTCAAGATGTTTATGTGTGCTCACAGCTGCCAGTTATTATCACTGCAATCAATTGGGGACCTGGTCAACCTACAAATTCAGGTATACATATGCATGATAGGTTCACTGACAACTTCCTGACTTCTGAAGGTGCCGTGCCCTGGCAATACTCCTGTATCGGTGGTGTGTAGCCTTACATGCAAAGATCATCTTCAATGATTCCCGCCCAAGACTTCTTCTATCAAGATGACCTTAATTTCCTGATATATATATATAGGCTTCGTCATTAAAAATATTGTATCAATGTTTATTTTCTGGGTTATTTTGCCAAATTTATGAAAATGTGTTTTGTTAATTTTTATGAAATACAAATTAAATGTTTATGCATTACAAATAAAAAGACCTATTGATTTTAAGTTGATGTATAAAGATTATTATTACCACGAGTGTTGTCAAAATAACTTATTCATTCTTACAAAAGCCTAGATTCATCTATCCTATATTGTTTTCATTACTTTAAAACATAACACTACATTAGTACACGCATTCAACATACTTTAAGCACATGGTCAAATTTCATTATATGATTATCAATGTCTGGAAAAGAAAATGCTTCACACCACCAAATACATGTTTATCATCCATACATGCTCACATAATAAATATCAAAATGTATGCGAAAACCATATTTTTTTTGAACAGATGACAGAAATCGTAGATTTGCAAAGCATTTTTTTTCTAGTATCGTTTTTTTTTTACATAACACTACTACATTACATTTCTGACATTCATTTGAGAGACCTCAAACCCTGTCTCCATTGTATAAAAGTAGAGAACAAAAATATATTATTTGACATTATTTAACCTGCAAATAATGTCATGTTCGTGGGCCATGTTAGAAATCAGACACCCAAAGTATCTACAAAAAGGAGAATAATTATGTAATTTCATTCTAAAACATCTAATTGTAAGTGCTTTGAGGCTCACAAAAAATGACCACACTGCTACACCTTATTTGGCCTGTGCCAAACTCTTCTGAGGAAGGATGTGTGAATTTGAAGAGGTGGACACATAACTAGTAGAGAAAGGCGGAGGAGTGGTTGAATTTAGGTATGTTAAGAAAGAAGATAAATGACGTGGATTAGAATAATAGTTCGCCCATAGCCATATTGCTGTGATGGAGGGCAAGCACAAGGTGGTAGTGGACATTGACTTAGTGGTGCATATTGCGGTGCTAAAGAATGGACAGTGGTAAGTGGCCTGGTGAACTTTTTGATGTCACTAACAATGTATGACACAGAGGCTAAGTGTCCAGGAGACACATAAGCCTCAAGTAATGGATACACTGCAGCCATAAATGAATATTATTTTTTTCCGGTAAACTCGGATGCGTGTTGCAAAAAAGGCATCCATATGGTCAAATTGGTACTCTTTTTCTAACCTCTGTATCATATTGACAGCCACAGATTCCACACAAGACTCATCTACTACGTGGCTGTCTACGATTAGACCTACATGATTGGTTTAAGTCAAAAGCATCTAAAGAGTTAGATGTTGGAGGATCAATACCAGGGGCGGACTGGGAACTCAAAGTGGCCTTGGAAAAAAATACTAAAAGTGGCCCCATTTTGTAGTTGTCACGGCTGAGGATGGGGGAAATCCTCAGCCGTGCGTGCCGGATGATGTTATGGCTGCTCAGCCAGGAGAACAGGATAGGGAGCAGGTCACCTCCTAACAGCATCCCTACCCTGACCCTAACTCCTAACTGCATGGGCCGACCTTAAAGGTAGGAGGACCCATGCGCAGGAACCTCGGATCCCTAACTCACCCTCCGTCCGGTCCCTGCGCTAGGAGTCAGGGTAAGACGACCTACTCCTCCTAGGCACGGAGGAGCAGGAGTCTCACTGGCCAAGCTGTTGGGAAAAGGGGAACAAATGCAAGCCATGTATATGGCAGGTGCTGCACTAGTTCCAGCCACCTGCCACAGCCCTGCTGACTGGATCCGTGTGCAGGAAAGCTGAAGTCCACAAATAGCAAACAGAAGTCAGCACAAACTCATCCACACACCGGAACCCAGATACATGGCAGCACTGAATAATACAGGAAAACATAAACCGAACATCACACAGACTTAGCTAAACTTAAACTTAAACTTATGACCACAGTGGTGGCTCTCACAGGCGGATAGAAAAGACAGGAGGCTGCTCCAGCTAGCAAGACTGAAACAACCTACTGAGCCCTGCTAAAGAGAGGGTCTATATAGGCCCAAGTGGCCACACCAAAGGGTTGGACACACCCAGTGACATCACACACACACTGGGAAGGAAGTTAACCCTTCCAGTACCACAGAAGGGAAAGACACATAAAGGGGAAGTGCACACAATACATAATACACCGTGCACACAACACACACACCTAACAAAGAAAGTCAGGTGAGACCGCATGCCAGGGCAGCAAGCTGCCTAGCGACGCTCATGCTGCTCTGCGGCTAAATACAACACTAGTTGCCCGCGGCAACCACAAGTGAGGCCACAAACAAGCGGCCCTCACCCGTGGTTGAACACCCATACAAAACCGCAGGCAACTGCATGCGGTAAAGAAGTCACGGTCATGGGCATGGCCGTGACACTCCCACCCCTCAAAGCCCCCCCACCAAAAAAAAAAAGAAACTGGTGAGGAACTCACACAAGGAGATGGGAGAAGGAGACGTCCACTCTCAGGACATGGTTCCCAGGAGGTCACTGTCAGCTGCATCCTCTCCCAGATCACACTAGCCAGTCCGACGAGGCCTGCAGCCCGCACCAGCGACAAGGGAATGGAAACCACAGAGAGTGGACGAGGGGACTCTCCACTCACGTCCCCACTCTAGTCGCTGCCAGCAGACCCTCCAAACCAGCACGCAGCCGGACCACTTACGGAGTGCTGCCAGCAAACGACCAGAGATGGGAACATGGAGAGGGACGAGGGATCACCAACACGGACACGGAAGGTAAGGTGGCGGGGAATAAGTCACCAACCGTGCTGTTAACGGTGATCCCCCCGGGACGCTCTCCCTCCGGAGAACGCGCATGCAGGCCACAAGGGGATGGCACTGCATGCTGCATCCTCTTCCGAAGGCGTGCACCCGCACACCAAACAAACACCACGGTGCAATATAAAATTAGGGGGACGCCAAACGAGGCAACGGTGAAGGGATGGTGGGGAACGCCACTCACCGCGCCGTCAGAGGCGAAACCCCCCAGAACGCTCTCCCTCCGAAGAGCGCGCATGTACCCCTTCCGCAGACGGCGGTACATGCTTCACCCTCTTTCGAGGGAAGCATACTCCCACCCCTCAAAGCCCCTCCCAACAACAAAAGGGGAAAGTTGGTGAGGCATAAGAAACAATGGGAGGGGGGGTAGGGGAAAGACAAACAAAAGGGGACACCAACACGGACAACGGTGAGCAAGGAATGGCGGGGAATGCCACTCACCGCGCCGTAAATGGTGAAAGCCCCATAACGCTCTCCCTCCGGAGAACGCGCATGCACCCCATCCGCAGATAGCGGTGCATGCTTTACCCTCTTTCGAGGGAGTGCCACGCGAGAAGCCTCTGTGGTCATACTGTCACGGCTGAGGATGGGGGAAATCCTCAGCCGTGCGTGCCGGATGATGTTATGGCTGCTCAGCCAGGAGAACAGGATAGGGAGCAGGTCACCTCCTAACAGCATCCCTACCCTGACCCTAACTCCTAACTGCATGGGCCGACCTTAAAGGTAGGAGGACCCATGCGCAGGAACCTCGGATCCCTAACTCACCCTCCGTCCGGTCCCTGCGCTAGGAGTCAGGGTAAGACGACCTACTCCTCCTAGGCACGGAGGAGCAGGAGTCTCACTGGCCAAGCTGTTGGGAAAAGGGGAACAAATGCAAGCCTATGTATATGGCAGGTGCTGCACTAGTTCCAGCCACCTGCCACAGCCCTGCTGACTGGATCCGTGTGCAGGAAAGCTGAAGTCCACAAATAGCAAACAGAAGTCAGCACAAACTCATCCACACACCGGAACCCAGATACATGGCAGCACTGAATAATACAGGAAAACATAAACCGAACATCACACAGACTTAGCTAAACTTAAACTTAAACTTATGACCACAGTGGTGGCTCTCACAGGCGGATAGAAAAGACAGGAGGCTGCTCCAGCTCGCAAGACTGAAACAACCCACTGAGCCCTGCTAAAGAGAGGGTCTATATAGGCCCAAGTGGCCACACCCAAGGGTTGGACACACCCAGTGACATCACACACACACTGGGAAGGAAGTTAACCCTTCCAGTACCACAGAAGGGAAAGACACATAAAGGGGAAGTGCACACAATACATAATACACCGTGCACACAACACACACACCTAACATAAAGAAAGTCAGGTGAGACCGCATGCCAGGGCAGCAAGCTGCCTAGCGACGCTCAGGCTGCTCTGCTGCTAAATACAACACTAGTTGCCCGCGGCAACCACAAGTGAGGCCACAAACAAGCGGCCCTCACCCGTGGTTGAACACCCATACAAAACCGCAGGCAACTGCTTGCGGTAAAGAAGTCACGGTCATGGGCATGGCCGTGACAGTAGTTGGGTTTAAGTTGATTGGAAGGCAGGGCCAGCAATACCATATTGTGGCACATTATACCACCACAACAGAGCCAAATACCACAGTCCATTAGAAAAAACTGACCCAGCAACACAAAATTTATCCCCAAAAACTTCCACTGGTCGGACGTGAGGAGGGGTCAGGTGGCCCCCTGGGCATCGGCCCACCGGGAAATCTCCCTGTAAAGTCTATGGCCTATTCGCCCCTGATCAATACACTATGGTGTGATCACTGCAGATATTTGAGAAGTTGATGTTCCAGACAGGTCATCATCATGTTCTGCATTACAGTTCTGAGATTCAAATGGCTCCCCCATCTCATTTGGCCCGTCATCCTCCTTTGTGGCTGCACATTGCGTTCAGACCTGTTTAAAATTAAGAACATAACTAATTGACTTCCTTGCATTGCCAGTTGCTATTCTACTTCGCTGTGAGCACCCTTATTTTAACTATTTGCCAAAATTCATTATGTGTGTCATAGTACAAATTCACATGACACATAGTAAGTAGGTGACTTTGGTGTCCAGTATTTTTTGGCCTACTACCATCTATTAAATGGATTAATGATAATTAGTAATTGTAGTGATTAGTAACAAGCAGTGAAACCGTGTGTTGTCCAAGCAAAACAAAGCAGGTAAGTATGCTGTCCTTATTATGTTCGTCCAGAAGGTTAGTGTAAAACACACAAAGCTGCAGAAACCATTTAACAAAATACTTACTGCCGTAGTTCCCGGCTGGTAATCAAATATCGGAGCTCATTGTACACAGGCACATATTTTGCCACCAGTCAATGCTCCACTCCTCGCATTTTCTGCCAGATATTTTCTAAAGCGGTCTCAGACACTACAACATCAGTTTTTAATGTCCAGGCCTAAATTTAAACATGTCATTCATTTCAGATTGTCATTTAAGTATGACAAAGAGAAAACAGGCTTACCAAACTTACCAGTGTGATTCTGTTGGGAATCAGTTGCAGGGTCCCATTGGGAGTACAGGGTATGGCATACATATGTGTCACGACCGCTACCCCAGCAGCAGTCGTGTCGCACCAGACGGAGGGGAAGGGGGACCCTTATCTACGGATAGGAATCGTATGGCCACCCCTGACTAACCCTAAGCTGGCACCTGTCTGCCCTGATACCCTAGACGGGGTGTGAACCCGTGCGGCGAGCAGGATGCCTAAACCCTCAGTCACCCTAAAGCCTAGAGTGGGGAAAGGCCGATGGGAGCACTAGTCACCATCACTAATGTCTAGGAGAACAGCAGGGGAAGACAGCAACAAACAAACTATATCAGAGATAGACTTATCCAGTCACGAGCAGAGAAGGCAATCCCAATCACGACCGTCCACGCCAGACAAGAGCTCCACAGCAACACCATCAAACGATCTCCTTCAAAGGTCAGACTAGAACTGGAAGTAAGGACTATATCTGGCAATGACTGCAAGTGAAAGTGAAACTAATATAGTAGCTGGGAGTGGCAGACAGGACTCACCTGAGAAGGATGCCTACAAACTCCCAGTCAGGACAAAAAGGTTCACAAGGCAAAACCCAGATGACATACCCTGAACCACGGAGCAAACTCACAAGCTATCGCGAGTAGCAAGTCGCTGCGACCTTCTCCTCCCAGACCTGTCTGGATCAGTCACAGTCGTGACAATATGTCCATGCATCAGCTGTCACTTACCTATCACTGTATCCTTCCTCATTTGTATCCCACAATTGACTCTCAATCTACGAATTACAAATATGTAATGGACTTGATCAAATATGTAATGATTACATCTGAATCCATTTGTATGTTCATAAAAAAATCAACATTAAAGAAATAATTGAGAAATTCTGCTATCCTTACATGTTTCAGCAGAAACTCATAAAGTTTGAAAAAGAAACTGATGCCAAGAAGTGTCGGACTGAAGTCCATTGGGCCCAACAGATGAAAAGATTCTGAGGGCCCACCCTCTGTGTATATAGGACCTTATGGGTCCTGTTTTATTAGTGTCGGACATTGGGCCCACCGGAGGATCCTCTGTAACTCTGGTGGGCAGTTCAACCCTGCCATGGTATTCAGACTAAAGGCTGCATTACACCTGCCGATTTTTCGGCAAATGATCACTAATGAGCGTTTGTATGAATGCTCTTTAGTCATCATCTTGCAGTATAATTCCGCCGACAATTGCCTGATTGTTCATCAAGCAATTTAGATTTTTAAGCACGCTTAAAAATTATCATTTGCCGGCAGCAGGTTGTGCTGTCTAATTACGATCTGCCACTAGCAAACCACTAGACAGCATGGGGACGAGTGATGGCATAACGATTGCTCCTCCCCTTGTGGTGGAGAAGATTGCTGCATGTTATAGCAACGGTCTCCTCCGCTAGCAAGCAGGCGATTGCCAGGGGGGGAATGCTCGCCTTCCAACAATCACTTGCTCAATCAGCCTGTGTAATACAGGCTTAAGTTGACCAGAGCTTATTAACATATACAGTTTTGCCTTATATATATTGTTTGCACATACAAACTACTAATTACGGATGTAGCAAAGTTAACACACATGCTTTATGAGACGTGTTATCTAAACTAAATGCGTTAAGCAAACACCTTCAATTGCTTTTGAATGGCTTTTGTCTCAAGATAACTCAAATTTCTTAACTTATCGCGTTAAGAGCTTGAGTGCTAACCCTGCTACATCTGTAAGTACTGTCAGAGTGGACTTACATTTTGTTTAACTATGCTGACCTACAGTATGTAATGGTAATACAAATATTTTTTCAAGCTGATTCATTACTCTAGGTTTTGCATGTAAATTAAATCACAAACAATGGGGGTATATCACTAGGATATGCCCCCATTGTTTGATAGGTGCGGGTGTAGAGTGGAGCGGGGATAGTGGTGGTGGGGCCGGGCCACCGCCAAGCGCTCTCCCCATACAAGTGAATGGAAGCGCACTGCGCTTGCACAGCCACTGCTCCCATTCATTTATATGGCACCGACCGCAGCCCCATAGAAATGAATGGAGAACGACTGCGCATGCGCAGTGTGCCCTCCACCGCCTTACCCCTGCTCCGTTCTCGGTGAAGGTGCGGGTCCCCTCTGGGACCCGCACCTATCAGACAATGGGGGCATATCCTAGCGATATGCCCCCATTGTCTGTGATGGGAATACCCCTTTAAGGCAATTTACTGGAACGTGTGCAGATCCTATGTTACCACATGATGACATCCTTAGTAAGTTCTCAACCAGTAACGTAATATTATACTGAGAATATATTTAAATGGCAACATTGTAGGACACTACTTAATATAAAGTTATTGACATTCAGAGAGACACTGACTGTCTGATCATAATGTATGATGCACTTTGTAAATGTCAGGTGAGGCGTGCATAGAACCGGCTAGGTGGAAAACATACAGGCCACAAATGCTGAGCCAACCACAGTTGTTTAACAATGAGTAGTTAAAATGTGTTGGATGTACTAAGTGTCCAAAATAAATCAACATTTAATATAACACCATGATATATATATATATACATACAGTGGGATGCGAAAGTTTGGGCAACCTTGTTAATCGTCATGATTTTCCTGTATAAATCGTTGGTTGTTACGATAAAAAATGTCAGTTAAATATATCATATAGGAGACACACACAGTGATATTTGAGAAGTGAAATGAAGTTTATTGGATTAACAGAAAGTGTGCTACAATTGTTTAAACAAAATTAGGCAGGTGCATAAATGTGGGCACTGTTGTCATTTTATTGATTCCAAAACCTTTAGAACTAATTATTGGAACTCAAATTGGCTTGGTAAGCTCAGTGACCCCTGACCTACATACACAGGTGAATCCAATTATGAGAAAGAGTATTTAAGGGGGTCAATTGTAAGTTTCCCTCCTCTTTTAATTTTCTCCGAAGGGTAGCAACATGGAGGTCTCAAAACAACTCTCAAATGACCTGAAGACAAAGACAAATTGTTCACCATCATGGTTTAGGGGAAGGATACAGAAAGCTATCTCAGAGATTTCAGCTTCTGTTTCCACAGTTAGGAACATATTGAGGAAATGGAAGACCACAGGCTCAGTTCAAGTTAAGGCTCGAAGTGGCAGACCAAGAAAAATCTCAGATAGACAGAAGCGACGAATAGTGAGAACAGTCAGAGTCAACCCACAGACCAGCACCAAAGACCTACAACATCATCTTGCTGCAGATGGAGTCACTGTGCATCGCTCAACCATTCGGCGCCCTTTACACAAGGAGATGCTCTATGCGAGAGTGATGCAGAGGAAGCCTTTTCTCCGCCCACAGCACAAAAAGTGCCACTTGAGGTGGGCTAAAGCACATTTGGACAAGCCAGCTTCATTTTGGAATAAGGTGCTGTGGACTGATGAAACTAAAATTGAGTTATTTGGCCATAACAAGGGGCGTTATGCATGGAGGAAAAAGAACACAGCATTCCAAGAAAAACACCTGCTACCTACAGTAAAATATGGTGGTGGTTCCATCATGCTGTGGGGCTGTGTGGCCAGTGCAGGGACTGGGAATCTTGTCAAAGTTGAGGGACGCATGGATTCCACTCAGTAGCAGCAGATTCTGGAGACCAATGTCCAGGAATCAGTGACAAAGCTGAAGCTTCGCCGGGGCTGGATCTTTCAACAAGACAACGACCCTAAACACTGCTCAAAATCCACTAAGGAATTTATGCAGAGGAACAAGTACAACGTTCTGGAATGGCCATCTCAGTCCCCAGACCTGAATATAATTGAAAATCAGTGGTGTGACTTAAAGAGAGCTGTCCATGCTCGAAAGCCATCAAACCTGAATGAACTAAAGATGTTTTGTAAAGAGGAATGGTCCAAAATATCTTCAACCAGAATCCAGACTCTCATTGGAACCTACAGGAAGCGTTTAGAGGCTGTAATTTCTGCAAAAGGAGGATCTACTAAATATTGATTTCATTTCTTTTTTGTGGTGCCCAAATTTATGCACCTGCCTAATTTTGTTTAAACAATTATAGCACACTTTCTGTAAATCCAATAAACTTAATTTCACTTCTGAAATATCACTGTGTGTGTCTCCTATATGATATATTTAACTGACATTTTTTATCGTAACAACCAACGATTTACACAGGAAAATCATGACGATTAACAAGGTTGCCCAAACTTTCGCATCCCACTGTATATACAGTCAGGTCCATAAATATTGGGACATCGACACAATTGTAATTTTTTTTGCTCTGTACACGACCACAATGGATTTGAAATGAAACCAACAAGATGTGCTTTACCTGCAGACTGTCAGCTTTACTTTTAGGGTATTTACATCCAAATCAGGTGAACGGTGCAGGAATTACAACAGTTTGCATATGTGCCTCCCACTTGTTAAGGAACCAAAAGTAATGGGACAACTGGCTTCTCAGCTGTTCCAGGGCCAGGTGTGTGTTATTCCCTCATTATCCCAATTACAATGAGCAGATAAAAGGTCCAGAGTTCATTTCAAGTCTGCTATTTGCATTTGGAATCTGTTGCTGTCAACTCTCAAGATGAGATCCAAAGAGCTGTCACTATCAGTGAAGCAAGCCATCATTAGGCTGAAAAAACACAACAAACCCATCAGAGAGATAGCAAAAACATTAGGCGTGGCCGAAACAACTGTTTGGAACATTCTTAAAAAGAAGGAACGCACCGGTGAGCTCAGCAACACCAAAAGACCCGGAAGACCTCGGAAAACAACTGTGGTGGATGACCAAAGAATTATTTCCCTGGTGAAGAAAACACCTTTCACAACAGCTGGCCAGATCAAGAACACTCTCCAGGAGGTAGGTGTATGTGTGTCAAAGTCAACAATCAAGAGAAGACTTCACCAGAGTGAATACAGAGGGTTCACCACAAGATGTAAACCATTGGTGAGCCTCAAAAACAGGAAGGCCAGATTAGAGTTTGCCAAATGACATCTAAAAAAGCCTTCACAGTTCTGGAACAACATCCTATGGACAGATGAGACCAAGATCAACTTGTACTAGAGTGATGGGAAGAGAACATTATGGAGAAGGAAAGGAACTGCTCATGATCCTAAGCATACCACCTCATTAGTGAAGCATGGTGGTGGTAGTGTCATGGCGTGGGCATGTATGGCTGCCAATGGAACTGGTTCTCTTGTATTTATTGATGATGTGACTGCTGACAAAAGCAGCAGGATGAATTCTGAAGTGTTTCGGGCAATATTATCTGCTCATATTCAGCCAAATGTTTCAGAACTCATTGGACGGCGCTTCACAGTATAGATGGACAATGACCCAAAACATACTGCAAAGGCAACCAAAGAGTTTTTTAAGGGAAAGAAGTGGAATGTTATGCAATGGCCGAGTCAATCACCGGACCTGAATCCGATTGAGCATGCATTTCACTTGCTGAAGACAAAACTGAAGGGAAAATGCCCCAAGAACAAGCAGGAACTGAAGACAGTTGCAGTAGAGGCCTGGCAGAGCATCACCAGGGATGAGACCCAGCGTCTGGTGATGTCTATGTGTTCCAGACTTCATGCTGTAATTGACTGCAAAGGATTTGCAACCAAGTATTAAAAAGTGAAAGTTTGATTTATGATTATTATTCTGTCCCATTACTTTTGGTCCCTTAACAAGTGGGAGGCACATATGCAAACTGTTGTAATTCCTACACCGTTCACCTGATTTGGATGGAAATACCCTCAAATTACAGCTGACAGTCTGCAGGTAAAGCACATCTTGTTAGTTTCATTTCAAATCCATTGTGGTGGTGTATAGAACCAAAAATGTTAGAATTGTGTCGATGTCCCAATATTTATGGACCTGACTGTATATACAAAATGCAAAAAGAAACAGCAGAACAGTCCAGGTGTAAGAGGGTGCAATTCCTCCTAGATTCCAGGCAAAGAATCCATATACGATATTCAAAAAATGAATGATGAGGCAGAACTCCAAAATAGATGAAGGGTGTTAGACCCATTTATTCCCCAGTATATATATTTTCTGGGCACATTTATTGGCATGCGTTGATACCATTCTTGTGACTAGGGTATGCTGCTGTGGTCCAGGAAATGCTATCCAGAAAGGTGGTGCTGAACTAGCTCAAGAGGTTGAAAGGTTTCTCTTCCTGTAAAAATGACATAATGCGTTTGTCTAATTGATATAATGCAGATTTTATGCATAAAGTAGAAACACAACTGAAGACTATGGACTAAAAACTCTGCATATCTGCAGAGAAAACGCATGCATAATTGACATGTAGCAGATTTTAAAATCCGCACGACAGGTCAGTTACATAAAATTTGTTCATTCTCATTCTCTTTACTAGTACTGTATTACGCTTTGGATTTTCCACACAAATATCCCCGCTGAAAATCTGCCTATTCCGCAACATGTGCAGTTAGCCTAAGGGTACCAGCGCATGGAGCACTTTTTTAAGTAGAAAATACGCAAGAAATCCGCACAAAAACACACACATAAATTTTCAAATTTTTCCTGGTTTTGGTGCATTATTATTATTTTTTTCTGTTTATTAACAACCCCATTGAAGTCTATGGGAAAAATCACTGTATATGAGGTGCAGAATCACACAAACGATTGACATGCTGCAAATTTTAAAATCCACAAGGCAGGTGGAATTAAAAGGCATAGTGTACATGAGATTTGTTAAACCTCATTCACTTTGCTTTTACTGTATTATGCAGTGGTTTTTCCGAATGAAAATCCACATAGAAAAACCGTAATAATCTGCATGGTGTGCGGTAACCCTAGATCAGTGATGGCGAACCTATGGTATGGGTGTTAGAGGAGGCACTCAGAGCCCTCTTTGTGGGCACCCGCACCCTGGAAAAAGTCTATGGCGTACCAATATGCCTTAGACTTTTCCTACCATTTATTAGGGCAGGGTGTGCTATGAAAAGAAAAGGCAGCGCACTGAATACAGTCAGGCTATTATAGCGAAATGATAAAGTACATGGAAGATATATTATATTGGACTGCAGTATACAGGGTAAATTGCTGTGTATGCACTTTTTGATAAATAAGTGGGTTTTGGTTACAGTTTGGGCACTTGGTCTTTAAAACGTTCGCCATCACTGCCCTAGATATATCTAGAACACTAAGAACGCTGATGCCTTCTCAAAAGAGTTGATCGGGATGGGGGGGGGGGCTCCTGGGTGTCGGACCCCCACTAATCAGATACTGATGACCTATGCAGAGGATAACCACAATATAAAGTAGAGCAGCACTGCAGTACCTTCTGGAAAGGATTTCAGGAATGCATCAGCCAGTCCAATGCCCCAGATCCATGGGGGTTATAGGCAAGATTTATTGCAGAAGTAGACGGCAGCATCTCCAATCCAAACATAGAAACATAGAAACATAGAATGTGTCGGCAGATAAGAACCATTTGGCCCATCTAGTCTGCCCAATATACTGAATACTATGGATAGCCCCCGGCCCTATCTTATATGAAGGATGGCCTTATGCCTATCCCATGCATGCTTAAACCCCTTCACTGTATTTGCAGCTACCACTTCTGCAGGAAGGCTATTCCATGCATCCACTACTCTCTCAGTAAAGTAATACTTCCTTATATTACTTTTAAACCTTTGCCCCTCTAATTTAAAACTGTGTCCTCTTGTGGTAGTTTTTCTTCTTTTAAATATGCTCTCTTCCTTTACCGAGTTGATTCCCTTTATGTATTTAAAAGTTTCTATCATATCCCCTCTGTCTCTTCTTTCTTCCAAGCTGTACATGTTAAGGTCCTTTAACCTTTCCTGGTAAGTTTTATCCTGCAATCCATGTACTAGTTTAGTAGCTCTTCTCTGAACTCTCTCTAGAGTATCTATATCCTTCTGGAGATATGGCCTCCAGTACTGAGCACAATACTCCAAGTGAGGTCTCACCAGTGTTCTGTACAGCGGCATAAGCACTTCACTCTTTCTACTGCTTATACCTCTCCCTATACATCCAAGCATTCTGCTGGCATTTCGTGCTGCTCTATTACATTGTCTTCCCACCTTTAAGTCTTCTGAAATAATTACTCCTAAATCCCTTTCCTCAGATACTGAGGTCAGGACTGTGTCAAATATTCTATATTCTGCCCTTGGGTTTTTACGCCCCAGGTGCATTATCTTGCACTTATCCACATTAAATTTCAGTTTCCAGAGTTCTGACCATTCTTCTAGTTTTCCTAAATCCTTTTCCATTTGGCGTTTCCCTCCAGG
This sequence comes from Bufo bufo, assembly GCF_905171765.1. NCBI lineage: Eukaryota > Metazoa > Chordata > Amphibia > Anura > Bufonidae > Bufo > Bufo bufo. The sequence goes on from NC_053396.1 coordinate 102,779,744, forward strand.
AACATCAACCCTGTTACATATCTTTGTGTCATCAGCAAAAAGACAAACCTTACCAGCGAGGCAAACAAGCTTTTATTCGCATGTGGTGCATGAGACAGTACACACAACATCTTTAGCCTTTGTCAAGCTAATACAGAAGTGTATGGGCTGAACATATAAACGACTATAAACCCCTCCCCTAATTACAATCCACCAGCCAAACATCTAATTAGGTATGTCCAAAACATGTGCACCCCGAATCCACAAATACCTTTCACATGGATCGCATATCACATGGTACACAACATTTTAATAGACATATAATACCTTCGGGAAGTGGCTGCAGCTGGACTACCCCCACATGCCGGCGGGGATCACTGTCATTGCGATATGAATTGCTATCCTGGCGTGCCCTGGGCTCCAATGCGCATGTCTATCTACATCACGATCACGTGACACAAGTCCGTCCACATGATCACGATCACCATGATGCGGAGCAGCCACGTGATTGGAAAACCAGTCAAGTGATCATGCTCCCGCGACCATGTGATGTCTCTCCGGCAAATTTGCATGGGGAGCGTCCACCGCTACTATGGGAACCAGACACTCCACAGCAATAGAACAACCGGATGTGGGGGAATATGCGGCATGTTCACAATTATGATTAATTCATCCGCCAGACGCATTAGTAGCCCAGAGGACCTTCAGTGTTTCTATGATGTCCTAGTCCCTCATCCCACTATAATAATACGTCCGAGGGGGGAATCCAGGTGCAATTGTCACGGCCATGGCTATGTCCGTGACTCCTTACCGCATGGGTTGCCTGCGGTTTTAGTTTGTGTGTTCAACCACAGGTGAGGGTCGCTGTGTGTGGCCTCACTTGTGGTTGCCGCGGGCAACTAGTTGTGTTCAGCATTGTCAGCTAAGCAGCCTGAGCGGTGCTAGGCAGCTTGCTGCTTTGGCATGCGGTTACACCTAGCAACCTTTATGTTAGGTGTGTGTGTATGGTGTACACTGTGTTTTATGTATTGTGTGCACTTCTGTCACGGAACCATGAACCAGACGTACAACAAGGGATAAGTGAAAATAAGAAGGCTTTATTGAAAATAAAGCTGTAAAGCAAAAGTCCAAACGGATGGCGAAACCGAAGCAGAGTCTTTGCGAAGCCAGAGGTCAGGAACCAGAAGGGTAGTCAGACGAAGCCAGGATCAGGAACCAGCAGGGTAGTCGGACGAAACCAGGATCAGGAACCAGCAGGGTAGTCGGACGAAACCAGGATCAGGAACCAGAAGCAGCAGCAGTCTAGAAGCATGTGAACACAGGAGGACCAAGCAAGGAACTGAAGCCACAGACCTCCTATATATATGAGCTAGGCATCCAGCTCCTCCCAGTGGGAAGGAGGAGCCGCAGGGTGGAAGGCTACAAGAAACCCAGAAACCAAGATGGCCGCCAGCACATGTCAAACGAAGGAGAACAGCAAGAAGGTAAGACCATGACAACTTCCCTTTTAGTGGTGTTTTTCCCTTCTGTGGTGCTGGAAGGGTTAACTTCCTTCCCAGTGTGTGTGTGTGTGTGTCACTGGGTGTGTCCGACTGTGGGGTGTGGCTTCCTGGCCTTTATAGTCTCACTGTTAGCATGGCTCTGTGGGTTGTTTCAGCCATGCTTGCTGGAGCAGCCTCCTGTGTTACTATCTGCCAGTGAGAGCCACCCCTGTGGTCATAAAGATATTGTCCTTATGTTTATGTCTGCTGTGTGTTGATGTTGTATGTTATGTTCTGTTGGGACCTTTCTATGTGTTTGGTGCAGCTTACGGTTCTGGATTCCTGTTTGCGCAGGGATCCAGTCAGCTAGGCTGTGACAGGTTGGTGGAGCATATTTAAAAGAAGAAAAACTACCACAAGAGGACACAGTTTTAAATTAGAGGGGCAAAGGTTTAAAAGTAATATAAGGAAGTATTACTTTACTGAGAGAGTAGTGGATGCATGGAATAGCCTTCCTGCAGAAGTGGTAGCTGCAAATACAGTGAAGGGGTTTAAGCATGCATGGGATAGGCATAAGGCCATCCTTCATATAAGATAGGGCCGGGGGCTATCCATAGTATTCAGTATATTGGGCAGACTAGATGGGCCAAATGGTTCTTATCTGCCGACACATTCTATGTTTCTATGTTTCTAACTAATAGTTCGCCTGTCATTCCCGTAAGGCTGTATGAGTTCCCCTTTTCCCAACAGCTTGGCCATTGAGACTCCTGCTCCTCCGTGCCTAGGAGGAGTAGGTCGTCTTACCCAGACTCCTAGCGCAGGGACCGGACGGAGGGTGAGTTAGGGATCCGAGGTTCCTGCGCATGGGTCCTCCTACCTTTAAGGTCGGCCCATGCAGTTAGGAGTTAGGGTCAGGGTAGGGACGCTGTAGGAGGTGACCTGCTCCCTATCCTGTTCTCCTGGCCGAGTAGGCCTACAGCACATGGCAGCGCACGGCTGAGGATTTCCCCCATCCTCAGCCGTGACAGCAATCCAACTTTCACCTATAAGACAAAAAGTAAAAAACATATTAAAATCACTTCGAATCCACAAGATCGTTACTATACAATCAGATGATTGACATAAATAGACTAAAACTTACTTCATACCACATATGTTGAATTCTAAATTCAACCCATATGGTTGCAGCGCTTTTAAGGTAAAAATCCATTTTAGTTCTTTTTTCCTGAGTATCATTTCCCTGTCCCCACCTCTCCTTAGTGTCCCTACTGAGTCAATCACTCTAAATCGAAGTTGGTTAACCGTATGCCCACACTCAACAAAATGTTTAGCTATGGTTTTTCCATGTTCGCCTTTCGAATAGTACTCTTATGTTTATTAATTCTTTCCTTGATCTCCATTGTAGTCTCCCCAATGTAGATCAGGCTACATGGACACTGGATCATATATATCACGTATCTAGACCTGCAGGTATAATATCCATTTATCTTAAACATCGGTATAGGGAGTGCAAAGGTATTACCTTTGATCATATTGCCACAATTGCAACATCCCAAACACGGGAAATTGCCTGCCTTCTGTGGCGCCAAACATAATTGTCTATCTATTTTCATACTCCCCACGTCTGTTTTAACCAAACCATCACGTAGATTCCGTTGCCTTTTATACGCCATCACAGGTTGAGTCTGAAACTCCTTCACTTGAGGTAACCCCCTCTGGAGAATATGCCATTCCTTATTAAGAATACGTGCTATCGGGCAACTATGAGTGCCATAAGTTGACACAAAGGGGATTCTATCTGTATCCCTAGTTCTTAAATTCCCTTCTCATGTTAATGGCCCGGTCACGTGTCCTATCCAGCAATTTCCATGGGTAACCTCTATCCTTAAATTTATTACACATCTCATCATTTCTCAAACTGGATTGTTGTTCATCAGATATAATCCTCCTGACCCTAAGCAATTGGCTCCAAGGGAGTGACTCTACCATCCGTTGCGGGTGGCAACTATCAAATCTCAGTAGGTTATTTCTATCAGTGGGTTTTTGATATAAATCAGTTTTAATCAAACCCTTTTCAATGTAGACCCTCACATCCAGAAATTATAGCTCTTTACAGTTCACTACCTTAGTGAACTGTAAACCAGGTACTCGCAACCAGGTACTCCATGGTTCAGATGTTGATGGAATCTTTCCAATTCCTTTAGGGTATTACACCAAATCAGAAATACATCGTCAATGTAGCGCCACCAGCACAGGACACTCTCCCAAAACATTGACTAGTACACCAGCCTGTCCTCCACCTCGGCCATAAAAATGTTGGCATATGTTAGGGCCACATTGGACCCCATGGCCGTACCCCGCTGTTGCTGGTAAAAGGTGTCCCCAAAGAGGAAATAATTCCTCCTGAGGACCACCTCAAGGAGCTGGAGGACAAGCTGTGCACCGGTCTGGGAGAATCCCGCACTGGATAGCGCCCCATCAACCACCTTCAACCCTAGGTCATGTTCTATCGATGTATAGAGTGAAACCACATAAAAACTTACAAAATAAAATTGTACCGGCAATACAACACTAGCAGGGACACTAGCCATTTTCTGGTACAATTAAGGAGTGTTGAAATTAAAATCCCTCCCTTGCGTGTATGCCCAGTACCATTGTGTGCTTGCAGTGCCATCATATCCAGCGACTATTTGGAAATATATACAAACAAAGAATGGAGTCAGAAATAGAAAGAGGACCTTGATATACAAAAACTATACATTTGGATTCCAAATAACACTCGACTCAGTCGGGTACAACAAGAAGAGCTGATGGAAAGAGGAAAATTTATGATTCAGCAGTGGAAACTACTCCAAATCCATGAAGGAGTCTTAAATAGAAACACATAATGGAGAGCGACCAACGGGAAGTATGGCAATTAGCGTTACTGGCTAATAACGTGGAAAACTTGTAAATTAATACAGGACACATGTGGACATTTTTGTGCAGAGAAGACAAAACAGAGGGTTATAGAACATTTTTATAGTCCAAAATTGACTATATATATGACAAGTGTGTCAAAGCTGTGCTAAGTGTATAGTCCATAAAAGTCAAGAAGAAATCATAGCACCACAGACTATAATTACCAGGGATTCCATCACTGTCCAAGAAGTCACTTCTGGTAATAATTATGCATTAGTCTGTGTAAATTTTTTATTTTTTTTTAAACTGATTTTACTGAAAGAAGATCAGTTAACATATCAGATAAAAAGACTTAACATGTGTTTAAGAATTTGACACAGACACCATCATATCAAGGGTATCAAAAATTATATAGAACAGTTCCATTGTATATGGCAGTGACAATGGGTATGCAACTGTGTGGATTGTTTTACAAAATTTGCAATAGTTGTACCAACTAAAGACCAGACAGTCCATACAACAGCCAGATTATTATGGACAATGTTATCCAAAGATAACAAAGATAATTGTCTGACCAGGGGCTTAACATTGAATGATAACTAATACAAGAACTATGCATCTTTGATGGGATGAGGAAGTCAAGGACAACTCCATATCATCCCCAAGACAATGGTGTGAGTGAAAGATTTAATAGAACATTACTAAATATGATGCAGACTTTAGCCAAAGAATGTGGTGCTATAATACATAGGTCCAGGTGAGCTCATCACGTGGTCCGTCACATGGTCCATGGACCATGTGATGAGCGCAGTGACGTCACCAAAGGTCCTTTTCCTCCCAGGTCCTTAAAGAAGAAGAAAGAAGACAAGCCGGGCTGCGCGAACAAGTGGATGAGGTGAGTTTAATTAAATTTTCTTTTTTTTAACCCCTCCATCCCTAATATACTTAGCATTCTGTATTAAGAATGGTATTATTTTCCCATATAACCATGTCTATAATAAAGATCGGGTCCCCATCCCGATCGTCTCCTAGCAACCATGTATGAAAATCGCACCGCATCCGCACTTGCTTGTGGATGCTTGAGATTTTCAAGCAGCCCCTTTCACTTCTATGGGGCCTGTGTTGCGTGAAAAATGCACAATATAGAGCTTGCTGCGATTTTCAAGCAATGCACAATTGATGCGTGAAAATCACCGCTCATGTGTACAGCCCCATTGAAGTGAATGGGTCCGGATTCAGTGCGGGTGCAATGCGTTCACCTCCCGCATTGCACCCGCGCAGAATTCTTGCCCGTGTAAAAGGGGCCTAAAGATTAAGGCTACTTTCACACCTCCGAGAATAGCCTGCCTGAATTCTCCAGATCCAGCGCTACTGGATACAGACAAAGTGTTCCCCGGTCCCATCAAGTATAATGGGGCCCGGTGGAGATCTGTACACATTCCAGCAGACAAACAGAGAACCAGCTGGACACAAACTGCTGCATGCTGCAGTTTGTGTCCGGCTGATTATCCTCTTGTCTGCCAAAACAGCAATGCTGGCTTTCTACACTGGAGGTGTAATGTAGCCTAAAGCTTGTTTTGTACTAATAATGGACTTTTTGCCATGTAAATGTTGTTTGTTAGAAAGAAGGTCTGAATGGCCTTTTCAAAATCCCTTGCTTTACATAATGGCAATGTTGTTTGCTCACTTTATGATGGCAAAACCAATTGGAACTTCCTTAAATGTGTATGTAGGCATTTCAGCCACCAATAAAAAAAACAAAGAAAAAACAAAGTATCTATACAAATGGGAGAAACCAATAAACAGCCATAGACAGTCATTGTTATTACAAAATAAACTAACTATACTTAACTTTTAAAGGTTCCACTGATTCAGCTCTGTCGGTCCAGCCCTTGCTGTCTGACACTGATGGTGTCCTGTTCCTCTTAACACCACTGCTGCATCTAATCACTAGTCTCAGCGGTCACAGGCCATTTATGGACCGTGACATGAGCCCAGTGATTGGTTGCAGCAGTAACATTAAAGGGGTTCTCCGGGAATTAAGAAAATGAAAATACGTAAATATTACTTTATTATAAATATATTCCTCAATAACTTTCATTAGTTATAATGGCTCATTTTCTCAAGGGAGCAATCATTTGGAGAAACAAAATGGCCTCTGTCCTATTAGTTCAGGGCAAGCTACTTCACTAAATCACAGAAATAAGATAATACTGCACTTAGTAAAGTAGATGCAAGCATTATATATGGACAAAGTCCTCACTCTGATATGATAAAATCTGAGACACTTAGCCAATATATTTTGATCAAAACACATCTGTGCCCGCCTACCAAGCGCCAAGTTGGTCTCAGGTCAGACGGGTCCTACGCTAAACCTACCTAAGCCATTGGGCTTCTATGTTCAGGAGCGCAGACGCCGCACATATGGTGTGCTGCTCCTAGTCACCTCCATGTGCATCAAGCAACCAATGGGAGGAGGAGCCATCACACCTATATGTACCACCTAATCAAGGCGCTCTATTGGATAGGAAGGGCAAAAGTGCAAAGGAATGCTACTCCCAAGATAAAATAGGTTCCCATTCACACTTAAAGGTGCCACTCCCTCAAGCAAATACTACATAGACCAAAAAAATCACAGAAAAAACAAAGATAAAAACATCCTGCACGGTATGATATATAAATGTGCAGATGTCCCTGGCCATATTATTGAAGAAAATCACAGAAATAAGATAATAATGCACTTAGTAAAGTAGATGCAAGCATTATATATGGACAAAGTCCTCACTCTGATATGATAAAATCTGAGACACTTAGCCAATATATTTTGATCAAAACACATCTGTGCCCGCCTACCAAGCGCCAAGGTGGTCTCAGGTCAGGCGGGTCCTACGCTAAACCTACCTAAGCCATTGGACTTCTATGTTCAGGAGCGCAGACGCCGCACATATGGTGTGCTGCTCCTAGTCACCTCCATGTGCATCAAGCAACCAATGGGAGGAGGAGTAAGCACACCCATATGTACCACCTAATCAAGGCATTCTATTGGATAGGAAGGGCAAAAGTGCAGAGGAATGCTACTCCCAAGATAAAATAGGAGAGCATTCACACTTGAAGGTGCCACTCTCTCAAGCAAATACTACATAGACCAAAAAAATCACAGAAAAAACAAAGATAAAAACATCCTGCACGGTATGATATATAAATATATTGGCTAAGTGTCTCAGATTTTATCATATCAGAGTGAGGACTTTGTCCATATATAATGCTTGCATCTACTTTACTAAGTGCAGTATTATCTTATTTCTGTGATTTTCTTCAATAATATGGCCAGCGACATCCGCAAATTTATATATCATACCGTGCAGGATGTTTTTATCTTTGTTTTTTCTGTGATTTTATTTTATTTTCCAAGCTACTTCACTACACTGAGGTAAAATGCTGCCTCATCCTCCTCTTCTACTTCTACTTGTCAGGGATTATGATCCTGAATACAGATGAGAAGATCTTCAGCTAAAACTCTGTAGGAATGGAGTTGATGAGGAGACATGAAGTACAGAGAGGATGGACAGGACAGACTGGTAATGTGGGGCTGTGGTAATGGAGACTGCATACAAGTGATGCTGCTCATTACCCACATCCCCACCCTCCTCTTTGCTCATGAACTCCATTCCCACAGAGATTCACCTGAGGATTTTATCATCTGTATTCAGGATCATAATCCATGATAAGCAGAGCAGAGAGAAGGATGAGGCAGCTCTTTACCTCAGTGTTGTGAAGTAACTTGTCCTCCTGTGTGATTAGGACAGGTTTTGTGTGTCCTAATAGGACGGCGGCCATTTTGTTTCTTCTAATGATTGCTCCCCAGACAAAACGAGCCATTATAACTAATGTAAGGTATTTGGGAAAATATTTCTAATGAACTAATATTTAAGTATTTTCATTTTCTTAACCACCTCAGCCCCCAGTGCTTAAACACCCTGAAAGACCAGGCCACTTTTTACACTTCTGACCTACACTACTTTCACCGTTTATTGCTCGGTCATGCAACTTACCACCCAAATGAATTTTACCTCCTTTTCTTCTCACTAATAGAGCTTTCATTTGGTGGTATTTCATTGCTGCTGACATTTTTACTTTTTTTGTTATTAATCGAAATTTAACGATTTTTTTGCAAAAAAATGACATTTTTCACTTTCAGTTGTAAAATTTTGCAAAAAAAACGAGATCCATATATAAATTTTGCTCTAAATTTATTGTTCTACATGTCTTTGATAAAAAAAAAATGTTTGGGTAAAAAAAAATGGTTTGGGTAAAAGTTATAGCGTTTACAAACTATGGTACAAAAATGTGAATTTCCGCTTTTTGTAGCAGCTCTGACTTTCTGAGCACCTGTCATGTTTCCTGAGGTTCTACAATGGCCAGACAGTACAAACACCCCACAAATGACCCCATTTCGGAAAGTACACACCCTAAGGTATTCGCTGATGGGCATAGTGAGTTCATAGAACTTTTTATTTTTTGTCACAAGTTAGCAGAAAATGATGATTTCTTTTTTTTTTTCTTACAAAGTCTCATATTCCACTAACTTGTGACAAAAAATAAAAACTTCCATGAACTCACTATGCCCATCAGCGAATACCTTGGGGTCTCTTCTTTCCAAAATGGGGTCACTTGTGGGGTAGTTATACTGCCCTGGCATTCTAGGGGCCCAAATGTGTGGTAAGGAGTTTGAAATCAAATTCTGTAAAAAATGACCAGTGAAATCCGAAAGGTGCTCTTTGGAATATGGGCCCCTTTGCCCACCTAGGCTGCAAAAAAGTGTCACACATGTGGTATCTCCATATTCAGGAGAAGTTGAGGAATGTGTTTATGGGTGTCTTTTTACATATACCCATGCTGGGTGAGAGAAATATCTTGGTCAAATGCCAACTTTGTATAAAAAAATGGGAAAAGTTGTCTTTTGCCAAGATATTTCTCTCACCCAGCATGGGTATATGTGAAATGACACCCCAAAACACATTCCCCAACTTCTCCTGAATACGGAGATACCAGATGTGTGACACTTTTTTGCAGCCTAGGTGGGCAAAGAGGCCCATATTCCAAAGAGCACCTTTCGGATTTCACTGGTCATTTTTTACAGAATTTGATTTCAAACTCCTTACCACACATTTGGGCCCCTAGAATGCCAGGGCAGTATAACTACCCCACAAGTGACCCCATTTTGGAAAGAAGAGACCCCAAGGTATTCGCTGATGGGCATAGTGAGTTCATGGAAGTTTTTATTTTTTGTCACAAGTTAGTGGAATATGAGACTTTGTATGAAAAAAATAAAATAAAAAAAATCATCATTTTCCACTAACTTGTGACAAAAAATAAAAAATTCTAGGAACTCGCCATGCCCCTCACGGAATACCTTGGGGTGTCTTCTTTCCAAAATGGGGTCACTTGTGGGGTAGTTATACTGCCCTGGCATTTTCCAGGGGCCCTAATGTGTGGTAAGTAGGTAAATGACCTGTGAAATCCGAAAGGTGCTCTTTGGAATATGGGCCCCTTTGCCCACCTAGGCTGCAAAAAAGTGTCACACATCTGGTATCTCCGTACTCAGGAGAAGTTGGGGAATGTGTTTTGGGGTGTCATTTTACATATACCCCTGCTGGGTGAGAGAAATATCTTGGCAAAAGACAACTTTTCCCATTTTTTTATACAAAGTTGGCATTTGACCAAGATATTTCTCTCACCCAGCATGGGTATATGTACAATGACACCCCAAAACACATTCCCCAACTTCTCCTGAGTACGGCGATACCAGATGTGTGACACTTTTTTGCAGCCTAGATGCGCAAAGGTGCCCAAATTCCTTTTAGGAGGGTATTTTTAGACATTTGGATACCAGACTTCTTCTCACGCTTAGGGGCCCCTAGAATGCCAGGGCAGTATAAATACCCCACATGTGACCCCATTTTGGAAAGAAGACACCCCAAGGTATTCAATGAGGGGCATGGCGAGTTCATAGAAAAAAAAAATTTTTGGCACAAGTTAGCGGAAATTGATATTTTTTATTTTTTTCTCACAAAGTCTCCCTTTCCGCTAACTTGGGACAAAAATTTCAATCTTTCATGGACTCAATATGCCCCTCACGGAATACCTGGGGGTGTCTTCTTTCCGAAATGGGGTCACATGTGGGGTATTTATACTGCCCTGGCATTCTAGGGGCCCTAAAGCGTAAGAAGAAGTCTGGAATATAAATGTCTAAAAAAATTTACGCATTTGGATTCCGTGAGGGGTATGGTGAGTTCATGTGAGATTTAATTTTTTGACACAAGTTAGTGGAATATGAGACTTTGTAAGAAAAAAAAATAAAAATTCCGCTAACTTGGGCCAAAAAAATGTCTGAATGGAGCCTTACAGGGGGGTGATCAATGACAGGGGGGTGATCAATGACAGGGGGGTGATCAGAGAGTCTATATGGGGTGATCACCCCCCTGTAAGGCTCCATTCAGATGTCCGTATGTGTTTTGCAGATCCGATCCATGTATCCGTGGATCCGTAAAAATCATACGGACATCTGAATGCAGCCTGACAGGGGGGTGATCAATGACAGGGGGGGGGGGGTGATCAATGACAGGGGGGTGATCAGGGAGTCTATATGGGGTGATAACCACAGTCATTGATCACGCCCCTGTAAAGCTTCATTCAGACGTCCGTATGCGTTTTGCGGATCCCATCCATCTATCAGTGGATCCGTAAAAATCATGCGGACATCTGAATGGAGCTTTACAGGGGGTTGATCAATGACAGGGGTGTAATCAATGACAGGGGGGTGATCAGGGAGTCTATATGGGGTGATAACCACAGTCATTGATCACGCCCCTGTAAGGCTTCATTCAGACGTCCGTATGCGTTTTGCGGATCCGATCCATCTATCAGTGGATCCGTAAAAAATCATGCGGACATCTGAATGGAGCTTTACAGGGGGTTGATCAATGACAGGGGTGTAATCAATGACAGGGGGGTGATCAGGGAGTCTATATGGGGTGATAACCACAGTCATTGATCACGCCCCTGTAAGGCTTCATTCAGACGTCCGTATGCGTTTTGCGGATCTGATCCATCTATCAGTGGATCCGTAAAAATCATGCGGACATCTGAATGGAGCTTTACAGGGGGTTGATCAATGACAGGGGGTTGATCAATGACAGGGGGGTGATCAGGGAGTCTATATGGGGTGATAACCACAGTCATTGATCACGCCCCTGTAAGGCTTCATTCAGACGTCCGTATGCGTTTTGCGGATCTGATCCATCTATCAGTGGATCCGTAAAAATCATGCGGACATCTGAATGGAGCTTTACAGGGGGTTGATCAATGACAGGGGGTTGATCAATGACAGGGGGGTGATCAGGGAGTCTATATGGGGTGATAACCACAGTCATTGATCACGCCCCTGTAAGGCTTCATTCAGACGTCCGTATGCGTTTTGCGGATCCGATCCATCTATCAGTGGATCCGTAAAAATCATGCGGACATCTGAATGGAGCTTTACAGGGGGTTGATCAATGACAGGGGGGTAATCAATGACAGGGGGGTGATCAGGGAGTCTATATGGGGTGATCAGGGGTGATCAAGGGTGAATAAGGGGTTAATAAGTGACAGGGGGGGGGGGGGGGTGTAGTGTAGTGGTGCTTGGTGCAACATATTTACTGAGCTACCTGTGTCCTCTGGTGGTCGATCCAAACAAAGGGGACCACCAGAGGACCAGGTAGCAGGTATATTAGACGCTGTTATCAAAACAGCGTTTAATATACCTGTTAGGGGTTAAAAAAAACACATCTCCAGCCTGCCAGCGAACGATCGCCGCTGGCAGGCTGGAGATCCACTCTCTTACCTTCCGTTCCTGTGAGCGCGCGCGCCTGTGTGCGCGCGTTCACAGGAAATCTCGCGTCTCGCGAGATGACGCGTATATGCGTGACTCTGCGCAGCGCTGCCACCTCCGGAACGCGATCCTGCGTTAGGCGGTCCGGAGGTAGTTAATTCGCAGAGAACCCCTTTAAGTGAAATGGAAGTTACCACTGTCGGACAGCAGGGACCAGACTGGCAGTGCTGAGGCAGCGGTATAGACTATTTTATTCTTTTATAACACTTTCTGATCATAGATTAATTTTAAAAACATTTTGGACAACCCCTTTAAGTGCAAATGTCATAGACAATCATAAGAGAATCAGTCTACAATCACAGTAATGATTTTACCCATCAAGGACCAAGAGAGGAGCTTCAAAGTAATAAATAACACATAGGAGTCCTAACTCAGCTGGCGCACATTTCGCATATAGTGCTTGTGGGCTGACATCCTTATCTGACATTGGTCAGAAGTAACTCTCTGCTTAGACCGATACTGTGCCCACCACGTTTATCGCTGTTTTTCACTTATTTTTATATGGACTCTGTAAAGGGGGAATATTAATCACCAATATTTATGCAAATATCGATAATTAATATTCATAAATGGGAGGAGCCATCTAGTGATAACTCCGCCCATTTATGCCTTTATATAATAACAATACTTTCGCTATGTTCTACACTGATCGCTATGCTAGCTGCATGCGCCTTACTAACTCGCTAACGCTAACAAGTACACGCTACACAAAAGGGTACAAATATAACAGTATTTATTACACCACGCAATACACTAACAATACACTACGCACGCAGTACACTACAATACACTTCGCACGCAGTACACTACGCATTCCCAATTCCACCCATCAACTAACTACACAGTTCACACATACAAGTAATATTAACAATTACCCACCCATCTGTTCTCACTGTCCCTACGGGGTTAACGGTGGCACTGCAAGGGAGTGCAGGCCACAGACACTATAGATTCAGCACTGCAAGGGTTACTTGCAAGTGAGTGCTGAGGTTTACCAGGGGTACAGCAGGGATCAGGGACACAGCAGGGAGTGGGGGTAATCAGGGGTACTAATAGGGCCACAGGATCAGGGGTACAACAGGGGAATACAATAAGGCAAGGGTTTGGGGGATCACAGGGTCAGGGGTACAAACAAGGATACAATAAGGCAAGGGTTTGGGGGATCAGGGTGTCCAGTAACCAGTGGCACAGGATCAGGGGTACAAACAAGGATACAATAAGGCAAGGGTTTGGGGGATCAGGGTGTCCAGTAATAGATACAGTGGGGGTAACCACAAATACAATCAGGGGAACCAGTGGCACAGGATCAGGGGTACAAACAAGGATACAATAAGGCAAGGGTTTGGGGGATCAGGGTGTCCAGTAACACGGCAAGGGTAAATCAGGGCCCAGGGTCACATCACATCAAGGACACAAATATAGGGGTTACAGGACCAGGGGTGATACTTAGGCCTTATCCAGGTGGTCATAGCTCCTCTCTCCTATGCATCTCTGAATCTAGTCTGGTTGCAAGAGAGGGCACCTCTGGCCGGTTCGGGGTTTTATAGCCCAAAAGCAACCCCCTCCTCCTTCCTCAGGCATGTGACATCATAGTGTGCCTTAGTCCCCCCTCCTAGTCCCAAAAATGCTGGGAGTAATGGGCATGGCCATGGGGCAGAGGTGTGGAAAAACAGGTCTTTGATGTCTCTGATTAGAAGGTCCCCTCACAACGGTGCCACAGAGTCTGATTGCTTTGGGCCTGAACAAAAGGGGACTAGATGCTAATCAGCTGTTATCCTACAGGCTATCAGCACAAGTTTTCCTCTAAACAACTCTGTTGATAACAGTTGGAATTGCATATATGCATATATATATCCACAGATGCATGGGGGCTCATCTATAAACACATACAAAACCGGGGGTATGAATGGGCAGCAATAAGCCCACATACATACTGTCATGCTGACATAAGTGTATATACATAGACACGTGTGCAAATACATACACACATATCTATATATACACACACCCTCGCATATATCTGGGGCATCACATACAGGGGACATATATAAGGGGGCACATATATATACTAATATAAGGGGGATTATAAGGGGGCACAGCTTCCAGGGACCACATATTTCCCACAGGGGCCACCATGAGCCCCTGGGGATCACCATGGGCATCACCCCATGATGCGGTGGTTAATGTATGCATATATATACCATACATGCCCGCACGTGTTTGCAGGCATGCATGGATATATATGCACACGTCTCAACCGTTCCTCAACAATCCCCCTGTTGTCGGAATATAATACGACAATATAATGGGGGGAACGGGTTGAGATATGTTTGCCCCCCTTCAACCCCATCTTTGGTGGAAGTTCAGGAAGAACTGTAGTGCACACTGATCTTTAGGTACTTAGACATCCCCAATCCAGCTTCCTCCGACCTGCCCTTTTGTCTTCTTCTTGACATCTTTAGGATACCACACACCCACAGTCTCTTGGTTAGCTGGTCTTTCTTTAACAGTCTTAGTGTCGGCCACCCCCACTTTGGAGTGACCACACCCCCACAGTCTCTCGGTAATTCTGCCGATCTTCGGGTATCTTCGTCCCCCCCCAATTCTGGAGTGGGTTCACCCTTACAGTCTTTAACTGGCCTTTCTTTAACAGTCTCTTGGTGTCGGCCACCCCCACTTTGGAGTGACCACACCCCCACAGTCTCTCGGTAGTTCTGCCGATCTTCAGGTATGGCCCGCCTCCAAGGCATCTGGAGCGGGTTCACCCTCACAGTCTCAGTCCCAACTTTCTTCTATCCAACGTCTGTTTCCATCTTGATGGGTGCGGTTCTCCCGTGGACAGATTAATAGGTCTTTACAAGGCAGGTCAGACTCTGAAGCGGCGATGTCACAGTACCTAAATTCTACTGCGGAGAACACCTCCGCCACACTACACCTCCAGCCCTTCCCTTAAGAACCTCACCGTTCCAGGGTTCAAGGTGGCAAATGAATGATGCCTGTCCCTATCGTGACCTAACCTTATCCCCATTCACACAAAACACATGTCACATCCCTCCCAACACCACCAAATTCCATTAAATGTGTGTACCCATAGAGACTCATGCAACCTGGCATATTTCTACACCTCCAAAGACACAGGTAGGTCGCAGACCCCTGTGTCAATGGGAAACGACTATAGGATGCAAATGTGTACCGCCAAATTATAACTCACCGCAATGCATTGGGCGAGTTTCCCTGGGTATAGGCTGTCACACATTTGTACCTAGAGTGTCTATGGGTACACAATCAACCAACAAACATAATCAATATATATACAATACAATGTGCTATGGGGTTTCAGGGTAGTACATGTTATATGTTCCGAACCCTCATAGGAAACAAAGTGTCCATAAAATATTTGGCTACAGGACAAAGTTAGAGTTATGTCCTGAGCCTCCTCCTCCGGACAGTTCTGTAAAGTTCTGTCTGGTTCTGGTGTATTTGGTCAGTAAGTCCCTTGACCCTCCGGT
Organism: Bufo bufo; assembly: GCF_905171765.1. Taxonomy (NCBI): domain Eukaryota; kingdom Metazoa; phylum Chordata; class Amphibia; order Anura; family Bufonidae; genus Bufo; species Bufo bufo. Next base: position 102,795,547 of record NC_053396.1, read on the forward strand.
TACGATGACCAGAACCAGAAGAAGTTTCACTGGGTGAAACAAGTGATAAGTTCTTCCACCCGAACGTCTCCCAAGTCTTCCTCCAGAGCCTTAAATAATGCTCCCGCTGGATTGTGGCACAGTCTTCTCTAGAACACCTCTAGGCAGAGGTCGCTTAGTTGCCAAAATCCATTGGGATCCTCTGGAGCTTCACAACAGTGTCAGGGGGAATAGCTGGTCTCTTCTGTGGCGTCTCCTGGGTTTTTCTTCCGCTCCATATAAAATCACACCTATGGCAGAAGAAAATACCAGGCGCTCCCAGGGGAATTTCTCCCCTAACAGTGCAATTAATGTGAAAATTTCCAGCACCAATACCTTTGACCCATGGGTAGAGAAAGGCATTGAGCTGCCCTTTATCTCACAGGACCCCTCGTTATCCCAACACTGGTGTCTTAACACCGTACCTTCAGAGGATTGCATCCTCTGCTGCACATCCCTCTGCACCAACAGATAAGGATGGCCACCCTACTAGGTTGGGATAACTGGAGTTCTGTGGACAAAGCACCATCTTGTTATTGATGGTACCGCATCCCTGTCCACTCATGTGCACCCAGGCTGACCTCCCCCTGTGATCCCATCCTGTGGGGGCCCGCAGAACCAATGGCATAGTTATGCCCTGGCTCCCCAGGACCCCACAACACAAGAACACAGTCCACACTCTGCTGCCCAACACTCTGCGTCCAATCCCTATGAGAGCTGTGCTACCTGACCGGACTAGAATTAAGTGCGCAACACAACATTACACCAATGTTGTCTGTCCGCCCCAGTCCCCAGCGCAACACAGCCCTACCGAAAACCTGGAGCACAACAGCGTTATCTGTATCAATCCGAGACCCTGGCTGCCCAGAATAAAATCACATCATCCTTTGTGTAGGATTTCCCGTGTGAAATTATCTGCTCGCAAGACTATACGTTCTCGATCCACAGTATAACACTGTTCCACTGCAAGGGGACACAGAATGAAACAGACAGCAGATGGGACTTACACCACTACATAAATCAGCATGGTGGAACACATTCGTAGACAAGGACTACCACCATCAACATCAAGAAAAACTCACAAACAGATATCAAAAACACACAACATGGACATACACAGGGAACACACGGTGTAACAAATAGTACAGGGGTGTCAAATGTTGCCTAGCCTAGCTTGGCCACTCTGACCCCTCAGCAGCTGGTGATGCTGCCGAGAGGTAACCCCTTTATGGCCAAGCTGACTAGACCCCACTGCCCAATTTGTTACCTGGCTGATACTGTTGGACACATTGCAATTACTTGCACCAGGGCAATTCCTTGCAATGTGTCCTTTGTTCCCACACCTGAAACACGTGACTTGGTTTCCTGTCCTGTGTGTTATGTTCCTATCTGTTTTGCAGTGTCTCACTATGTGACCTAGGCCACCACAAGCAAAACATCTGATGTTTGCTCTGCATGGCCCAGGTCCATCTACACTGCAGCCGTGCTCCCTTCTCCTGAATTGTTCAGTCCTCAGGGACACACTCTTCACCACAGTTCTTTTTCCCAAAGTCAGGGAAAAATCTCTGTTAGTCTGGACCGGCTTGACCTGATGATTAGACCGGTCACAGACTACTCTCCCCCCTTGTGGCCCTGCATAGGGCAACATTTTGGGAGATTCCGACCCTGGCTTTATGGAAAAAGAAAGGGCAGGCACCAACTTGGTGATAACCTGTTGCATGCCAGACATTAGCTGGGACCTTACAGCAACCTGAGCCTTCAATTTGGCTACCGTCACGTCAGTAGAGGCAGTCCGCTCCTTGAAGGCTTTGACTTCAGTATAAGACTGAGTCAACTTAGCCTCAATTTCCTCCTTCTGCCTCTGCAGCTCTACCAACTGTGACTCTATCCTAGCCACCTGCGCATCTCGGTCAACAGTAGACTGCACATTCTCTGCCAGCTGCGCCTGCAATGTCGAAACCTGGTCCGAATTACTGGCACAGCACTGGCAGTGAATGGCCGGAGGAATTGTCTCCGTTGACCGAGACACCAGCGCAACTTCCTTTGGCTTACAGATGCTAGCCTCAAACGTATGAACGAGTTTGGCTAGCATCCGAAGCCGTTTGGTGGCCTTGTTCAAAACCGTCCGTTTGTTAACACAAAGCTTGTCGTAACTACAAGCCTGTGCTAACAAATCGGACCACAGCATTTCTGCTGACTTGTATGTAGTGGGGAGGATGGGGTTAAATGTGCTGTGTCTGCTCAAGTGTTGCAGTGTGGGGAAGTCCATACTCACCGTTTGATGAGTGTCCATCTTCTCCTTGGCGCCGTACCTCGCAGCTGCTTGGAAGAAGTCCATTTTCCCGGATCGCTTCTTCCCCAGCCGGACTTGTACGCCGCTCCCACGAAGATGGATCTCCTTCAGTGACGTGTCCGCTTCTCCCTTGCAATCACTTGAGCGATACAGTGACCGTGCAAAGCAAATAGCAAAATATTAATTCACAGAACAGATTATAGATTCTCTGCTAAAGATTTTGATCTGCGCTTGGTGCCGTAAGGAAGAGTCACGTTACCTGTCCGAATTATCAGGTCCTAGACGCTCAGCTGACCACGTCTCTCTTGCCTGACAATTCACAGGATGACTGACCTCTAACCCCAAAACCAAACACAGATTTCAAAATCTAAGCAGTGGGCCTGACTCGCCAATGTAAAAGGGGGAATATTAATCACCAATATTTATGCAAATATCGATAATTAATATTCATAAATGGGAGGAGCCATCTAGTGATAACTCCGCCCATTTATGCCTTTATATAATAACAATACTTTCGCTATGCTCTACACTGATCGCTATGCTAGCTGCATGCGCCTTACTAACTCGCTAACGCTAACAAGTACACGCTACACAAAAGGGTACAAATATAACAGTATTTATTACACCAAGCAATACACTAACAATACACTACGCACGCAGTACACTACAATACACTTCGCACGCAGTACACTACACATTCCCAATTCCACCCATCAACTAACTACACAGTTCACACATACAAGTAATATTAACAATTACCCACCCATCTGTTCTCACTGTCCCTACGGGGTTAACGGTGGCACTGCAAGGGAGTGCAGGCCACAGACACTATAGATTCAGCACTGCAAGGGTTACTTGCAAGTGAGTGCTGAGGTTTACCAGGGGTACAGCAGGGATCAGGGACACAGCAGGGAGTGGGGGTAAACAGGGGTACTAATAGGGCCACAGGATCAGGGGTACAACAGGGGAATACAATAAGGCAAGGGTTTGGGGGATCACAGGGTCAGGGGTACAAACAAGGATACAATAAGGCAAGGGTTTGGGGGATCAGGGTGTCCAGTAACCAGTGGCACAGGATCAGGGGTACAAACAAGGATACAATAAGGCAAGGGTTTGGGGGATCAGGGTGTCCAGTAATAGATACAGTGGGGGTAACCACAAATACAATCAGGGGAACCAGTGGCACAGGATCAGGGGTACAAACAAGGATACAATAAGGCAAGGGTTTGGGGGATCAGGGTGTCCAGTAACACGGCAAGGGTAAATCAGGGCCCAGGGTCACATCACATCAAGGACACAAATATAGGGGTTACAGGACCAGGGGTGATACTTAGGCCTTATCCAGGTGGTCATAGCTCCTCTCTCCTATGCGTCTCTGAATCTAGTCTGGTTGCAAGAGAGGGCACCTCTGGCCGGTTCGGGGTTTTATAGCCCAAAAGCAACCCCCTCCTCCTTCCTCAGGCATGTGACATCATAGTGTGCCTTAGTCCCCCCTCCTAGTCCCAAAAATGCTGGGAGTAATGGGCATGGCCATGGGGCAGAGATGTGGAAAAACAGGTCTTTGATGTCTCTGATTAGAAGGTCCCCTCACAACGGTGCCACAGAGTCTGATTGCTTTGGGCCTGAACAAAAGGGGACTAGATGCTAATCAGCTGTTATCCTACAGGCTATCAGCACAAGTTTTCCTCTAAACAACTCTGTTGATAACAGTTGGAATTGCATATATGCATATATATATCCACAGATGCTTGGGGGCTCATCTATAAACACATACAAAACCGGGGGTATGAATGGGCAGCAATAAGCCCACATACATACTGTCATGCTGACATAAGTGTATATACATAGACACGTGTGCAAATACATACACACATATCTATATATACACACACCCTCGCATATATCTGGGGCATCACATACAGGGGACATATATAAGGGGGCACATATATATACTAATATAAGGGGGATTATAAGGGGGCACAGCTTCCAGGGACCACATATTTCCCACAGGGGCCACCATGAGCCCCTGGGGCTCACCATGGGCATCACCCCATGATGCGGTGGTTAATGTATGCATATATATACCATACATGCCCGCACGTGTTTGCAGGCATGCATGGATATATATGCATACGTCTCAACCGTTCCTCAACAGACTCCTAACGTTTATCATATGTTCTTTTTAATGATGACCTAATACATTTGTGCATGTTTTTTCATTGTTTGGCACTTTGTGATGGAAATCTAAAACATTGTTCACCAAATCCCGGACCAGAGAACTTCTACTATGACTATCAGAGCTGCACATCACCACAGATATTTGTAGAAAAAAAAAGAGAAAAAGTGAAAGAAAAAAAGCAGCACACTCCTAAATGCAAAAATTAATCAAAAGGTATTTTATTCATCCATGTGATCACAACATTTCAGTTCAACAACAGAGCTGTTCTCAAGCAAGTGTAGGAAATGACATAACTATATATATATATATATATATATATATATACCGGTATGTATACCGGTATGTATATATAAATATATATACTGTATTTTTCGCTTTATAAGACGCACTTTTCCCCCCAAAAAAGTGGGGGATAAATGGCAGTGCGTCTTATAAAGCGAATGGTGCGCTGACACTGATACATCGCCGGCCACTTTGGTGCACAGCGCGGCCTGCGATATATCAGTGGGGAGGGAGGAGGGGCTGGAGGCTGGCAACTGATGTTACAATCGCGACGGGGCCCGGTGCAGTCACTGTACTCTATTACACCGGCCTCACGCACAAAAGTCTTCATATGTAAAGTGTAATCATTTAATCCTTAACCAGTGGTTTCGCTTCGTTAAAGTAGCGCAATCCTATGTAGTAGTACTCACTATCAAACTACCGTAGCAAGCCGGCCAGCAGCGTAACGTCACTCACTCCGTCACGCGCCTGCTCTGCCTGCTTTATTAATAAAGTGGGAGGAGCAGGCACATGACGGAGTGAGTGACGTTACGCTGCTGGCCAGCCTGCTATGGTAGTTTGATAGTGAGTACTACTACAGACATTACACTACTTTAACAAAGTTAACAAAGAGGTTAAGGATTACATGACTACAGTTTAGATATGAAGACTGCTGTGAGCGGGGCCAGGTGTATTGGGGGTCACTATTTACACAGGGACACTGTTATGGGGGAAATCTGTGGATGACATATATGTAGCATAAGATGCTACATATGTATAATCCACAGATCCCCCCATAACAGTGTCATCCACAGATGCCCCCATAACAGTGCGTCATCCACAGATGCTCCATAACAGTGCGTCATCCACAGATGCCCCCATAACAGTGTGTCATCCACAGATCCCCCATAATACTTTGTCACCCACAGATCCCCATAACAGTGTCATCCACAGATCCCCATAACAGTGCGTCATCCACAGATGCCCCCATAACAATGCGTCATCCACAGATGCCCCTATAACAGTGCGTCATCCACAGATGCCCCTATAACAGTGCGTCATCCACAGATCCCCCATAACAGTGTGTCACCCACAGATCCCCATAACAGTGTCATCCACAGATCCCCCATAACAGTGCGTCATCCACAGATCCCCTCCATAACAGTGTCCTCCACAGATCCCCCATAAAAGTGTCATCCGCAGACCACCATTAGTTCAAAACCCACAAAAAACACACCTTTTGGTTCAAAATATATATTTTTTATTTTCCTCCTCAAAAACCTAGGTGCGTCTTATCATCAGGTGCGTCTTATCAAGCGAAAAATACAGTATGTGCAAATTATATCTATATATATTTGTAAAATACAAAAGAAAAACCACCAGCAGCACCATCCAAGAAAAAAAGAAAGAAAAAGGGTGCAAAGCCCAAGTATGGCAATAGGTGCTTACCCACTTATGTAGGACAAAAATTGGACTGCACTCCAGAGGACTTTCCAAAAAGTCAATGAACTTTATTCACCTATAAAGTGGCACAGAGCGACGTTTTGGCTCATACATGAGCCTTTCTCAAGCATTGGTACAAAATGAACAGCAAGCATATAAAGGTGTATCAATCAAAGTGATCAGTGACGTAACATAATTGATAATTAAGAAAACCATATGGATAAAAGATATATCAAATACATAAAAAGTCAGATATCGACGCTTAGAAGATAAAGTGACACAGTGCATACTATAGATAAAATATATTGTACAGTACATTGCATACAAAACCATATAATGTGGATCCATCTGTATCACATATATGTGTAATCAGTTCACCCACGTCATCAGTGCATTAATAAGTGGGAGGAGAGAACATATTCGTACCTGGATGAACGATGAGGCCCACATATACCGTCGCGCCGATCGGCGCGTCTGGAGATTGCCTATGCGCATGTCCCGGCTGCATTACATCATCAAAACAGGGCTGAATGGGAGCATGAGTGCGCCGCAAGGTCGCCAACCTATGATCAAAGCGGCGCATGCGTGCATCATATTCCTCACCCACTGACTGACGGCAAGAGACGGCGGCGCAAGCGCAGCACCACTCCCTTTGCAGACACCGCCATATTGGGAAAGGGAACATTGCCAGACATTTTGTAACATCCTTACTGAATAAACAAAACACATCACGGTCACCCAAAAATTTCACATTCCTCTTGCGCCTTAACTGACAAGTCACTGTGGATTAATTCCAGTCTTAAGCAGGTTAGGTGAGCATCCATCCCTTCCAAGATGAATTGCCCAAACCCATAAGGGACCCCAAATGGTGTCAACACGTCAGCGTCAGCACCATCAAGGGTCCCCATCCTGCCCTATATCGTGACAAAGAGGGTTCTCATCTATCGGCTGTGACATAAATGGTACTCGGATGTGTAGAAATATATAGAGAGTCCTACTGTATAAAGATCCAAGAAAAGTACAAAACTTACTACTTCTTCACTTATACTGGACAAAACAAAATCTTATTAGAACAAAGAGGAAACACCCTCTTGCAATGCAGACGGAACACGCAAAAGGAACCTTATTAAAAAAGAAATCCTCCTTCAAAGAAGAGGCGGTAAAGTGGTAATATTCTTCACAGAGGGCTTTTCATTCATCCTCCAGGCACGTTCCTTGTCCACAACATCTTCTCCCAAGTGTAAAAAAATTGTCTAAAAAAAGTGAAAAATATATAATAAATATAAATAATATAACTTATTATTACTACAGTAAAGGAAAAATGTATATTTGTATGGGGATTTACAATTCACTATCACCTATTCGGATGCCGCTGTGCAATTCTTGGACACTAATGTCTTATTTTCCAATGGGGTCCTCATCACACAACTCTATACCAAACCAACAGACAGAAACACGATGCTGAGATATGAGAGTTGTCATCCTCGGAGTATGGTGAAACATTTACCATACTCTCAATTTTTGAGGGCTAAAAGGATAGTCACTGATGAAGTGACTTTGGACAAGACTGTAGATGATATGATCATCAAATTTAGGCAACGAGGTTATCCTAGTAAAATGCTTGCTGAACAAAAACATAAAGTTCTGGCAATGGACAGGGAATCTACACTTCGAGGAGGTAGAGAAAAAAGTACTCAAAGTAGGATCACATTTATATCTACTTATTCTGAGTTAAGTGGTGAAATCAACAAAATTCTTAAGAGGCATTGGCCTATATTAGGGAGCTGTTTGAAAGAGGTGTCTGAATTTAGGGTTCCGCCCTTGTTTTCGCATCGCAGGTGCAAAAATATTAGGGATCAGTTAGTAACAGCGGATGTGGGCCCTAAAAAAATCTCCAGACAGGCGAAGTTGGCACCATCGGGCACGGGATGTTTCCCGTGCTTGCAATGTGTCAATTGTCGCTATGTCTGTAGATCCAAGGCATTTACACATCCTAGTACGGGATGTACCACCCTATCAAGTTTCATCTAACGTGTGATTCATCTTTCGTGGTATACATATTGTCCTGCCCTTGTGGGTTGTTATATGTTGGTGAGACTTCTACAGATTTAAAGACTAGACTCAACAACCATCGCTATACCATTAGAAAATGTCGTATGGATCTACCGGTCCCTAGACATTTTGTGTCACTCAAACACAAAGAAAAGGATCTGAGATGTTGGATTATAGATCAGATTTCAATGCCACGGAGGGGTGGAGATCGTGTGTCTTTACTCAAAAAAAGAGAACTATATTGGATCCAGACTTTAAATAGTCTTCATCCTAATGTTTTGAACATTGAATACAGATATGGGAGTACAGTGTGAGTACGGGTCGGCCCTCATTCTCCTTGTGTTGTACGTGAAGCCTTCCACCTGTGTCAGAAAAATTAAAAAGAAAAAATATACATTTTTCCTGTACTGTAGTAATAATAAGTTATATTATTTATATTTATTATATATTTTTCACTTTTTTTAGACACTTTTATACACTTGGGAGAAGGTGTTGTGGACAAGGAACGTGCCTGGAGGTTGGATGAAAAGCCCCTGTGAAGAACATTACCACTTTACCGCCTCTTCTTTGAAGATGGATTTCTTTTTTAATAAGGTTCCTTTTGCGTGTTCCGTCTGCATTGCAAGAGGGTGTTTCCTCTTTGTTCTGATAAGATTTTGTTTTGTCCAGTATAAGTGAAGAAGTAGTAAGTTTTGTACTTTTCTTGGATCTTTATACAGTAGGACTCTCTATATATTTCTACACATCCTAGTACCAATTATGTCACAGCCGATAGAGGAGAACCCTCTTTGTCACAATATAGGGCAGGATGGGGACCCTTGATGGTGCTGACACTGACGTGTTGACACCATTTGGTGTCCCTTATGGGTTTGGGCAATTCATCTTGGAAGGGATGGATGCTCACCTAACCTGCTTGAGACTGGAATTAATCCACAGTGACTTGTCAGTTAAGGCGCAAGAGGAATGTGAAATTTTTGGGTGACCGTGATGTGTTTTGTTTATTCAGTAAGGATGTTACAAAATGTCTGGCAATGTTCCCTTTCCCAATATGGCGGTGTCTGCAAAGGGAGTGGTGCTGCGCTTGCGCCGCCGTCTCTTGCCGTCAGTCAATGGGTGAGGAATATGATGCACGCATGCGCCGCTTTGATCATAGGTTGGTGACCTTGCGGCGAACTCGTACTCCCATTCATCTCTGTTTTGATGATGTAATGCAGCTGGGACATGCGCATAGGCAATCTCCAGACGCAATCTCCAGAATATGTTCTCTCCTCCCACTTATTAATGCACTGATGACGTGGGTGCACTGATTACACATATATGTGATACAGATGGATCCAATTATGCACATTATATGGTTTTGTATGCAATGTACTGTACAATATATTTTATCTATAGTATGCACTGTGTCACTTTATCTTCTAAGCGTCGATATCTGACTTTTTATGTATTTGATATATCTTTTATCCATATGGTTTTCTTAATTATCAATTATGTTACGTCACTGATCACTTTGATTGATACACCTTTATATGCTTGCTGTTCATTTTGTACCAATGCTTGAGAAAGGCTCATGTATGAGCCAAAACGTCGCTCTGTGCCACTTTATGGGTGAATAAAGTTCAGTGACTTTTTGGAAAGTCCTCCGGAGTGCAGTCCAATTTTTTTCCTATATATATTTGTATATATATATACACACACATGTGCAAATCCTATCAATCAATCAAAAATAATTAATAAATATACAAAAATATAAAGTGCAAAAATAGTGCAATAAACAAGAATAATAATCAAATACAAGATTAGAGTGCTTAAAGGGGTTATCCGAGTAATGAAAAAAAAATAATAATTATATCACTCATCAGGACTTACATATACATTAGTTAAGCCGGATTTCTTGAAGAAAAAAAAACATACTTACACCTTTGCATAGTTCTATTATTCATGCTTTGTTTACATGCTGCAGCAAAGCTGTGGGGGCTGTAACCACAATGACTGAGCTCTGCCTCATGAATATTTGTGGGTGTGAATAATCTGCCCTTCCCCACCCCCTGCTCTGCACTGCTTGCTCTGCACAACCTAATCTTGCATACAAGCACTGTCATATGGTCATCTCTTAGCTCACACAGGCAGAAGATCTTCCTTTCACATTTCCACCTGTACTATTTGAGGGGTACAGAAGACTATTTGATAGCTTGATGTGACACAGTTTGTAAGGCGAGGTGACCAAAAATGGCTTTTTTGACATTTTTGTTATATTTTTTTTTTACATAATTCGCCACACAGGGTAGATCATGTGATATTTTTATAGAGCACGTCACTACGGACGCAGCAATACGTAATATGTATTTTATTTTTTTTTACATTTTTTGAGAGCCATAGGTTTTACATTTTTTGATCAATTGTATTATGTAGGGGCTTGTTTTTGGCGGGCAGAGGTGACGTTTCCACTGGTACTATTTTGTGTTATATAAGACTTTTTGATGCTTGGTGTTACTCTGTGACGAATGGTGACCCAATATTGACTTCGGATGGATTTATATTTATTTTTATGCAGTTCCCCTAATGGGGTACATCATGTGATATATATATAAACAGTGGGTTGTTGCGGACATGGCAAAGAAAATTTTTTATTTATTCTTTCCTATTGTTTACAATAGGAAAACATTTTGTTACCTCACCTGCCACTGATCGAGTGGTCGCAGCTCCTGCAACCACCTGATCACAGAGCCCTACTGCGCTGGGCTGCAAGCTACGTCCCGCTGCGCCGTACACAAACGGCTATGGCCTGGAAGGGGTTAAATGGATGACAAACTCGTTCAAGTCAACGGGTCTGCATCCGGGATTCACACAGCTGGTGCCTGTGTATATTGCTGACCGCTATTTGCAGTTCGCAACATGGGCACAGCAACCATATGGTGGTGTGAATGGACTCTTAGAAGTAACATATAATACAGGTAAACCGGGATTCTTATCTTATTTTACACCATTTACAGTGGTTGCTACAGGTAACTATATCACTATGACAACCACTGTATTGAGAAAAATAATTACCTACACTTCAAATATGAAGTAGCCCTTTCAAAAAGAGACATTCAAACATTATCATTGTGATAACAAATGTCATGTCATCTAAATAAAGGTATTTATATTTATAGATATAGAGATATATATTTACTGATATATATTTATATATACATATATATATATAGCATCAATATATATAGATGTACTTATGTATATATTCCTCCATATATATATATATATATATATATCTATTTGTGGTCGTGGCTAATAATTCGGACTCGGGCACGCGTGCCCACCTTGAACCTAACCGGCTGAGGTGTGCCTGGAGCCGGGTACGAGAGCAGCCTATAAGGGGGCTGCCCTAAAGGAGAAGATTAAGAAATAAGGGGAATGGGCGGGTGGGTTGAAGACCGGAACACCTACCAGGTGAGGGAAAGAGGGGCTGATATAAAGGCTCAAGCCCCTCCCACAAATGCAGGCTGAGCTTCAGCCTTACTAACTTGTGGTCGTGGCTAATAATTCGGACTCGGGCATGCGTACCCGCCTTGAACCTAACCGGCTGAAGTGTGCCTGGAGCCGGGTACGAGAGCAGCCTATAAGGGGGCAAAAAGGAAACCAAGATAGTTAATTCAAGAATTTTATTAACTCATAACACCAGGGACTGAAAGGCCTGCGAAATTTCTACCTGTGGGTTAGGTATATACCTGGTGAAACAAGACGAGCGCTACCTTCCCATTCTCCGGATGACATGAGCGGGGACCCTGTGCTGGGAAGCTGCAGAAGCAGCTCCAATGCGGAAGGAATGGCCAGTTATAGAGCCGGGGTCAAACCATAAGCCAGAGGCAAGAGTATGGATATGGCTGATGAATTGCGCCGAGGTGAGAGAGCCATTAAGATGTGGTAGCAATGGGCTGTGAGGGGGAGCTTCACGGATGGCGTGCATGAGCTGCCCGAAGACTTGTACCGGGCACCATTTATTGCCAAACTGGAAAAAGTAACCTCAACCGGGGGACCTGTTTGGCTTGTCTTAGTGCATGTTAGCTTAAGCATATAATGGTCCCGGTTCCACACCAGCTGTTCCTTGGACAGACCGCTACGCCCCGCTGAACTGCAAGTGAATTCGCCTGGCCTAAGGAACCTGTAGAAGGCCAAGTATATAGCAGCTTTAATGACTAAGCTGGAGAAGGGCCCAAAAGGGGCACCATCCAGGGCTGAAGACATCTTTCGGAATATCTCCCCTGTGACCGCCTGTCTACGGGACGGGGGATTGACCCTATCTTTCTGGACCCTATGCAAGGTGGCCTTGACCGCATGCGCAGAAAAAATGGAGCCCCCCCCCCCCGGGTTGTGGAGCATGGTGTGGTGTTGGACGCCCGCAAGGTATAACTTGATGGTGTTGTATGAGAGATGCAAATGGTGATGACAATGGGCGATGAAGGCCATGATGTATGGGATGTCCGCTAGGCCACCCTGCGGGTGCAGATTTGAAAACCCCCGGTAGGTTCTCAGGCCTGATTGATAGTTCCTGGCTGTATTTGGGGCGAGGGACTGCTGTGCCAGGTCCCTTGCTGAGGAGACGAGTGCATTTAGCCCATTGTCAGGGAACTGAATGCCGGGGTGGGACATATGAGTGGATCAGCTTCTGGCATGACCTGAAAAAAGAGGGTGAAATTAAACCGGGATAGTGCATCAGCCGCGACGTTTTGCTGGCCCGGAATGTGGCTGCAGTGTAAATGGAAATTGTGGGACAGGGCAAGCCATACCAGCTGGCGCAACAGCGCCATGATCTTTTGGGACTTAGCCCTACCCTTGGCCAAGATGTCAACTAAAGCCTGATTGTCTGTGACAAACATCACCGGCGAGTTAGCCCAGAGGTGACCCCATGCCTGAGCCGCTGCGACAATGGGGTATAACTCCAACAGGGAGAAGGTGCAGATGGACTCGGCATCCTCCAGGATGGACATGGGCCAACGGTCAACCAGCTAATGGGAACCCCAAATAGCTGCGTAACCGCAGGATGCGGCAGCATCCGAAAAGATAGTCGGGAAGGAGGGTGACCACGGAGGGACGAAGAGGGAGATGCCGTTCCACCGGGAGAGGAAAAACTCCCACATGGCTAGGTCTGCCAACGCCTGGCCGTCCAAATGGATGACGCTGTCCTGTTCAGGTGCCGAGGGAAGAAGCTGGAGTAGCCTCAACATGAACGTCCTTCCCTGGGGCATGATCCTCGAGGCGAAATTAAGCCGGCCCAGAAGAGATTGTAACTCGACCCCAATGAGGCAGCCGGAGGAGGCAGCGTGGGAAATGACCTCTCGGCACTGAGTGAGTTTCTCTTCCGGGAGGCTGGCCTGCAGGCTGACAGAATCCAGGATGATGCCCAGGATTGAGACCCTAGTGGCGGGACCCTCAGTCTTGGCCTGGGCGACCGAAACATCTAGACTAGCGAACATCTCAAGGAGGACGGCGAGAATGCCAGATCCGCCCTGCGGGCCCTCAACGATCAGAAAGTCATCTAGGTAATGGATGACCGTCTGAAGGCCACCGTGATAGACCAAGATCCAGTGAAGCGCCTTGGCAAACTGGTCAAATAACCAGGGGCTACTTTTAGATCCGAACGTGAGCCTGTTAGCAAAGTAATATTGGCCGGCCCACTCGATGCCATAGTACTGCCACAACTGGGGTTGGATGGGAAGGAGCTTGAAAGCATCGGCAATGTCCGCCTTTGCCAACCAAGCGCCCCTGCCATGCAACAGAATGGCTCGTATGGCGTCGTCTTTAGACGAGTACCTCATGGCGAATTCTTCCGACGGAATGAGAGAATTAAGGCTGGGAATAGCAGAAATGTGAGGGGCGGACAGGTCATAGATCAACCTTTTTTTATTAGTGTTTTTCTTGGACACTAGGCCGATTGGGTTGATGCGCCATGACAGAAAGGGAATTAGTGGGAAAGGGCCTATGAGGAAACTTTTCTCCACCTCAGACCGGATCAATTCGCTCGTTGCTGGTGGGTCCATGGTGGCCGATAGAAGATTCCTGCCCTCCCAAGGAACCTGTGGTAGTGCAATGAGCCCTGTGTGGAACCCCTGCAAGAAGCCTGTCAACAGGAGCGCCATGAAGTTCTGATCGTGGTGGTCCCGAAGGACAGCCGCCAAGAGGTCCACATTAATGTCGGCTAGTCAGGATCCTTTGGGTGCCTTTTTGGGACAGGCAGAACACGGATGGCCTCTAAAACACAAGGAGCAAACGTGGAGAGATCTGCAGCTAGCATAGGAGCAACCACCCAAATTGAAGTTATTGCAGATCTGACTCCTTCCTAAGTAGAAGATGGGTTGGCCGAGTTTGTCAGTGGAGGGGTTGGTCTGCTGAGACCCGGAGGTTCCCGGGAGAGCCCTGTCCTGAGCCGAGTGAGCGTTATTTGGGCACCATTCACACGTGTGAAAGATAGATTGGCACATCGCGCAGGTGGGTGCCCTGAGGCCCGCAAAGTGATGGCAGAAGAGTTCTGTGTCAATGGAGGCCCAGCTGGTGACATATTGGAACTGTGCCAAGGCTGCTGCCGCCTTAGCCGAGAAGGAACGATGGTAGTCGTAGAAGGCTGAACCACCATACTTGTGACCCAGGTCAGTGACCAGGTACAAGTAGCTGTCCAGCTCTTCGCTCCTCTCTGGCTGTGCGGTGCAGACAACGTCTCTGAAGAGGCTAAACGCTAGGACAAACTCAGGGATAGACAATTTGCAATTAAGCCGAGAGTCTTTGGCCCTGAGGACCACAGACACATCCCCACAATTGATCACCCTGTTCTCGGGCACATCCTGGGCGGCAATGAGGATTGATGCCAGATTAACGTCCTTCCCTGCCAGAATGTCCCTCTTGAGATTGTCAGGGATGAAATGCCTGGGGAATGGGCCTGGGCGTACCTGGTGTCAGCCAAACCGAAGTGGACGGTGCGGTCAGCGAGACGGGTGCCGGGGGTGCCACGGGTGGCCTGGGACTCTAGCTCTGACACTCTCGCCCGGACGTCAGCCACAGAGTCGACCAGCGAATTCAAAGTGGACTGCAGCTGTACCAGTGAGAGCTGAATGGAAGATGTCTCCGGTTGAACCACAGAAGTGCTAGTGTTGACCATGAGGAGCTTGTATAGCTCTGCCTTTCTGGCGGTGGCCAGATGCGGGATGCCTCTTCGGTTAAGCTCCGCCAGCAACTTCGGAATGGTCAAACTCCTTAGGGACGATGGACCAGCTTGGCCTGACATGACTGTTTCAGAGACAGATAGGCTGTCATCTATATCCGAGGCCCGAGACATAGTTGAGCTGTTGAAACATAAATGGCATGACAGATAAAAAATAAAAAAAAGAAGAAGGTGACGAAGTAACGGGACCGAAGAGGTGCAAGGCGAAGATAAACACGTACCCGAAACAGAACCCGCAACACGGACTAGCAGAACCTGACCTGGCCGGATAGACGAAGAGTCAAATTAACTGTGAACATTGACCCGAGGGGTACGCTGACGTGTCAGTGAGAACTTACCTGTACAGGACCAATAGGAACCTGGGAATAGGGAAAACCCTGAAAATAAAAACAAAGAGCAACAGGCGAATTTGAGAGTGCAGAATAAAAGATGACCCCATACCTGTTTAAACCAGGCGAACTGGCCAGGATGGGGCGCACCCCTGGGTCAAGTAAACAATCCGAGCGTATCTGATTGGTTATTGACAGAAGGAGACCACCTGGGCGTACCAGGTGGGGGAAAGGAGCGATGGCGCATTGCCATGAGACAGAGGCTGCGCGTAGCAGCGGCCCACGAAGGGCGGAAGACTTACATGGGGAACCTGTGAGTCAGGGGAAAAAGAGCATAGAACAACTTGAGGAGCGGCCGGAGAATGGCCCCTTAGACAGTACAGAATAACCAGGACGAGTTGTTAGGCTGAAAGGTGCGAAGAGACCCACGTAACAGAGAAGGAGAAAAGCAGGAGGACCTGGGCGTACCAGGAATGTACCGTGCCCTGGGCGATCCAGGGGATGGCACTGTGACAAGACAAGACCACCAACCGTGCCCTGGTGAACAACCAAAGACCTAAGTGGCTATGAATTATTAAAGAATTATTAGGAACACCATACTAATACGGTGTTGGACCCCCTTTTGCCTTCAGAACTGCCTTAATTCTACGTGGCATTGATTCAACAAGGTGCTGATAGCATTCTTTAGAAATGTTGGCCCATATTGATAGGATAGCATCTTGCAGTTGATGGAGATTTGAGGGATGCACATCCAGGGCACGAAGCTCCCGTTCCACCACATCCCAAAGATGCTCTATTGGGTTGAGATCTGGTGACTGTGGGGGCCATTTTAGTACAGTGAACTCATTGTCATGTTCAAGAAACCAATTTGAAATGATTCGAGCTTTGTGACATGGTGCATTATCCTGCTGGAAGTAGCCATCAGAGGATGGATACATGTTCTCATTCTGTTTACGCCAAATTCGGACTCTACCATTTGAATGAAAAGAAGAATGAAAGAAAACCGGCACTCCCAAAAATCTTTGCTGGTGATAGATTTATTGGTCACTCATATGACGCGCAGCGTTTCGGCACTCACAGGTGCCTTTTTCAAACAAGAAGTGAGCAGCAGTATGAGTGCTCTACCATTTGAATGTCTCAACAGAAATCGAGACTCATCAGACCAGGCAACATTTTTCCAGTCTTCAACAGTCCAATTTTGGTGAGCTCGTGCAAATTGTAGCCTCTTTTTCCTATTTGTAGTGGAGATGAGTGGTACCAGGTGGGATCTTCTGCTGTTGTAGCCCATCCGCCTCAAGGTTGTGCGTGTTGTGGCTTCACAAATGCTTTGCTGCATACCTCGGTTGTAACGAGTGGTTATTTCAGTCAATGTTGCTCTTCTATCAGCTTGAATCAGTCGGCCCATTCTCCTCTGACCTCTAGCATCCACAAGGCATTTTTGCCCACAGGACTGCCGCATACTGGATGTTTTTCCCTTTTCACACCATTATTTGTAAACCCTAGAAATGGTTCTGCATGAAAATCCCAGTAACTGAGCAGATTGTGAAATACTCAGACTGGCCCGTCTGGCACCAACAACCATGCCACGCTCAAAATTGCTTAAATCACCTTTCTTTCCCATTCTGACATTCAGTTTGGAGTTCAGGAGATTGTCTTGACCAGGACCACTCCCCTAAATGCATTGAAGCAACTGCCATGTGATTGGTTGACTAGATAATTGCATTAATGAGAAATAGAACAGGTGTTCCTAATAAGTATTTAGGTGAGTGTATATATATATATATATACATTTCATCTATATATATATATATATATGTATATAGCGATATATATCAGTAAATATATATTTCTCTATACATATATAAATGAAATATATACCGTATTTTTCGCTTTATAAGACGCACTTTTTTCCCCCCAAAAGTGGGGGGGAAATGGCCGTGCGTCTTATAAAGCGAATACTTCGCTGGCCGCTATGCTGCACAGCGCGGCCAGCGAAGTATCAGTGACAGTGTGGAGGGAGGAGGCGGGGCCCGGTGCAGTGACTCTACTCTAATACACCGGGCCCCGCAACTGTTAAACATTCAATCTAATAGTATATGCTCCGTACGGGCGGCTCTTACTATAGTACCGTAAGTATAGCGCAGAGCGGCATCTCCATCGGTCATGCGCCGCTTGCCGCACCTCCTTCCTCATGCGCCCTCTGCTCCAGCTCCCTCTGTCATGCGCCGCCTGCCCCAGCTCCCTCTGTCATGCGCCGCCTGCCTGTTCATTCATAAAGTGAGATAAGCAGGCAGGCGGCGCATGAGGAGGGAGCTGGGGCAGGCGGCGCATGACAGAGGGAGCTGGAGCAGACGGCGCATGACAGAGGAAGCTGCGGCAGGTGGCGCATGACCGATGGAGATGCCGGTCTGCGCTATGCTTACGGTACTACAGTAAGAGCCGCCCGTACAGAGCATATACTATCAGATTGAATGTTTAACAGTTGCGGGGCCCGGTGTATTAGAGTAGAGTCACTACACCGGGCCCCGCCTCCTCCCTCCACACTGATGCATCTGATGGGGGATCTGTAGATGACACTTATGGGGATCTGTGGATGACATAAGTGTCATCCACAGAGCCCAATAAGTGTCATGCACAGATCCCCCCTCAGTGTAATGCACAGATCCCCCCTCTGTCATTCACAGATCCCCCCATCAGTGTCATCCACAGATCCCCCATCAGTGTCATCCACAGATCCCCCATCAGTGTCATCCACAGATCCCCCATCAGTGTCATCCACAGATCCCCCATCAGTGTCATCCACAGATCCCCTATCAGTGTCATCCACAGATCCCCATAACAGTGCGTCATCCACAGATCCCCATAACAGTGCGTCATCCACAGATCCCCATAACAGTGCGTCATCCACAGATTCCCCCATAACAGTGCGTCATCCACAGATTCCCCCATAACAGTGTCATCCACAGATTCCCCCATAACAGTGCGTCATCCACAGATTCCCCCATAACAGTGTCATCCACAGATCCCCATAACAGTGCGTCATCCACAGATCCCCCCATAACAGTGCGTCATCCACAGACCACCATTAGTTCAAAAGCTACCAAAAGCACACCTTTTGGTTCAAAATATTTTTTTCTTATTTTCCTCCTCAAAAACCTAGGTGCGTCTTATCATCAGGTGCATCTTATAAAGCGAAAAATACGGTATATATGATATATATATATATAAAAAGGAATGGTATATAAAATATATACACTGCTCAAAAAAATAAAGGGAACACAAAAATAACACATCCTAGATCTGAATTAAATAAATATTCTTCTGAAATACTTTGTTCTTTGCATAGTTGAATGTGCTGACAACAAAATCACACACAAAAAAAAAATTTAAATCAAAATTTTTAACCCATGGAGGTCTGGATTTGGAGTCACCCTCAAAATTAAAGTGGAAAAACACACTACAGGCTGATCCAACTTTGATGTAATGTCCTTAAAACAAGTCAAAATGAGGCTCAGTAGTGTGTGTGGCCTCCACGTGCCTGTATGACCTCCCTACAACGCCTGTGCATGCTCCTGATGAGGTGGCGGACGGTCTCCTGAGGGATCTCCTCCCAGACCTGGACTAAAGCATCTGCCAACTCCTGGACAGTCTGTGGTGCAACGTGACATTGGTGGATAGAGCGAGACATGATGTCCGAGATGTGCTCAATTGGATTCAGGTCTGGGGAACGGGCAGGCCAGTCCATAGCATCAATGCCTTCGTCTTGCAGGAACTGCTGACACACTCCAGCCACATGAGGTCTAGCATTGTCTTGCATTAGGAGGAACCCAGGGGCAACCGCACCAGCATATGGTCTCACAAGGGGTCTGAGGATCTCATCTCGCTACCTCTGGCGAGCACATGGAGGGCTGTGCGGCCCTCCAAAGAAATGCCACCCCACACCATTACTGACCTAATGCCAAACCGGTCATGCTGGAGGATGTTGCAGGCAGCAGAACGTTCTCCACGGCGTCTCCAGACTCTGTCACGTCTGTCACATGTGCTCAGTGTGAACCTGCTTTCATCTGTGAAGAGCACAGGGCGCCAGTGGCGAATTTGCCAATCTTGGTGTTTTCTGGCAAATGGCAAATGTCCTGCACGGTGTTGGGCTGTAAGCACAACCCCCACCTGTGAACGTCGGGCCCTCATATCACCCTCATGGAGTCCGTTTCTGACCGTTTGAGCAGACACATGCACATTTGTGGCCTGCTGGAGATCATTTTGCAGGGCTCTGGCAGTGCTCCTCCTGTTCCTTCTTGCACAAAGGCGGAGGTAGTGGTCCTGCTGCTGGGTTGTTGCCCTCCTACGGCCTCCTCCACGTCTCCTGATGTACTGGCCTGTCTCCTGATTGCGCCTCCATGCTCTGGACACTACGCTGACAGACACAGCAAACCTTCTTGCCACAGCTCGCATTGATGTGCCATCCTGGATAAGCTGCACTACCTGAGCCACTTGTGTGGGTTGTAGACTCCGTCTCATGCTACCACTAAAGTGAAAGCACCGGCAGCATTCAAAAGTGACCAAAACATCAGCCAGGAAGCATAGAAACTGAGAAGTGGTCAGGTCACCACCTGCAGAACCACTCCTTTATTGGGGGTGTCTTGCTAATTGCCTATCATTTCACCTGTTGTCTATCCCATTTGCACAACAGCATGTGAAATTGATTGTCACTCAGTGTTGCTTCCTAAGTGGACCGTTTTAATTTCACAGAAGTGTGATTGACTTGGAGTTACATTGTGTTGTTTAAGTGTTCCCTTTATTTTTTTTAGCAGTGTATATATATATATATATATATATATATATATACAGTATATATAAATGATTGATATATATAATATATATATATATATATATATATATACCTCTCTCGGGGGGAGGGCACACAGGCTCTGACGTTTTGTGTACAGAGCTGGGCCACTCCCTCAGGCAGGGATTAGCTCGTACAAGAAATGTCACCACAGGGAGCCTGGTGGATGACATTGGGGGTCACGTGACCCACAGCGGAGTGGATGAAACAGGATGATAGCACTAAATATAATAAATTACAAAAGTATTATTATGACTATAAGGAGACAAATTATAATATATAAATATAACTCAGACAACCCCTTTAAAGGGATTCTCTCAGCACTAGTGTTGAGCACGAATATTCCAATAACAAATTTTTATTGCGAATATCGCCACTTCGAGAATTCGTGAATATTCAGAATATAGTGCTATATATTCGTTATATCGAATATTCTGCATTTTTTTCCATCTGAACACAATTCCTCTCTGCTGCTTGCTTGTAGGCCATTGAGAAGGAAGCAATGTCAAGTTCACAACAATACTTAGTGCACCAATCAGTAATCTGTAGTCAGACCTGCTATAATGTGAAGTTGCACGTAGTGCGAAAAAATATTCTAATCACTGCCGATTAGCGCAATCGCAAATATTTTGGAGCACTTGACTCTATCTGCATATAAAGCTATTGTAATGTTCTGCCGTGCCAAACATTTTTTCCAGTTCCAGGAGAAACTCATGAAACTTCTAGCAGCTTGAAAAATGTAACCAAAGTGACCCACGCCTGTATTTCGCGTTACGAATTCGCATTACGTGACTTTTACATTGCCGATTTTTCGCATTCAATAAAATAATCTTGAATTCCCAAAATTCGCAAATATATGAGGAATATTCTACAAAATATGCGTGAAATATCGAAAATTTGAATATAGCCCCTGCCGCTCATCACTATTCAGCACAATTTTTCATATTAAGCTACCAGGTTCTCTGAGGTCTCCTTGAGTATGTTATATACATATACCTGTGTCTGACATATGAATGCTGTTGTTTGCCTTAAATTTTTAAAAAAATATTTATGCTAATTAGCTGTGAAAAGAGCACAAGGCACTGTCCTAACGTTTAGTGGAGCCCAGCTGCGCCCATTCTGAGCCCCACACCTGGTTCCTGATCCTGAAGTCTCCTCCCAGCGCCTCTGACGTCAAGTAGACCCTGCATTGTAATCTCGCACAGGTGCAACAAGATGTCACTAGCTACGATCCCGCTGCCGGCTTCTGCTTCATTTAACCTACTGTGCATGCGCCAGCTGTATGCGCAGTTCTTCTGAACCAGAAGTAAAGAGCAACATGGCGTGAAAACCTGGGAGTGGAACGCAAGGGGAGAAAGTATCGGGGGACAGCCTGCACATGATACTGAGTAAGTATTAGTACAGCCACTCGCGGTTCAGGAGAGCTGCGCATACAGGTATATTTCTAACATACTCAAGGAGACCTCAGTGAACCTGTTGGCAGCTTAATATAATAAATCGTGCTGACAATCCCATTAAGCACTTTAATCATGTATTTGATTTTCTTGTTTATTGCACTGTTTTTGCACTTTATTTTTTTGTATATTTATTAAATATCAATCTGTTCCATGATTAAAACGTGTATACTTAATAGTGATCTTCATAAATCTGTTACAATACATGATTATCCCAAATCTATAATATTTGTGTTCAAATTGAGGACCTAATGATGAATAGATAATGACCCACCACTGTAGAAGCTAGCACAGACAGATTGCGCCAAATACAGGCGTTCTTATACAACTAGTATAAACAAGATACAGCGGCTCACCTTCTCTCCAAACGGAAAAGGTGCTCACCCCCAGGTCCCACCCTCAGGACCAAATGGGAATTCTAATATACACAACAGGTATGGGGGGGCACACTACAAAAGGGAACACCAGGCAGTATACTAATAATACACTTTATACCCCTAAAATATACATAAAATATAGACCATGTACAAATCTATGCAACGCAACAGAAAACGCATGTAGCATAATAGTGGTTTCAATGCGTTTTCTGTGCGCTTTTTGATATTTTGTATGTGACTTTGTAGTCCTCTCCAAGTGTCTATATTTTAACGGGGTCTATATATATAAGGTCTATTTATTGTTTTATGGTTTTTATGCATTGAATTGTTGTAATGTACATATATAAATGCACAGATGACCCGCTCCATAAAGGGAGAATCCATTCCATAAAATACAATATGCACAAGAAATATGGAGGATGGTGGGAGGTGCTTACCATTTATAAAGAGTGAGGATCCGTTCACTCAGTAGGCCACTGAGGAAGGGGCGAGAGACCCCGAAACGCGTCTGGCGGTTGTTAGAGTGAGCGTTGATCCACCTAAAACCAAAGAAAAGGAACAAAGCCGGCAAAGAAAGGAAGAAAAGCCGATTCAGCAGCGCTGCTGTGAAAGCTGTCGCACAATATTGACGTCACCAAGTAAGCATCCGGTCTCCTTGGATACCCGGTCACGTGGGACGCTACGTTCAGGCAGAAGCACACCACGTGGGACGCTGCGGGTGTGCGGCCTTTCAGACCAACGCTGCAGTAATAGCAGTGAAGACCGGTAAGACCGAGCTCTGTTAGAGCATATATATCCTACTGTGGGAGGCAGCGGTATTGAGCCTATCAATATAGGTTATACCCAGCAAGTGCCTTGGATGAAATTTGGCCCTACAGTTTAATAAGAAACTGTCTAGCATCAATCCACCATATCTGGACATTTGCTGGCCCATACAGTGATTGTGGATATTAATATAGGACTGCAACTACCTACCACCAGCCGCTTCACGGTTGCATTTTGCGGTATTACCTTGTGTGCATTGCATAGATTTGTACATGGTCTATATTTTATGTATATTTTAGGGGTATGTTCTCAATTATTTTAACACAATAAAGTGTATTATTAGTATACTAATTAGTATTAGTATACTGCCTGGTGTTCCCTTTTGTAGTGTGCCCCCCCATACCTGTTGTGTATATTAGAGTTCTTATACAACTATTGTGCATGTCCGTAAATGTGGAGGGAGGAGAAACAGAGTCAGGATGGGAAGCACATTAAGGGCATGTGCACTAAAGCTTAGTTATGGACAGATGCCCGCCATCTTACTAAAGGAAAGACCTGACCATAACCATGAACGCATGTCTGAAATGCGTAATAGTACTTAGAAGGCCAACTCCGCCATCATAATACTGGAATATGCAGAGGAAGCCTCGTGAAGCACTGTCATCATGTGCTACAAAGTTAATGAAGCTATGGGCGCGACACTGGTAAAGGGACAAGCAGACATCAAAGAGCGATCTCTATAAAAAAAGACCACCAAATGTATGTGAACATTAAGAGCTGAAGACAAAGAGTAAAATATCCAAACAGGGAACCCCTGAGGAATATATATTACAAATTATAGATCTTATACAATAAAGAGAGGATTATCATAGAGGTGGAGCAAAAGGTGAGTATTCCAATAATGGAACAACTAACCATATGTTACAGATCCCCCCTTGTCCTTTTCAAATAGCAAAAAACACTGTGTTGGGGCAATCATGCACCCCCCCAACGGGATACTGAGAAGTGAAGAGTACAATCCACAGGACAACAAATATAGCTTGAAAAATATGGAAGTACAAGATCGTTTCTCATTCCTACCTGCAAAGACAAAAAAAACAAAATAAAAAAATTATATTTAATAAGAAAAGAAACAAAACCTCAAATCCAGGGGTGAGTCACTTGAAGCATTTAGACAGCAATCTGTTAAAAAAGAAATAAATAAAGAAAGAAAGAATAGAACATAAATAACAAATACATATCAAGGTAAGTATGTTCCAACCAGGAGGAGGCTACTAACTAAAATGACGGCAATAGGGGCAAGATACTTCAACCCCAAAAAAATAATAATTTCAAACCATTGGGTTTAAAGGGCATCTGTCAGCAGATCTGTACCTATGACACTGGCTGACCTGTTACATGTGTACTTGGCAGCTGATGGCATCTGTGTTGGTCCCATGTTAATATGTGCTCACATTGCTGAGAAAAATGATGTTTTAATGTATGCAAATGAGCCTCTAGGAGCAACAGGGGAGTCGCCATTACACGTAGAGGCTCTGCTCTCTCTGCAACTGCCGCGACCTCTGCACTTTGATTGACAGGACCAGGGGTGATGATGTTTTCACTGCTTGGCCCTGTCAATGAAAGTGCAGAGGGGGCGGCAGTTGTAGAGAGAGCAGAGACTCTAGGTGTAATGACAACGCCCCTGTTGGTCCTAGAGACTCATTTACATATATAAGAAAAACATCATTTTTCTCAGCAGTGCTGGCACATATGAACATGGTACACAGATGTCGTCAGCTGCCAAGTGCACATGTAACAGGTCAGGCAGTGTCATAGCTACAGATCTGCTGACTGATTCCCTTTAATGGTATTTAACCTATGGATCCATTGAAGCTCCTTTTAAAATAAAACAGATCTATCACCACTGCTGCTCAACGCAGAGACATGGTTAATGATACGGAGAGGTAATTGATTCTCAGTATGGTTGTAATCAACAAAATGCTTGGAAACAGGCAAAACCATGCTTTTTTTCCCTATATTTGTAGACACAGGGTAAAGGTGTCATTAGAACATTTGCCATTATAATTTAGATATTTTGGGGTTATGTATAAAACTGGTGCAGCGGAGAGCGTCACAGCCAGGGAGAAAAGAAAAGCTCACCTTCTCCCAGGCTGTGACGCTCTCCGCTGTGATTGGACAGCGCTACAGCCAGGGAGGATGAGACGCGCATTGAGAAACAGGGCATTCTCCTCCTCCCTGTACTGATGCAATTCATTAGCATACCAGGGGGAAAAGTAAACGGGGGGCACAGCGTGGGAACGGAGCGGCGCCCAGACAAACTAGTAAGTGATATTACATCCATGGACTATGCCCTGTATAACCTGCTAGTTTCATAATGTCTGTACCCATGAAAGGTCCTCTTTAACCCCTTAGGGACCGGGCTCATTTTCACCTTAAGGACCAGGCCATTTTTTGCAAATGTGACCAGTGTCACTTTAAGTGGTGATAACTTTAAAACACTTTGACTTATCCAGGTCATTCTGAGATCGTTTTTTCGTCACATATTGTACTTCATTACACTGGTAAAATGGAGTCCAAAAAAATTCATTTTTATTTATAAAAAAATACCAAATTTACCAAAAGTTTGGAAAAATTAGCAAAATTTTAAGTTTCAATTTCTCTACTTCTATAATACATAGTAATACATCCAAAAATAGTTATTTTACATTACCCATATGTCTACTTCAGGATTGGATA
The DNA here is from genome assembly GCF_905171765.1 of Bufo bufo. NCBI lineage: Eukaryota > Metazoa > Chordata > Amphibia > Anura > Bufonidae > Bufo > Bufo bufo. The sequence goes on from NC_053396.1 coordinate 102,821,516, forward strand.
ATTTTGGGAATGACATTTTATTTTTTGGGGATGTTACAAGGCTTAGAAGTTTAGAAGCAAATCAACTGATTTTACAAACGTCGTTAACCCTTTAGGTGTTCCACAAGAGTTATTGGCAAATGGAGATGAAATTTAAGAATACAATTTTTTGGGCTAATTTTCCATTTTAATCCATTTTTTCCAATAACAAATCAAGGGTTAACAGCCAAACAAAACTCAATATTTATTGCCCCAATTCTGTAGTTTGCAGAAACACCCCATATGTGGCCGTAAACTACTGTACGGGCACACGGTAGGGCGTAGAGGGAAAGGTGCGCCGTGTGGTTTTTTGGAAGGCAGATTTTGCTGGACTGGTTTATTTACACCATGTCCCATTTGAAGCCCCCCTGATGCACCCCAAGAGTCGAAACTCCATAAAAGTGACCCCATTTTGGAAACTATAAGGTGGCAGTTTTGTTGGGACTATTTTTAGGGTACATATGATTTTTGGTTGCTCTATATTACATTTTTGTGAGGCAAGGTTACCAAAAATAGAAATTCTGAAATTTCATCTCCATTTGCCATAAACTGTTGAGGAACACATAAAGGGTTAATAAAGTTTGTAAAATCAGTTTTGAATACCTTGAGGGGTGTAGTTTCTTAGTTGGGGTCACTATTATGGAGTTTCTACTCTACGGGTGCTTCAGGGGTTCTTCAAATGGGACATGGTGCAAAAAAAAAAGGCCATCAATATCTGCCTTCCAGAAACCATACGGCGTTCCTTTCCTTCTGCGCCCTGCCGTTTGGTCATACAGCAGTTTACAACCATATATGGGGTGTTTCTGTAAACTGCAGAATGAGGGTAATAAATATTAAGTTTTATTTGGCTGTTAACCCTTGCTTTAATACTAGAAAAAAACGGTTTAAAATGGAAAATTTGCCCAAAAATAGCTGTTTGTACACCGTTTTTACGACCACATATGGGGTGTTTCTGTAAACTGCAGAATGAGGGTAGTAAATATTAAGTTTTATTTGGCTGTTAACCCTTGCTTTATTACTGGAAAAAAACAGTTTAAAATGGAAAATTTGCCCAAAAATATCTTTATTTTTTATTTTTTTAACCGTGTTCATCTGAGGGGTTAGGTCATGGGGTATTTTTATAGAGCAGATTCTTACGGACGCGGCGATACCTAATATGTGTACTTTTTTATTTTTTTATTTAGGTTTTACACTATATTATCCTTTTATAAAGAAAAAAAAAAACATTTTAGTATCTCCATAGTCTAAGAGTCCGTTTTTTTTTAGCCGATTATCTTAGGTAGGGGCTAATTTTTTGCGGCATGAGAGGACGGTTTTATTGGCACTATTTTGGGGGGCATATGACTTTTTGATCGCTTGCTATTACACTATTTGTGAAGTAAGGTGACAAAAAAAATACCTTTTTTTGCACCGTTTTTATTTAATTTTTTTGACCGTGTTCATCTGAGGGGTTAGGTCATGGGGTATTTTTATAGAGCAAAGTTTGTACAGCTTCACGCCATACATCGGCCGTTAGAGGGAACATACTGGCGGAAAATGAGTCTCCCCTTGAAAGCAAAGAGAGACTCATCAACCGCGACCTCCCTTCCAGGTACATAGGCCTCCATAAATTTGGCCCCAAAGTGATCGATGACCGGCCTGTTTTTGTACAGGCGGTCATAGGCAGGATCACCTCGGGGGGACACATGCTGCATTATCTGCATAATGCAGGCATTTCAGGATGGCCTCAAACTGGGAGCGTGTCATGGCCGTACTGTAAAGTGGGGTCTGGTAGAGGACGTCCCCATCCAGTAATGCCTGACACTAGGTTTTTTGATTAGGCCCATGTGCAGCATGAGGTCCCAAAACGTCCTCATCTCGGCTGCACCGACCGGAGTCCAGCCACCGGCCCTAGCCAAAAAGGAGCCCGGTGTCACAGCCAGACAGCTGAGAAGCGCTCACAGGAGCTTCTCAGATCCTCCTCCTTGAATTTCTTTGTTTTGGTTTAGTTTCTCATCTCGTTAGTCTATCTCAGCTGTCATGCAGTCAGACTGATCTCTACCCTTTAAGTTCCTCCCCATAATGCAGTAGTGTGCGGCTGATAGAACTTCCTGGAGTGTGTATGCATGCTGTTCCCAGTTCCCAGTCCTCAGTCGTCAGTCGTCTGCAGATAAGTGCTGTTTATGTATTTATGTTTTTGTCTTTTCTGGATCCAGGTGACCCTGACTCCCTCCGTGTCAGTGTAGGGAGCCGGTGGTCGTGTCCCTTCACTATTGTAGGGTCTTCAGGTAATAGATAGCCGAGGAACGTGGATATGCGGCCATCCACCTTTGGGGTGTTCGCATAGGCTGAGCAGTGAGGGAGAGCGGCAGCTCTATTGCAGGGGTCTCCCTTTGTTCCTTAGTTGTGGATCCAGAGAGACATTGTTTATATGGTATTGTCTTGTTTCCTGTACACCATCCGTGACATTATCAGCCGCCAAAACCGTCTCAAGCATGGAACCGGTTTCACTTTTGGCTGAACGCCTCCAGGGTCTTTCATTGGAGGTAGCTGATCTCCGTAGGATTTTTTCTCAGTTTCAAGTGACCGGTTCAGCTTGCGTTCATGGAGTTTGTGCTGAGCCCAAGATCTCGCTCCCTGATACGTTCTCTGGGGGTAGTGAGAATTTTGTGCGTTTTAAAGAGGCTTGCAAACTCCATTTTCGCCTTCTTCCCCATTCTTCTGGTGATGAAGTACGGAGGGTGGGGATCATTGTATCGCTGCTCAGGGGTAACGCTCAGTCTTGGGCCTTTTCGCTACCGGAGGGGGCACGGCCCCTCCGCTCAGTGGATGAATTCTTTTTAGCCCTGCGTCAGATATATGATGATCCGGATCGTATTGCTCTGGCTGAGTCTAGACTACGTCTGTTATGCCAGGGTAAACAATCCGCAGAGATATACTGCTCCGAATTTCGGAGATGGGCAGCTGATACTGGTTGGAATGATGCTGCACTCCGAAGTCAATTTTGCCATGGTCTTTCAGAGGGATTGAAAGATGCATTTTCCTTTCATGAGAGGCCTATCTCCTTGGACTCTGCTATGTCTCAGGCCGTTCGTATTGACAGGCGTCTTAGAGAGAGACGAGAGATCTCTCCTTCCTGTCCTACTCAGTCTCGGAACAGTGCAGCGGTCTCATTCTGTGCGCAGGAGTCTCAGTCGCTGTCAGCCCCTTCTGAGCAGGAGCCCATGCAGCTGGGGTTGATTGCCTCTGACAATAGAAGATTCAGCCCGCATGGGAGGGTTTGTTTTTTGTTGTGGAGGTATAAATCATTTGGCAAATGTTTGTCCCTCAAGGAGATTCAGGCAGTTTTCTGGGAGTAATAAAGAGACAAAAAGGAAAAAATCTTTTAAAAATGTTCCGTCTGTTACTATTGGCAGGGTTGAGGCGGAAATTGAAGGTTTTCCGTTTGCTTGTAGTTCCCGTTTTGTCCTGCCTGCTAGGGTGGCGCTAGAGAGCAAGAGCATTTTTTGTGAGATTTTTGTGGATAGTGGAGCAGCTGTCAACCTCATTGATAATCAATTTGCAATAACTCATGGTTTCCAGGTATGCACTTTGGGAAGGGATATTCCTGTTTTTGCTATTGATTCAGCTCCACTTTCTCAGAAATCATTAAAGGGCATAGTTCACAATATCCGTTTAATTGTGAGTGATGCTCATGTTGAGGATGTGTCATGTTTCGTCCTTAGCGGTTTGCCTACTCCTCTAGTGTTGGGGCTACCCTGGCTCACTAAACATAACCCCACCATTGATTGGCAAGCGAGGCAAATAAATGGTTGGAGTAACTTTTGCAGAGAGAATTGCCTCATAACATCTATTTCTGAGGTTTCTACTAAGACTGTACCACCTTTCCTCTCTGAATTTTTGGATGTCTTCTCTGAGAGTGGAGTTCAGGGTTTGCCTCCGCACAGGGAGTATGATTGCCCTATTAATCTCATCCCAGGCGCCAAGCTGCCTAAATCTCGTTTATACAATCTCTCCCAACCTGAGAGGGTCGCTATGCGGGCTTATATCTCTGAGAGTTTGAGAAAAGGACACATACGACCCTCGAAGTCACCTGTTGCCGCTGGTTTTTTCTTTGTTAAGAAAAAAGATGGTTCTTTAAGACCTTGTCTGGATTTCAGGGAGCTGAACAGTATCACTATTCGTGATCCTTATCCGCTTCCTCTGATCCCGGACCTGTTTAACCAGGTTGTTGGGGCTAAAGTCTTTTCCAAATTAGACCTAAGAGGGGCATACAACCTGGTTAGGGTCAGAGAAGGAGACGAATGGAAGACGGCTTTCAATACCCCTGAGGGCCATTTTGAGAATTTGGTTATGCCTTTTGGTTTGATGAATGCCCCAGCCGTTTTTCAGCATTTCGTCAACAGCATTTTTTATCATTTATTGGGAAAATTTGTATTAGTGTATTTGGATGACATTTTGATTTTTTCTCCTGATTTCAAGACTCATAAGGAACACTTACGTCAGGTCTTGCTCATTCTGCGGGAGAATAAATTATATGCGAAACTGGAAAAATGTGTGTTTGCGGTTCCAGAAATCCAATTTCTGGGGTTTCTTGTCTCCGCTTCTGGTTTTCGCATGGACCCCGAGAAGGTCCGCGCTGTGCTTGAGTGGGAGCTTCCTGAGAACCAGAAGGCGCTGATGCGTTTTTTGGGCTTTGGCAATTATTACAGGAAATTTATTTTGAATTATTCCTCTGTTGTTAAACCACTCACTGATATGACCTGAAAGGGGGTAGATTTTTCTTCCTCTCAAGGAGAGTTTTGCTTCCGCTCCCATCCTAGTACAACCTGATATTTCGTTACCCTTCATAGTTGAGGTTGATGCTTCTGAGGTAGGGGTGGGTGCGGTCTTGTCTCAGGGTTCCTCTCCTGCCAAATGGCAACCGTGTGCCTTTTTCTCAAAGAAACTCTCCTCCGCAGAGAGAAATTATGATGTGGGAGATAGGGAATTGTTGGCCATCAAGTTGGCTTTTGAGGAATGGCGCCATTGGCTAGAGGGAGCCAGACACCCTATTACCGTGTTTACTGACCATAAAAATCTGGCCTATTTGGAGTCAGCCAAGCGTCTGAACCCGAGACAGGCCAGATGGTCTTTGTTCTTTTCAAGGTTTAATTTTGTTGTTACGTTCCGCCCTGGGGTTAAGAATGTGAAGGCAGATGCCCTGTCACGTTGTTTTCCAGGAGGTGGGAATTTTGAAGACCCGGGTCCCATTTTGGCTGAAGGTGTGGTGGTCTCTGCTCTTTTTCCTGAATTGGAGGCAGAGGTGCAGGCAGCCCAGTCAGAAGCTCCTGATCTTTGTCCTCCTGGGAGGTTGTTTGTGCCTCTCGCTTTGAGACACAAGATTTTTAAAGAACACCACGACACGGTCCTTGCTGGGCACCCGGGGGCAAGAGACACACTGGATCTCATCGCTCGGAGATTCTGGTGGCCTGCGCTTCGTAAGTCGGTTGAGGGTTTTGTGGCAGCTTGCGAGACTTGCGCTCGTGCCAAGGTCCCTCATTCACGGCCATCAGGTCCTCTCCTTCCTTTGCCCATTCCTTCCCGTCCTTGGACACATCTGTCCATGGACTTCATAACGGACTTGCCTCGTTCCTCGGGGAAGTCTGTGATTCTGGTGGTGGTGGACCGTTTTAGCAAAATGGTGCATTTTATCCCTTTCCCTGGTTTGCCCAATGCTAAGACGCTGGCGCATGCATTTATTGACCACATTGTCAAATTGCATGGGATTCCTTCCGACATAGTCTCTGATAGGGGCACGCAGTTTGTTTCCAGATTCTGGAAGGCTTTCTGTTCTCGCTTGGGGGTTCGGTTGTCATTCTGTTCTGCTTTCCATCCGCAGTCGAATGGCCAGACAGAGCGCGTCAATCAGAATCTGGAGACATATCTGCGCTGTTTTGTGGCGGAGAATCAGGAGGATTGGTGTTCTTTTTTGTCCCTTGCTGAGTTTGCTTTAAATAACCGTCGTCAGGAGTCCTCTGATAAGTCACCATTTTTTGGTGCATATGGGTTCCATCCGCAGTTTGGGACTTTCTCGGGAGAGGGCTCTTCTGGTTTGCCTGATGAGGACAGATTCTCCTCGTCTTTGTCATCTATTTGGCAAAAGATTCAGGATAATCTAAAGAGCATGAGTGAGAGATATAAGCGTGTGGCGGATAAGAGACGTGTGCCTGGTCCGGACCTGAATGTTGCTGATCTGGTGTGGTTGTCTACCAAGAATATCAAATTGAAGGTTCCCTCCTGGAAGTTGGGTCCTAGGTTTATTGGGCCTTACAAGATCCTGTCTGTCATCAATCCTGTTGCCTACCGTCTTGATCTTCCTCAGACTTGGAAGATCCATAATGTTTTTCATAAGTCCTTATTGAAACCTTATGTTCAACCTATTGTACCCTCGCCTTTGCCTCCTCCTCCGATTATGGTTGATGGAAATCTTGAATTTCAGGTCTCTAGGATTGTGGATTCTCGTCTTGTCCGCGGTTCCCTCCAGTACCTCGTTCATTGGGAGGGTTATGGTCCTGAGGAGAGGATGTGGGTCCCAGTGACGGACATTAAGGCCTCACGTTTTATCAGGGCTTTCCATAGGTCCCATCCTGAGAAGGTGGGCCCTGAGTGTCCGGAGTCCACTCCTAGAGGGAGGGGTACTGTCACAGCCAGACAGCTGAGAAGCGCTCACAGGAGCTTCTCAGATCCTCCTCCTTGAATTTCTTTGTTTTGGTTTAGTTTCTCATCTCGTTAGTCTATCTCAGCTGTCATGCAGTCAGACTGATCGCTACCCTTTAAGTTCCTCCCCATAATGCAGTAGTGTGCGGCTGATAGAACTTCCTGGAGTGTGTATGCATGCTGTTCCCAGTTCCCAGTCCTCAGTCGTCTGCAGATAAGTGCTGTTTATGTATTTATGTTTTTGTCTTTTCTGGATCCAGGTGACCCTGACTCCCTCCGTGTCAGTGTAGGGAGCTGGTGGTCGTGTCCCTTCACTATTGTAGGGTCTTCAGGTAATAGATAGCCGAGGAACGTGGATATGCGGCCATCCACCTTTGGGGTGTTCGCATAGGCTGAGCAGTGAGGGAGAGCGGCAGCTCTATTGCAGGGGTCTCCCTTTGTTCCTTAGTTGTGGATCCAGAGAGACATTGTTTATATGGTATTGTCTTGTTTCCTGTACACCATCCGTGACACCCGGGTGTTGAGCAATGAACTGTTGGGCGTAGAGGTTTATTTGCTCCACCATCAGATTTACAAAGTGGTCACTGAAAAAAAGACTAAAGTAGTCGTATTCAGTGAAGCCCACTGTGGAAATCTGGCCTACAAAATCAGGAATCGCAGGCTCAAAATGCTCTGGGGTACACCATGCAAGTTCACCAGTAGGGGGCTCCGGTGGACTTATCTGGTGGGCCGGGAAAACTAGTACGAGCCCCAGAGCTGCTCGTACTAGTGTGGGCTGAAGTTGATCAGCGGTGGGGTGTGATACCACATAAAATATTTATTACTTAACATTCCCCATATGTCTACTTTATGTTGGCATCATTTCGTAAATGTCATTTTTTTTCTTTAGGACGTTAGAAGGCTTAGAATTTTAGAAGCAATTCTTAAAATTTTTAAGAAAATTTCCAAAACCCACTTTTCAAGGACCAGTTCAGGTCTGAAGTTAGATTGTGGGGCTTACACAGTGGAAACCCCCCATAAATGGCCCTATTGTAGAAACTACACCCCTCAAGTTACTCAAAACTGATTTTACTAACTTTGTTAACCCTTTAGGTGTTCCACAAGAATTAAAGGAAAATGGAGAGGGCTAACAGCCAAACAAAACCCTGATTCTGCGGTTTACAGAAACACCCCACATGTGGTCGTAAACTGATGTAAGGGCACACGGCAGGGCGCAGAAGAAAAGGAGCGCCCTATGGTTTTTGGAAGGCAGATTTACCTGAACCTTTTAGATTTACCAGATTTACCTTTTTAGATGCCATGTCCCATTTAATGACCCCCTGATGCACCCTTACAGTAGAAACTTCCAAAAAGTGACCTCATTTTGGAAACTAGGGGGAAGGTGCCAGTTTTATTGGTACTAGTTTGGGGTAGATATAATTTTTAATTGCTCTATATTACATTTTTAGTGAGGCAAGGTAACAAAAAAATGACTGTTTTGGCACCGTTTTTATTTTTTACAACATTCATCTGACAGGGTAGATCATGTGCTATTTTTATAGACCAGGTAGTTACGGACGCAATGATATCAAATATGTCTACTTTCTTTGTTTGTTTCAGTTTTACATAATAAAGCATCATTGAAAAAAAAAAAATGTTTTTGTGTCTCCATTTTCTGAACGCCATATTTCTTTTATTTTTCTGCCGATCGTCTGGTGCAGGGGCTCGTTTTTTGCCGGAAGAGGTGACGTTTTTATTGGTACCATTTTTGGGTACATATGATTTTTTTGATCATTAATTATTTCACTTTATGGGGCAAGGTGACCAAAAAATTGGTTGTTAGGTCATGTGACATTTTTATACAGCAGATCGTTACGGATGTGGAAATACCTAATATATGTACTTTTTCTTATTTATTTAAGTTTTACACAATAATATCATTTTTGAAACAAAAAAAATGATGTTTTAGGTAGGGTCTCCATAGTCTGAGAGCCATAGCTTTTTAATTTTTTGACCGATTGTCTTAGTTAGGATCTAAATTTTTGCAGGATGAGGTGACACTTTGATTGCTACTATTTTGGGGGGCATATGCCTTTTTGATTGCTTGGTGTTACACTTTATGTGATGTTAGGTGACCAAAAAAGTTTTTTTGGCACTGTTTTTATTTTTTTACGGTGTTTACCTGAGGGGTTAGGTCATATGATATTTTAATTACTTAATTGGGGATTATTATTTTTTTACATTTGAAACTTTTTTTTTTAAACACTTTATTGTTTTATTTTACACTTTGCGTCCCCCATAAGGTCATACAAGACCTCTGGGAGACATTTACCTTCACTTTTTTTTCACCATTGATTTCTCCTGTAACTGGGGCTGACATAGTAGCCAGTTACAGGGGAAATACACCCCCCAGAGAGGCTGTACAGCAGTATACAGCGCTGTACAGCTTTAATGCAGGGCTGATCGAGGTCTGTAGAAGACCCGACAGCTCCTGCACTCTCCCGGCCCCGGCAGTCACATGACCGCCGGGCCCGGACAGGAAGAGCATATCGCTTCCTGCTCTGTATACACAGCGCTCGGTGAGCGCAGTGTATACAGCGATCTAGAAGGCTGGGAACTGTCCCTGTCTTCTCTCTGGGTTGCCCTGCTGTCACTGACAGCGAGCTCCCCGTTAGGCAGCTGCACGATTAGCGTGCAGCTGCCATCTCTGAATGGACGTTTTAGCATGTCCATTCAGAGATAAACATCCACCCATAGGACGTTTATATCCTATGGGTGGATGTGAAGTGGTTAAATAATGTAGGGGTGCACAGCCTGCAGCCTGGGGGTCCCTACGGCCTTAATACCATTCTGTGTGGCCCCCTAACCATCTGGTAACAGACATGTATGTCTATCTCTTGTGGCTGCTCACATGTATTTTTCATGTATTCTCCCATTAGATGAGGGTCCTGGATGTATAACCAGACATTTATGGTATATACCAGTGATGATGAACCTTTTACAGACCAAGTGCCCAAACTGTAACCCAAAATCCACTTATTTATCGCAAAGTGCCAACCTGGCAATTTACCCTGAATACTACAGTCCTGTATAGTATATCTTCCATGTACTTTATCATTTAGCTATAATACCCTGCCTACATTCAGTGCGCTGCCTGCGCTGTTCATAGAGCGCCCTGCGCTGATGAATGGCAGGAAATGTCTAAGACATATTGGTACACCATAGACTTATTCCAGGGTGCGGGTGCCTACAGAGAGGGCTCTGAGTGCCGCCTCTGGCACCCGTGCTATAAGTCCGCCACCACTGGTATATACTGTATGTACGATATGCCATAAATATAGTATTTTAGTTGGTAATACCCCTTTAAATTGTATTCTCGGCCCTTGGGATTGGTTCTGTGCGTGGCCCCCAACCAAGGTTGCCAAACAGAATTCTTCTTTTTTCTGGACATCTTATCCAGAAATCACAGGCAACATTGGAAAACCATAATGGATGATAAATATTATAAGTGATACACGTCTATAGCTCAATGTACTGATAAGAGCTCATTACCAGAATTTACTGCGAGCTGTAAAATGATGGTAATTACCACCAAAATCATCTAGTCCAAAAATCACGAAAAAAGTCACCTGTGTTTACAGACTGTCCAGACATTTCTGGATGGTTGCCAACCCTGCACCCAACAAAAAAAGGTTGTGTACCCCCCAAAAAAATAAGGCATGGTACCGAAATGTGGGTATTATAGGAATGATGTATGAAGGCGCCTAGTATTTTTGCACAGGACGCCTTTGAAGCTAAGGCCGGAGCGGCATCCAACGCGTCCTTCTTTCCATAGCCCGCCCCTCATGGGCTCAACCTGCCAACATCCTCAGGTACATGTTTGACATACAAGAAACTTCTTTCTGACAGACTGGACCCTTGGATGTCATGGTGCATCTACAGCATGCAGACCCCCTGTGCCAGTCACCCCCATTATTAACCACAGTATATACAGTCAGGTGTACATCAGTGGGCTTTTCCTCCATCACAAGGGTTAACCATGTGCCGCCTGCTCCCTCCCCGCCCCCCAGCATTCCCTGCGCGTGCACGTCCAGGAGCCCCCTCTCCTCTGCGCGTCCTCGCCTCCCGGGTGCGCGCCCTTTATGACAGGTCGCCGCGCGCTCTGGCTTCCCGGAGCCCTGTACCAGAGGAAACAATGGCAGCGCCGGGCACCGCATGACGATAGGGAGAGGAAGCCAGTGACAGGGCACGGGGAGGAGGATGCTCGGTCCAGCGCCAGAGGACCAGTGAGCGCCCGCTGCCTCCATCACCCCCTCCTCCCGGGACACACAGAGCAGGGTGATGCACAAAGGGCTGTACGCGCTGGGGAGGATGCAGCATCCTGCAGGAGGAGCAGAGACAGGGAGGAGCATCCACCTGCTGCAACCGGGGCTGCCAGCCTGTGTGCCAGTGTAACTGCTGCAGAGGGTGGGGGGATACTCACTGAGCCAGCACCCGGGGGGCCCCACTGAGCACAGGTGAGGAGGGCACTGACTGCTCCAGCGCATCACTGGGAACTCACTGCACCCAGCCCTCAGCAGAGAGGGCACAGCCTGCAGCACCAGCAGCCCCTGCTTCTAGGTAAGTGCTCCCAGCATCCAGGGGGTAGCAGGGTACTGCCAGCCACTGCCGAGGCCTCTGGTACCACCAGAGAGATGGGCAGGCCCCATAGCCTCCCAGTACCCTCTGCTCACTGCTGGCATTGTGTGGTACATGTATACAGCCTTGTGGAACCCACTTCAATCCCTAGCACCCAGGCAAATCTGCTCTCTGCCAATGGCCTTTACTTCAACTTAGTCCATTGGGTGCAGTTGTTTTTAAACCCCGGCACAGTAAGATGCCAGCACCAGGGCTGCCATGCACCTCCTCCGCAGCCATCCAATGGCAGGGGCCATGCTGATATTTCCCAAAAAGCCCCCTCTGGAGAGAGCAGCACCCCCTGCCCCTGTGCTCAGCCTGACCTTCTCCTTCTGCTGGTGGCCTGCACGGGGACATACCTGCCTATCTGCTGGTGTGCCAAGGCTGGCGAGCGGCTGTAATCATGTATATAAGCATGCATAATGTACCGTGATGTCCATCAGCTAACAACCTACTGCTAGATAATGAGAAATCACAGCCTCCTGACTCAGTAATGACATCTCATCTACGTAGTCCCGTCTACTGCCCCGTCCCATATTGGAGAGCTCGTTTCTGCCTACCGGACCTGGAGACTTGGCTTGGCATTTGTTGGGGTGCTTGAAAGTTGCCCATTATACATGTGGGTTCAGAGATCTAACTCAAAGCTCTTGGAGCCCAATGAAAAATCCGTAACAGGGCTCCACCTTGTGCTATTTAGAATACTGGTGTCTTTATATGGGACACAGGAGTGGCCCTTGGGCCCCCAGGCACTAGGATCCAGGACTTCCAAGGGATTGTGACAAGTTTTCAAGTTATCCCCTATCCGTAGGGTAGGGAATGACTTGAACATGCCGCCACCAGGGTCCTGGTTCCGTGGCCTGCCACCACTGGAGTGGCAGCCCGCACATGCGCCCTACTGCTCCATTCATTCTCTGTGGACAGCCGGATATAAACGAATGCGCTACTGGGCGATCTCCAGTAGTTCCATAGAGAATGAATGGAGCCGCAGGGCGTATGTGTGGCCTGCCGCAAGATGTGGGAATGGGACCCCTGTTGTTAGGATCGGTGGGGTTCTCAGCAGTCAGTTCCCCACCAATCACTATGTTGTCCTCTAACCTGTGGATAGGGGATAACTGGGAAACTTGGCACAACCCTTTAATGTATTTATTGTAACTTTTATCATTTGTAAAGTTTAACTGCGATGGTGGCATGGTCCGTGTGGTATGACAAATCAGCCTGTACCAACATTGTGCATGCCTGGGTATACCATTACTAACACGCTTTTTCATGTTTTTTGTAATATTTCCTCGTACTTATAATAAATATACTTATCACGACTGAATTTTACAACAAAAATTGTGCTCCATGCAGTAAAAGACGTTAAATATTACTGGGCAGATGTAGAAAGCATGGAATAATGTAGGGCGCAGGGGGAGCCCCCATAGGCACCAGTAGACGTTACAGACCTGCAGCAAATTTCTCGGCACCAAGAGCGTTTGACAGCCCTGTATGAATATCTATACACAATACTTACTTTATCATATTTGTAAATATTTTTGGTTTTATTGATTATCCATGAACACTTCTATTTGTTATTGTGAATCGCTGGCTATGTGCTGCAATGACTTGCATCAGTCTGCAGAATGTGGGGCCCGCATTGGGCCCCTGAGCCGCTGTGTAAGGAGCCCTTTACCTGATCACAGCAGCCTCTTGACAGAGTGAGTGGCGCGGAAGGCGTGCAGTCATGCTCAGCGTATTTCGTGCAGAACATGCTCGTGTTTACTAGAGGCCTGGTGCGTACATCAAGCAGGGGATGATTGAGCGCAGAGGTTTGCTAAGCAGCAATATACAACCCCCATCTTACAACTATCATTTTGTGCATAATGTGTTGCTCTCAGCGCTTGTGATATCCAAGCGGTAATATGTGATACAAGTGGATTTTGTCTTTGCCAAAGGCCATAGCTGTTCCCTCTCCTTCCTTCCGCGTCCTGATGCCTCCCTTTCTTATGTGCTCTGCCTACAATTTGTAGTAATGAATTTCTCTGGAGCGGTTACAACCATGCAGTGATTTACTGGGCAAAAATGATATTTCACAAGTAAAAATAATGCCAAAACAGAAACATGGGGTGGCTATCATTTACATATTAACGAGGTAGCTGGCAAATAGTCGCCCAAGTGAATGACTGCTTGGAATGAATGCCAGAGAAAAATTTGGTTGCTAATACAATTAACCATCTGTGTCAAGAGGAATGGAAATCTCCACCGGGAACATTCAGTTACAGTGTCAGATTCCGAGCGTCTGCAGAGACCTCTCGCAATTAACCCTTTGCATGCTAGGGGAGGGGGGTTTACCTGGAAAATCGGACGGATATTATTTGTGATTAAGTGATGGACCTCGCTCTTTGTGCTCAATGGGATGATGATATCTCATTATCAAATTCCGGTATTTAAAACTGCCTTTTTTTTGGGGGGGGGGGGGGGGAGATGTGGATTTGCCAGGTGTAGGAGTGGGGAGTTCACTGTGAGGTCTTACATAGGACTGCATTATGTACACTCGGAGTCATGAAGGGCTCGAAAATAAGCTCCACTCCATCTGCCTGCGCTAGGGGTGGAAGATGGGTTGGTTTAGTGACGAGGAGCGCAGCAATGTGACGTGTGATCGTCGTGGAGCGTCATGCATTCTGCACATGTCCTTGCTCTGTAGATGTGTGGCAGTAGGTTTGATGTGGTCATTGCCCCCCTTTAACCACTCCTGACTGATCGATGTGTTTGGTGTTCAAGTCTAAAATGGAAAGTCCATCAGTAAATTAGTTTGCGGGTGCTTACACCCCCGAAATACAGCTTGGCGACAAGTAGCCCAATACATAATGCAAGCAAACTAAAGGAGAAGCAGCACTATTACCGCTGTAAATAATTGTGTATACTGTAATCCAACAAATTCTGCAACTGACTTCATGGTAAAACCCGTGTCTATTATATGTTTGATTCCCATTGGCCTCATGTGCATGACTGTCTGCAAACCACAGATCCTCAAAAATATGGATACCGGCCATGTGCATGCAGCATTGTTCTCAGTCCCAATAGTACAAATGGTTATTCTTGTCAAGAATAGGACATGTTTTACAATTTGCAGGATGGACACACGGATGCAGACAGCACACGGATGACATCTTTGTGCTCTTCACATTTTTTGCGGTCCCATAGAAATGAATGGGTCTGCTTCCAAACGACAATAATTGCAGATGGGATGCGAACTAAAACTAGGGTCGTGTGCATGAGGCCTTAGTATGTATTCAAATTGTGCGTTCGCTCCCTGGACCTACTTGTTCATCTATATTGATGGAAGGTCATAAATTCTCCACAAATCCATTACCAAGGAGAATGCAGCAGAATTAGTCCTCAGATGAACGTTAATCACTATATTGATCGTACCGGCCATGCTCAAGACAGCTAATGCCAGGCAGATTGTGGGGGTGAAGTCAGATCTATTATGCACACGATAGTGACAGTTCTTATGTCCCATAACTAAAGGACATGTCCACCTCATAACACTGTTTACAGTTTATGATCTTAAAGTGAATGGGTCTGCGATCCGCTGCGGCTGCCCCACGGTCGACGTTCGTGCATTGCGGCCCGCAGCACGACCACGGGGCGCACACGTTTGTGTGCAGGAGGCCTAAGAGTTTTGGCCCACATCCTTCCAGTAAACTATGGACAGTGACTTTTTTTTTTTGATCATTCTTGCAACTTTTTGTAATTTTTTGTTTGCGCAGATTGTGATTTTTACTTGATAAATATCCCATAGTCTTTTGTTTCCATCATCGGTCATGTTAATCTTTATCTGTCATTTACCATTGCACGTCAGTAAGCTGGTTAAATATAAGCGGAAACAGGTGTTGAATGAGTGAGTGGTAATATGCTATTCACAATTTTGGTTAAAAATATTCTTTGGGGTTAAGGGCTTAAACAAATAACCAATGAAGGAATTATGAGTTAACAAAGTGGTGTCTTCCATTCAGGACCCCATTTACTAGCAGGAGCAAAGAGTGGCTTCAAGGACGTGGACCTGACACATCCTTACATTACACCGACAGCCCATTCATTTGAATGAGAACTGTGCAATTTCCCCTCTGGTGGTGCTGCAGGGAAATGATACATATGTTATAAAGCTTCCTTACAGGGAATGATTATGGCTGGTCACTTCAGTGGGCCATCCCGTGGTCAGGTTATGGTTGGAGGGCCCTTCTAAGAAACACAGATTGTCCAAAGCCAAAAGGCCCTTTAAATGGGTTGTCCACCTTTAGTGTGCTATTTTTTAGACCCCTGGGCTTGACCAGACCCATACTTACCTAATCTCTGCTGCTTGTCATCATCTCCCCCTTGTGTGCTGCTGGTCCCGGGTGTACCAGTGTCCTGTTTGACTGGGGTCATGTAACTGCCGCAGCCAATGACTGTCCGCGGTGGTCACGCATCACCCAGGTGTCATCTGACCCAGTGACATGCACTTAGGTGACACATCACTGCCATGTGGAGTCATTGGCTGCAGGATATTGATGCAGGTACATCTTGGACCAGTGAGGTATGAGAGGGAGCAATGGAGCCAGAACCCAGCGGCAGGGATTAGGAAAGTATGCTCACCACCGCAGGTCTGGCCATGACAGGGGATCAGATAAAAAGCACAATAAAGATGGAGGACCTCTTTAATCCACCAAGGAGTACATTGTATGTGTCTGCATATCTCAAAGCTGAGCTGGTCCCTGGAGTCTAGTAGAAATAGGCTACATTTTTGGTTTCTTTTCAGTTGAAGATAAGTTATACTTACCAGGCCACTAAATAAGTTACATTGAGCCTTGGAGTATACGTATTTTGTCCTTCCTAGATATACAGTATGTATATATAATTATCACAGGTCCATGGTCTACAAGAATTATCATGGGTTATTATTCAGTAAGCTCTGGAATCTTTTGCTGCAGATTATCTTGCTTTACTTATACATTCAACCCATTAAAAGGTATTACAACCTCCAAAGTACAGTTTGACATTGCTAATGGAGTTTGGCTGCTAAGTAGTCCCCGGAGTCCTGTTTCAGTTAGCTGTATTCTGTGTCCTTGCAACAATAGCAAAATAACACTGGGATGGAGTTTAGATTGAGAAAGGCTCTTTGTGTTCACCTAAGATTTCATGATCAATAAAAAATTCTGAATTTACACAAAAGGTTCAGATGATTTGTTTCTGTGAATGACATATTGCGGTCAGCTGGATGGTAGAGCTAGGGCAAGGCAGGTAGAGTTGCAAAAGTGGTGATGAAGGACCAGTTGTGGACTGATGTGCTTTGGTTCAACCAGAGAAATTAACTCTGAGGGCCGTCCGTCTACACCGAACATGGATATGTATCCTGTGCACACAGGTCATATCATTAATGCATATAAATAGGTTATTTGTGAATCAAACCATGAGTTTTTCCTAGCAGCAAGTAATGGGTGCCAAATCAGCCGTAAAGTAGGACTAAAGGGTGGCTTTGGCTACAATACAAGTTGCAGAGCCAAAGAACGCAGTATAATGCTGTGAGTTGCGACCTGCAGGTTGCCATGGCACTCGTAGGAAATCTGCCATGTTTGGGTTTCTTGCATCTGTCATGACGTGATTCCCTTTCATTAGTTGCAGTGAAGCTACACTGCAATTTTTGGCCATGTGATGTGTCTCGGCCAAAGTTTCCATGTAGCCTTAGCCCAACTAGGTTTGTCTAATGCTTTTATTGTGTCATCACTGGATCCTCTGGTATTCCGGTGCATCAGAGCAGAAGAGTAAAAAAAATCTGATAAAATAGCTTCAACCCAATATCGACCTAACATAAGACCTCTGTGTGTATTTTGGCTGGAGAGTGGATATCCCTCCCTGTCCACTTGGTCACTGATGCCCCTTTTTTCTTAGGGCTCTTTCACACTTGCGTTCTTGTCTTCCGGCATAGAGTTCCGTCGTCGGGGCTCTATGCCGGAAGAATCCTGATCAGGATTATCCTAATGCATTCTGAATGGAGAGAAATCCGTTCAGGATGCATCAGGATGTCTTCAGTTCCGGAACGGAACGTTTGTTGGCCGGAGAAAATACCGCAGCATGCTGCGCTTTTTGCTCCGGCCAAAAATCCGGAACACTTGCCGCAAGGCCGGATCCGGAATTAATGCCCATTGGAAGGCATTGATCCGGATCCGGCCTTAAGGTAAACGTCGTTTCGGCGCATTGCCGGAGCCGACATTTAGCTTTTTCTGAATGGTTACCATGGCTGCCGGGACGCTAAAGTCCTGACAGCCATGGTAAAGTTTAGCGGGGAGCGGGGGAGCAGCATACTTACCGTCCGTGCGGCTCCCAGGGCGCTCCAGAGTGACGTCAGGGCGCCCCAAGCGCATGGATCACGTGATCGCATGGATCACGTCATCCATGCGCATGGGGCGCTCTGACGTCATTCTGGAGCGCCCCGGGAGCCGCACGGACTGTAAGTATACTGCTCCCCCGCTCCCCGCTCCTACTATGGCAACCAGGACTTTAATAGCGTCCTGGGTGCCATAGTAACACTGAAAGCATTTGGAAGACGGTTCAGTCTTCAAATGCTTTCAGTACACTTGCGTTTTTCCGGATCCGGCGGGCACCTCCGGCAACGGAAGTGCATGCCGGATCCCAACAACGCAAGTGTGAAAGAGGCCATAGATTGAGGACGTTGCCTGGTCTTATGTGACATCTTACATGGACTGTCTTGTTCACTGGGCTCCACCATATCTAACATTGATGAACTTGGTTCTCTTTCTGGTTTACTGGTGTCCCCACATTCTTAGATCCATGATCTTGTATGGCACCTTACAGGGACTTGATAATCGAGTAAAAGAGCAGGCACACTACCTTCTGGAGTAAAAATGTGACGACACTTTATTCAAATAAAATAATAGACCATAAATGGGATCATACGTTGGATAAAATGTGAGTAAATGCATAAACCCAATACATAAAATAAATAATAAAATCGAATAAAAATCAAATAAATCCACTGATTGAGCAGGTATAAAAATAAATCCACTGATGAAGAAGATATAAAAATAAATTGTTATCTCTGGATAGAGAGTCATAAAATTCATAAAAACATCAAAGGCCCATTTCACTCATCAAAAATTGATGTCCAATGTGGAAAGTCTCAATATTGGAGACACAGCAATATATGTGTAAAGGAAGTTCTTAGTGTTATATACACAGCAGTATATATAGAGATGCAGCCATAAGTGAGGATCACCACCGAATGGATCTAATCACAGCGCAGTGTAGATAAGCGCACAGTAGTTCAGCGATTCAGGGTTGCCTCACTGAGGCTCTTACCGCTCTGTTGATGCTGCAGTGTCCGTTCGGTGTAATGGCATAACAGCCAACTCACGTGTGTGTTCCGGCACTGGTTCCAGGCGGCGGATGGTGATAAACCTCAGTCAGGACGATTCGCCCAGGACGCTGATTCCACGTGATGGGAGCGCTCAGCTCCGTTACTTGGTGAGCGTGTATAGCTGTTGTAGAAGTCAGATGATCCAGTCGAGAAGGTCAGGTGATCCGATCAGCTGGTTTATTCGTCGGTCAGCTGTTATGGTCATGTGACTCGCAGGTCCTGTCAGTCACAGGTCCTATATGGCAATATTATGCTGTGTTTCGATGAGGATAAAAAAAAGTTGTTTGCGGGCAAAGAGGATTCTTTTTGTTTCTGGTCCGGACCAGCAGAAAGTGAAGAGAAAACGCAGCTTGCAAGATCATACGAGTGTATTACTGTAGTGCAGCGGCGGCACAAAACGCACAGCGTCATAGCAACCAATGACGCCGTGCGCTCCTGCTCTCAGGATGCCAGGCCAGGATACCAATGACCGTTCACGTCCATGTTCCACGGTCGTGTGCGTTCGGCCTAAGAATGCTATTCTCACACTGCAGCCATAGGCTATGTTCTAAGCCTCTGACAGAAGTTTCTTCAGATTTGACAGGACGAATTGCAAAGCTAATCTTCCTATCAAAATGACAGACACCACATTAGAACCCATTATAGATGAATATTACTTTTTAAATTACATTCAGCGCTACCAAACATACAGGAGAATACAGCACCACATACCTATTACATCCAGTGATGTCTCATCTGATATACATGTTCTCTTTACTCCTCTTCTCCATTTGGGCCAGACCACCATGATGACAGCTATCAGCCATGTATTATCTCTGCAGAGTTTAACACACAGACATCTTAGTTTCCTACAGTTCCATTATCCTCCCCACCTTCTGAACACCTCATCCTGCCACCCCCAATACTGTGTCCTCTGTGCTCCCCAATACTATACTATATGCAGAAACAGATAGTCTGAATGAAAATACGAGTAACATTAAAGAGGTTGTTCGGTCCCAAAATCTAAATTCTTTTTATGTGCTCCTAACACCCCTCACCATGCATACATAAGCCCCCAATACTTGTTTTTCATGTCCAACCTTTCCTTCCCCCCTGGAAGACATCAGACTATCCTGGCAGATCTGTTTACTTTCTCTCCTTCTTGTTTTGTTGAATACATAACTTTATTGATACACAAGCCTGGCTGCACTGCA
This sequence comes from Bufo bufo, assembly GCF_905171765.1. Classification (NCBI taxonomy): domain Eukaryota; kingdom Metazoa; phylum Chordata; class Amphibia; order Anura; family Bufonidae; genus Bufo; species Bufo bufo. Next base: position 102,841,457 of record NC_053396.1, read on the forward strand.
CAGTGATGGGTTCACAGGCTGGCCACGCCCCCACTCTGCTCTGTCTGCTACACCCACTACAACTTCTGTGTCCATCTTTTTGCACACAGAAATGATTCTACTTCTCACTCAGTGTCTAAATCCCATTACTGACCGTCCACAGGCTCTGCCCTCACATGTGTATCTAATCCTATCCAGTGTGATACAGCCTGCTGAGCTGTGTATCTAATCCCATAACTGACCGTCCACAGGCTCTTCCCTCACCATCTCCAGAGGGTGAAAAACAGATTGAATCAGCAAACGTATCCAAACACATCTGTATCTAATCCTATCCTCATTGTGCCATGCAGTGCCCCCTTGTTTGCCATCTAGGGCCGCCGTTTGCCATCCAGTGCCCCCTTGTTTGCCATCCAGTGCCCCCGTTTGCCATCCAGTGCCCCCTTGTGCCATCCAGTACTCCTGATTGCCATGCATTGCCCCCTTGTGCCATCCAGTTCCCACATTGTGGCATCCATTGCCCCCTTGTGCCATTCAGTGCCCTCATTGTGCCATACAGTGCCCCCTTGTTGGCCATCCAGTGCGAGTTTACCATCCAGTGCCCCCTTGTGCCATTAATTGACCCTCTTGTGCCATCCAGTGCCCTCAATGTGCCATCCAGTGCCTCTGTGGGCCATCTAGTGCCCCACTTGTGCCATCAATTGACCCTCTTGTGCCATCCAGTTCCCATATTGTGCCATCCATTGCCCCCTTGTGCCATCTATTTCCCCCATTGTGCCATCCATTACCCCATGGGGCCATCCAGTGCCCCTTGTTTGCCATCCAGTGCCCCCTTGTTTACCATCCAGTGCCCCCTGGTTTACCATCCAGTGCCCCCTGTTTGCCATCCAGTGCCCCCTGTGACATGCACAGTATAGTGATCAGCCTCTGTGGCTGATCGCTATGCTGTCACTCCTGCACAGCGCTTACATCGCGCTGGGCAGGAGTCAGTACAGGCTTCACATAAAAGCCTGTATGATACAGCGACTGACGGCCGGCGGTCCTGCACATGCGCACTAGTGTTCAGCCTAGTGCGCTGTGAAGACTGCTGGCCGGAGCTTTCTCCAGCAGGAGGTAGCGACGTCACTTGTGACGATCCGTCTCCTGCTGGAGAAAGGAAGAGAAGACAGGAAGAGAAGAAGACGGACTTTGCCCGGAAGCACAGAAAAGCCATCTGGAGGGACCACGTGACCAGGAGGCAGATCTCAAGAACAGCTGCACTCTGGAAGGTAAGTATGTGAGCAATAATCTTTCCTCAACAGGTTAACTTTTAAGAGCCAAAAAAAGGTTAAGCCCGGAGAACCCATTTAATGCTCCTGTCAATATTAATTGCCACACAGTGGCTTCAAAAATAAGCTGACACTGTGCCAGGGTGCCACACTAATAGGGCTCCCAAAATTCCATCAATAGCGATACATTTTTCCTTACTAGTAACAGTGCCCCAACAGTGCCTCCAATAGTAACAATGTCCCCCACTGTGCCCCAGAAGTAATAATGTCCCCTATTGTGCCCAGTAACACAGGGTCAGGCGGGACTACGCTACTGCCTGGTCCTGCCACTCAAGGATTGGGGAGCCGGGTGGCGAGGAGTACGTGTAGCTTACAGTACAACTAGGTGCAACAGTGATATCCTTGTTGCACGTTGCACTGAGCTGTAAATTTGCATATGAGAAAAAAATGTATATTTTCAGAATGCGGCCAAGAATCTGGATGGAAGAAATAACATTTTAATCAGAGGACCAGCGCACACCTAACAATTCATTTAGATTGATTCCCTTTGAGGGTCAGGTAGAGCCATTTGTTCTCTTTTATTCTGCTAAAACCTGCCACATGACCTTCATTCTCTGGATTTTTGGCTTCACGCTGCTTCAGAAGAAGCTTTGATGGCCTGGAATAAATCTAGAGATTTCTTGCCACGTAGTGGGAGGATATTTGTTTTGTTAAATTTTGAAATAAAAAGCAGACTATTTTTATGTCCTGTATTTTGGACACAAGCTTCTGCTATTACCTAGTTTTATCCCTTTATACTGCAAGTAAATTCTAGCTTGCATTAAACGCCAGAGGGAAGCGGTGTGGGCACTAAGTCTGGGAAATTATGGACCGCTTATAGCAAGTGCTGTATTTTATATTTACTGTTGGCAGTACATGGCGGACACAGCGCCTGCATGTATCATCATGACTGCAGTGAGATATACGGGAATATGAATAGAAAAGTGTCTTCCTCTATGACAGCAGTCACTATATTGTACTGCATAGTTGTCTATGATTCCGCTTGTCTTTTTTTTTGTCTAATTTTTTTCACTTTTGGTCATCTTCATGTTTCTGCCGACCATCAGCACCTCTCCATGACACGTATGAGAGATGCCAAGCCTATGACAGATATCTGTTAAAGGGTTGATCTGCTGCCTTGTATTTTTTTGGTCATTGTCAGGTCTGTAGTTGAAAAGTCGTTCATGACAAACAACAGCTCTGCGTCCCCTCAATGAAAACCACGACTAGGTCACACATCATGGCAGAGATCAGCTGTATCCCAATCGTCTTTTTAAAAGGGTTTTCTGGTACTTTTATATTAATGGCCTATCCCCAGGATATATCAGTAGCTGATACTGCACCTCCTCTGATTAGCTACTCTGCAGTATCTCCGTCCACTACACCATGGATGCAGCTGTATAGTTCCGGTGACAACTTCTGGCGCCTGCAGAACAGCTGGTAAGATATTGGTGGAAAGCCCCATTAACTTGTGGCATTGCTGTTCAAGGAAGCAATATTCATAGGGTAACCATGAACGTCAAGTCGTTTTTAAGATGGCAGTCTGGAATCCCTAATGTATGCCCAGCTTAGGGCTCTTTCACACTTGCGTTGTTCCGTTCCCGTCGTCGGGGCTCTATGCCGGAAGAATCCTGATCAGGATTATCCCCATGCATTCTGAATGGAGTGAAATCCGTTCAGGATGCATCAGGATGTCTTCAGTTCCGGAACGGAACGTTTTTTGGCCGGAGAAAATACCGCAGCATGCTGCGCTTTTTGCTCCGGCCAAAAATCCGGAACACTTGCCGCAAGGCCGGATCCGGAATTAATGCCCATTGAAAGGCATTGATCCGGATCCGGCCTTAAGCTAAACGTCGTTTCGGCGCATTACCGGATCCGACGTTTAGCTTTTTCTGAATGGTTACCATGGCTGCCAGGACAATAAAAAAGTGTTTGCCATGGTAAAGTGTAGTGGGGAGCAGTATACTTACCGTCCGTGCGGCTCCCGGAGCGCTTCAGAGTGACGTCAGGCCGCCCCACGCGCATGGATGACGTGATCGCATGGATCACGTCATCCATGTGCATGGGGCGCCCTGACGTCATTCTGGAGCGCCCCGGGAGCCGCACGGACTGTAAGTATACTGCTCCCCCGCTCCCTGCTCCTACTATGGCAGCCAGGACTTTAATAGCGTCCTGGCTGCCATAGTAACACTGAACGCATTTTGAAGACGGATCCGTCTTCAAATGCTTTCAGTTCACTTGCGGTGTTACGGATCCGGCGGGCACTTCCGGCAAATGGAGTGCACGACGGATCCGGACAACGCAAGTGTGAAAGAGGCCTTAAAGGGCATCTGTCAGCAAATTTGTACCTATGAAATTAAATTAAATGAAAATGATGTTTTAATATATGCAAATGAGCCTCTAGGAGTAATGGGGGCATTGCTGTTACATCTAGAGGCTCCGTTCTCTCTGCAACCACTGCGCCCTCTCCACTTTGATTGACAGGACCACACTGCCTGGCCCGTCAATCAAAGTGCAGAGGGTGCAGTGGTTGCAGAGAGACTGGAGCCTCTAGGTGTAACTGCAACACCCCCTTTGCTCCTAAATGCTAATTTGCATATATTAAGACATCATTTTTCTCATGGGACCAACATAGAGGCCTTCAGCTGCCAAGCGCACATGTAACAGATGCCCTTTAAGACTTCATACACACTAGCACTGGGATAGGTGAGACTAGGTTCACAATTACAAGGACCATAATGTATAACCCAAAGGACCTCTTTATACTAAGTTCTGCAGTTGTTTTTTTCCTTTGTTCCTACACTGGAAAATAAAAAAGGAAACTTTGCCACAGATGTGATCCTAGCCTTAGACTATCTTAACTAAAAAAAATTGGCACAATGGATGTATTATGCAGATTAGACAGGCATTTGTTTTGCCCTCCACAGATTCTAACGTTTAAATAAAAATTATTTTTATCATGTGATTTTTTTTTCTGTACCAGAGAAGACTAATGTAAATCAGTTATGTTCTGAGTGAGGGCTTTTTCTGTGCTTTTTGGGTATTAACCAGTTTATTCACTGTATTCTTGTTTTATGATTTCACATTAACACCTTATAACGCCCGCACTGTCGGTGGATCCGCTGAAGTTGTGTAGAGACGCTGGCCTCCACATAACTTCAGTGCATCAATCGCCGGTCTAAATCTATAATCACGTGCTGGCATAGATTTAAAACATTTTCTACGCCTAAAATTGGCGTAGAAAATGATAAATGAGACGGGCCTAGCGTCCCACCCACACCACACCCCATTTTTTTAGACCTGGTGTGAGCAGGGAAAACTCGCAGATTGCAACGCAAATATCCTTTGTGCCGCAATCTGCAACAGTTTTTTGGCGTATATCAGTTTGTAAATGACCTGCTAAATATATCTCCTGCTAATATATTTGGTGCTTAATCCAATTTCCGTTTGTGGTTATTAACCCCTTAATGATGTAGCTGATTTGGGTCTCAATGCCCAGTGAAATTGTTTGCCCCTTTGGTTGGACAGTGTAACCGTGCTGGGTTGTGTTTTGCAGGACAAGCTGATGTTTTTTAATCAACCTTTTTAAGGGAAAATGTACAAAATTCTGATTTATTTTATGAAGAAAATACACTAAATCAGAATGAAAAACAATGCTTGAGTTTTTTTTCCCGTCATCCACTGATTGCCATTCATGTATTTTTTTATTGAATGGGTTATTATGGATATGGTGACACATTTTTGTTTGTACATGGAAATGTGTTTTTATATTTTTATCCTTTTTTTCTGGAGTGGAGTGGCAGGGTGTTTGAGAAATTAACATATAAAGGGGGCAGCTGTGACGTAATGTTTAAGTTGCAGCGGTGACGTGCCCATAGACTGCATATCACTGCTGCAGCCAATTACTGACCTCAGAGGTGTACTGCACGAGACAGCTGAGGCCAGCTGAGGACGGAGTGGTGGTGCTGGATTGGAGGGGGTGGGGGGTGGAGGGGGGTTGAGGCGTCAGAAGAAGGATTTTATTTTTTAAATTTCAACAGCCTTGTTGCTGTTAACCCCTAAAAATGTAACCTGAAAATTCCTTAAATATTCTGTTTTTACCATGTTTTTTCCTACAATTTTGCTGCAGCACGAAAAGAAGGTTGATCTGAACTTTCATTGTGCACTCTGCTGCAGTGCCCAAACTGTGGATGGACAAAACAATATTAAACTTTTTCTCACATTAGGGGGATTAAAATGGTTTACCTAAGTATTGATGACCTATCCTCTGAATATGTCATCAGTATCCAATCGGTGGTGGTCCATCTCCCGTCACCCCCCCCACTGATCAGCTGTTGGAAGGAGCGGTGGCGCTCAGGCGAGCACAACCACTATACAAAGAGGCTGCAACGCTGCATCCTGAGCATAGGTCATCAATATTTAAAGGGGTTATCCAATATCATAAACAGCCCCGGCACATGGGGGGCTGTTTATGATATTGGATAACCCCTTTAATTCCCACAAAATCCTTTAAAGTAGTTTTCGTGCATTAGCCAGGGTATTCTTAAAGGGGTTGTCCAGGAATAGATGTTTTCATCGATGCCCACAGCCTTCCTCCACTAAAGAAAGAATCATACTTACCTGCTTCATGCTGCTCTGGCTCCTTCATACCCGTCTTTCGGTCCGCGGATTGTTTAATTCCTTCTGGGAATAGCTACCAGCTCTGCTGCAGCCAGTGACTGGCCTCAGTGGTCATGTGTCCACAAGAGACACGTCACTGCTGAAGTCAGTGGTTGGCTGCAGTGGAGCAGGTGACCGTGCCCATGCCTGGGAGGAAGTAATCCACGGATGGACTTGCGGGAACAGGCTCGCAGGACCAGAGTGGCAGGGAGCAGGTAAGTATGATTCTTTTAATAGTGGAGGCAGACTGTGGGCATCCATGAAATGTTATTTATTTCTCCTTTAGGCCAGTCATACACATGAGATAACTGTTGGCAAATGCTCATTTGGGCGACATCCTTCTCTACAAATCCCCCCAAACATGTGTGCTTGGCTGGACATGCAAATGTTGTGAATGGGAGAAAGCCGCTGCTTGACACTTCTGGTGGACCACTTATCAAAGGATGAGGCAGATAAAATCCAACATGCCTGACCCTTCTCTCTCTTGACATCTGCCATCTGCGTGCAGTCAGGAGACCCCATGCACATTAGATGGTGTAACACCAACTTTAGAAAAGAAAATTTCAACCTCTGGGGTCATCGGACAAAAAATAGTTAATGTGACTGTGCATGGTACTTCAGTTCAGCCCCGAAGACATCGGACACATTAGTCTCAGGAAATCCTCTTTTCTGTCCTTTAGGTAATGATCTAGAACACAGAAAGACCTATATACCTTTAACCAAATGCATTAAGAACAGTAAGCATTATCCCTTTGCTCTGCATGACTGTTGGTTTTAATTACTATAGGTTGTTGGGTCCTGTTGTCTAGTACTCGGTCAAAATGGCAAATAGAGTATGATACTCCAGCATTAGGACACAACTGCGCCTAGCAATAGATTTTTTACAGAAATAATATAATCTGTTGAAATTGTGTCCAATAATATGCAATTATGTTGAAGTTCCCCATACTGCCTGCAGTTTGTACATTGTACCCATTGTATAAGCAATAAGAGTTCGGGAAATGTGTGGGCGAAATACAGACCTCAAATATGGATACATCCTAAGCCTTGTCTTTAGATAATTGCAATAACAATTGTATTGTACAAACCTCTCCCAGAGCTGGCTGTTCTTAGTGTAGGCTCGCCAGCGCTGATAGATCCACCTGACTCTGCTCAGCCTGACTATATATGTGGGAATGATTGCGTTGGTTCCCACAGCAGTTTACTTATAACAGGGCACATTTGACTTGCTGAGAGCCCATCTGTAGCTTGCCAATATCTGTATTCCATGTATCTGGTTGGAAAACACATTATCGTCACCTTACTTTTGCAAATCAGGTGTCGGTAGTAATTACCTGTAGACATTATTAAGGATTTTCTGTCTTCAGGAAAGAGTGCTGGGATAAAAATGTAGGTGTTCAGCCGTCTGGAGACGTTTGTTAATATTGTCGAATGGTGTTTCTGCAAGGATTGCGACAGACCTTCATCTTGCGCTGACTTGAAGCGTTCCGTTTGTGATTTCTTATGGATTGTGGTCAATAGATTTAACTTAGACAAAGGGTAAATCGTGCTGCTGCCTGAGCCTCTGCTTCACATGATGAATGTATCTGAAACACCGGGACACATGGTGCAGTCAGATGGCACATTGCTCATTTGAAGCGTGCTCAGATTGGTGAGTATTTTTCTTGCAGTAGCAGTGCTGTATGTGATGTCTATGGTCAGTGGGAAATAGTACTGGTTGTAATGCACATACTGACTAGAAAATGCTAATTTGTAAAATTATGGCTTGATTAACTGTAAACCAGGACCTCCCTTGTTGAGGCTTATTTGCCACAGTTACCTGATGATATTTTTTGTTGTTGTAGGATTTTAAATGGCCCCTGTTGCTTTATCACAGTAAATCAATGGTAATAAACTTTGTAATATATCTTATTACAGAAAAATACTTATTTATCCACTCATCAGCCACTTCTTCTCATTAACTTCCTGCACTAATCATCCTCTCTCAATTCACTGATAAAATCCACCATGAGAGAGGCAGAGATGAAGATCAATTATCAGCTTCACTGAGGGATCAGGTTATTGTTGTTGTGCATACAAGTCTATGGATATGGGAGAAGGAGGAGGAAGCAGCTGTAGAGGGGGTGAGAGAGACATGGATTCTGCTGAAGGCTCTAGTAAGTTTTCTATCTTACCCCAGTGCTGGAGTCACATGTACACTGCTCAGTACTGCTGTACAATGTCCACCATACTGCTGCTTTTGAGGGTATGCCACATAGAGGCAAAGGAGCAGGGTCTCCTCTTTGTTGTGTATGGGAGACATCATAGTAACTGAAGCAGAGCTCAGAGAACTAATAATAAGATATGGAGTCTACAGAGGGGAAAACTAGTGGCCAGATAATGTTATTCATCATGTACATTCACATGACAGCTTATTCTGGAGTGTCGCCTGAAATGACAGGTACTATACGCTTTAAGTGATGCCTGCTTTTTCATCGAGGTTTACTGATATCATCTAATGTGATAAATAATGATTATTATTGTTATTAAATATCGACTTTCCAGCCGACTTATCACATTTATTTTGATATTTTATTTAATCAGGTTATTGTTAGCATTAATAACTCCAAATGTCGTACTGGAGGTGTACACATTAGGGTGGCTGCACACAATGCGGATTGCATGCATTTTTTCATGTGGAAACACCACAGCATAATACAGTACCAGCAAAGTATATGAGTTTAGACAAATCTCATGCACGCTTTGCTTTTCTCTTAGGTGTGGAAATTAACCCAATGTGCAGATCTTGGAATCTGCAACATGTTAATTGTTGTGATTTTTTTGTGCAGATTTCACCCTTTTCAATGGAAGTGAAATTAAATCCTCACCAAAAACTGCAATAAAAATTATCCAAAAAAAGGACAAATAGTACAGATTTATGTGCATTTTTTGTGCAGTTTTGGTGCAGATTTCATGCAAATTTCCTGCATATAAATATCCACTGGGTGCAGCCACCCTTGGACTCTATTCATGTCATGTCTGTGATGTGCATTTGGCTTGAGCAGAAGGTTATGTTCACACCAAAGTCCCATCAAACATTAATCCTGGATTTATGCACCAGCATGCCTATTAGGGATCGACCGATATTGATTTTTTTATGGCCGATACCGATAATTTGTGAACTTTCAGGCCGATAGCAGATAATTTATACCGATATTCTGTGAAATTTCATTTTTGAACAAAAAATATTCCTACACACATCTGCTGAAAATGAATATTTTTATTGTTAATGTGTAGATTTTTTTTGTTGTAAATCTTTCTTTCTTATTTATACTTAATATTTTGGTGTTTATTTTTTACAAACTTTTAACCCCCTTAGGGACTAGAACCCTTTCCTATTCACCCTGATAGATCTCTATCAGGGTGAGTAGGAGCTCACACTGTCCCTGCTGCTCTGTGCTTTGTGCACAAAGCAGCATGGAGCTTACCATGGCAGCCAGGGCTTCAGTAGCGTCCTGGCTGCCATGGTAACTGATCGGAGCCCCAGGCTTACACTGCTGGGGCTCCGATCGGAGGAGGGGGGGAGAGGGGACCCTGTGGCCACTGCCACCAATGATTAAAACTGGGGGGGCCTGGGTGGGGGGCGCACTGCACCACCAATGTTTTTAATACGGGGGTGGGGGGCGCACTGCGCCACCAATGATTAATACTGGGGGGCTTGGGGGGGCCACACTGCGCCACCAATGAACATAAATCTCTCATTTATTCATATACAGGAGACGGAGCTGGCTGCAGAATCACATAGCCGGCTCCCGACCTCTATGAGCTGTAGCTGCGATCCGCGGCACCTAAAGGGTTAACTACCGCGGATCGCAGTTACCGCTCATAGAGGTCGGGAGCCGGCTGTGTGATTCAGCAGCCAGCTCCCGCCTCCTGTTCAATTTGAATGAATGAGTAAGTCAACATCATTGGTGGCGCAGTGGCCACAGCCCCTCCCCTCCTCTTGTCTTCTCTCCTCTCATTGGCGGCAGCAGCATCACAGGGGGAGGAGACACTGCTTCCTTCTCCCTTGTGCTGCTGAGGGAACACGGAGAGCGCTGAGAGCAGCACGATCTGTGTTCCCCATACGTTATCGGAATATCGGCAAAATAGATGCCGATACCGATAACTGTCAAAATCCTGAATATCGGCCGATAATATCGGTAAAACCGATAATCGGTCGATCCCTAATGCCTATAACCAGGGCCGTTTTTAAACCTTGGTGGGCTAGTACAGACATTTCATGAATTGGCCACCCTCAAAACAGAATTCTACCCTTAGTGCCCCACACAGCAATTATGTCTCCTAGTGTTTCCACGCTGTATGTAGTTATGCCACCTAGTGCCCCACATAGTAGTTGATATCCCCTTGGTGCCTCCATATAGGAGAATGCCCCCACACAGTAGTTATTCTTCCTTAGTGCCCTCATACAGTAGTGATGCTCCATTAGTGCCCTCACATAGTAGTTGTGCCCCGACACAGTAAGAATTACCATAAGTGCTCCTTTTACAATAGTGTTGCCCCCTCACATCAGTGAAGTCCCTGCAGTTTTAATAATATAAAAAAGTAATATTCACCTAGCCCCGCTACCCTGATGACTGGCTTGATGATGTCACTGCTTCGCTTCTTCCTATGGGGTAGAGCACAGGCCAGTGAGTGATGGAGCAAGGAGCTGACGGCTCCCTGCATCACTATTGTATCTTCAGCTTCACGACACAGATACAGTTGAAATCAGGACACGCTACAGCCTCCCAACCATCCCGCCAGATTCGGGGCGGTTGAGGGACATGAGTCATGTCACATGCCGCTTGTGTGCCCGATGCAATTGCATTGTTTAGCATATGGTTAATATGTCCCTGCCTATAATGTTACAATCTGGCATCGATTCAAGAAAGTTCTCCTGATGTGTATGCCAAATTGTGCATGACAGACATGATGTGAACAGAGCTTTAAGTGTTTTTGGAAGCATAGTCATGCTTGCATATAAAAATGGTTCCCATTATGTATATTTTTGTTTTACAATAGGAGTCAGTATCAGGTGTATACAGCTGTACAGGCCAACAGTAACATAGGCCTGGAGTACACATTGAATGGCACATGTGGATACTGAAATTAAGACCCGCATGCTGGTTCTGGGCACATAAAAGGGACATGCAATTCAAAAGCTTTTTTGCCTTGTTAACCAAACCTAAACTACTTTTATGAGCAAATCATCTATGCTTTGGCACTTCCATAGTAAAATTTTTCATTTTATTCCTAAACCATGGTATCCTGCCCCATAGTTATTATAATAGTTCCGCCAAAGCCTTTTCTGCCTTTTGCATGAAATTTGGCTCGTGCACTGAGATCCTTCGTGTCACTGGATGTGCCAAGTTTTATGCTGATTGCTTGTGTGGTTGTGAAGATACAGAAAGCTAAAATGACTTTTTTGTGCTGTTTTTTGGCAGTTTCCTACTGAAGCAGTTGGAGATGTTGCTGCAAGTTTTTTTGTTGGATTTTATAGGAAAGTAATGTGATATGTATTTTTGGAAATAAAATTTTTCTTGCTGAACTTTTACAAATCTCTTTAAACTCAGTTTTTGGAAACTAGTTTGAAAATATAAAGCGATTAGATTAATAATCATTTTGACAAGAAATGAACACAGAGATAGCATGAGAAAGGTCAACTGCACTGATCTTCTTGTATTTCACATTATGCAGAAGATAAAACCATGGCCCATGTTGGTGTTAGACCATTCATTTACCAATTATAGAAAATTTTCTTTTCAAGGAGCATTCGTAGCCTCTATGGAATAACCATAGGATATAGCATAAATGCCTTATAGGTGCATCCCACCTTTAGATGCCCTCACCGATCAGGAACACTGGGGTCTGTCAAATGTCCCATTGAGTTTAAGTTTAAAGGAATTACGTGAATGGTCAAACAAGTAACTGTCCTATGGATATGTCATACTTGCTTAAGATGGAAAAACTAATGGTATAACCTTATCCACATGTCCGTGTCAGTAATGGAGTTTATGAGTAGACGGTCAGTGTTTCATCCGTGAAGATGTCTGTGAAGGGTCTGTGTTTGGTCCATGCGTCTGTTTTCTGTCATCTGTATTCCACGTGTTAGGCCTTTTCACACGTCAGTGTTTTGGTCAGTGATTTCCATCAGTGACTGGGAGCCAAAACCAGGTCTATTGAAGTCTGTGGGTTCACGTTGATGGCATCCAAGTTCTGTCAGTGGTTTTTACTGACGATTGATAGTAAATACTCTGGAAATCCTTTTCCCAGCCTAAGGCCTCATGCACACGACCGTTGTTGTGTTCCGTTCCGCAAAATGGGGTTCCGTTGTTCCGTGATCCGTTTTTGTTTCCGTGTGTCTTCCTTTATTTTTGGAGGATCACCAGACATGAAGGAAAGTAAAAAAAAGTCTAAGTCAAGTTTGCCATGCAAATGATAGGAAAAAAAACGGACGCGGATGACAATCTTGTGTGCCTCCGCGTTTTTTCACAGTCCCATTGACTGGAATGGGTCCCCGAACCGTTTTCCGTGAAAAAAATAGGACAGGTTATATTTTTTTGACGGACTGAAACCACGGATCACGGACGCGGATGACAAACGGTGCATTAGCCGAGTTTTCAACGGACCCATTGAAAGTCAATGGGTCCGCAGAAAAACGGAACAACGGACACGGAATAAAACAACGGTCGTGTGCATGAGGCCTAAGGCCTCGTTCACATTTCCATGTTCACTGACATGTGTTGTCTGCATTTTCTGTGGACAGCACAGGTACCCATTGATTTTAATGTGTTTTTTCACACATCAGTATTTTTTTTACTGACCGCGGTCAGTAAAAAAATCACGGAGACATGCACTACTTTTGTCTGTGATATGGACCAAAAACACCCAATGAAGTCTATGAGTTCATAAAAATCATGGACACAACACTGATGGCATCTGTGTTGCCTCCGTTCTTCACTGACCACTGGAAGGAGATGCTTTGGAAATTAATTTTCAGCTGAGCAGTGTCCGTTGAATACGGATGACACACGGAGGGCAAAAAAGGACATTCGGACTAAACACGGATCCTACATGGACATCTTAACAGATGAAACAAGGACTCATTTTTTCACCAATGTCAAACGGACACGGAAATGTGAAAGAGGCCTTAGGTTGCAAAAAATAGTCAGTGTTTGATCAGTGATTTCCATTGGTGATTGGGAGCCAAAACCAGAAGTGGAGACTGTACAGAAATAAGGTATAATTGAAGATGTGTACGTGTTCTGTGTTTTTTCTCACAGTCACTGATGGAAGTTGCTGATCAAACACTGACTGTTTAAAAGCGGGCCCAGGCTGAGTGGTTTCCAGAACATCTCCTACCAGTGGTCATTAGCAATCACTGACAGAACTTGAATGGCATCAGTGTTCTGTTAATGGGTTTTTATTGACCCGTAGACTTTAATGGCGTCTTTGGTGCACATCATAGAGCAAAATAGTGCATGTCTCTCCCCACGATGTGTGAATACACACATTAAAGTCAATAGATACAGTCCAGGGAGAACAAGGACAACACACGTCCATGATTCAGTCCCTTGTGAATAAGCCCTTACACAGTAGTCCCGAAAAAGTGCATTGGGTTATTTATGGTTGTAACCTGTCCCTTGTGAATATGAGGAGGCAGGTGAAAATGTGGCCTTAGGGTACTTTCACACTAGCGTTTTTTTTTTCCCCGGCATAGAGAACCGTCCTAGGGGCTCTATACCGGAAAAGAACTGATCAGTTTTATCCTAAGGCATCCTAAATGGAGAGTAATCCGTTCAGGATGCATCAGGATGTCTTCAGTTCAGTCTTTTTGACTTTTCAGGACGGAGATAATACCGTTTTATCTCCGTCCAAAATTCCGGAACACTTGCCTGAATGCAGAATCCGCCATTAATTTACATTAAAATGTATTAGTGCCGGATCCGGCATTAAAAATACCACAATTCCGGATACGTCCTTCCGGTCTGCGCATGCGCAGACCTTTAAAAATGTGAAAAAAATAGAAATGGATCAAATTGTCCGTATGACAAACGGACAGACAGATCCGTTCTTGCAATGCATTTCTGAGATCCGTCTACAAATGCTGTCCGTTTGCATGCAGATTGCCGGATCCGGCAGGCAGTTCCGGTGATGGAACTGCCTGCCAGATCACTCTGCCGCAAGTGTGAAAGTACCCTTACCCGTATGGTGTCCACATATGGTTGCTTATAGTCAAAACAGCCTCAAAACTGCATGCGGCAAAAGCAACACGTGGTTTTGCTTAGTCTTTGTTGCCGTTTTTACAGGTGAAACATGTAAAAGAAATGTTTCAAACATCATGTCTACAAATGCATGTGTTTTTTGATGCGAATACACCCTTAGGGCTTGTTCACACGACCGTATGGCTTTTTCATTGTTTTGCGGACCGTTTTTCACGGATCCGTTGTTCCGTTTTTTGTTTCCGTTGTGTTTCTGTTCCGTTTTTCCGTATGGCATAGACAATATACAGTAATTACATAGAAAGAATTGGGCTGGGCATAAAATTTTCAATAAATGGTTCCGCAAAAACGGAACGAATACGGAAGACATACGGATGCATTTCCGTATGTGTTCAGTTTTTTATGCGGACCCATTGACTTGAATGGAGCCACGGATTTGTGGACAATAATAGGACAAGACTCAAAATGTAGCGGAACGGAAATGCGGACATACGGAAACGGAATGCTGACGGAGTACATTCCGTTTTTTTTGCAGACCCATTGAAATGAATGGTTCCGTATACGGAACGCAATAAACGGCCCGTATAGGGAACGCAAAAAACTTTCGTGTGAACGAGCCCTTACATAGGGGTTCCCTTTCAGCTCAAGCTAAGTTCCATTACAAAATACACTGGGGCACATTTACTAAGGGACTTACAACTATTTTAGGTGTAAAATAGTCACAAGTCCCCTTTTTTAACCGGCTGCGTGACAATATTTGCCCTGCGTCCACCAGTTGGGCATGATGGGAGGGTGCTGGGGCCGGGACTACGCCAGGCGCAAAGGACTGCCACAGATGCGCCTGATTTATGATGAGGTGCATGCCTTGTCATAAATGAGACAAATCTAACCGCAGCGCAAGAGGGGAACTAAGACCAGTGTAAAAAGCCAGTCTTCGTAAATGTGCCCCAGTGTGCACGTCCTACATGCAGACACCATGTTGCCTGAGGACCCTAGAAAATGTGCAGTTCTGTGGTGGAGGCAAGGGGGTCTTCACACAGACAGTAGGGACACCAAGTGGTTAAATCCTTGCTGAATACTGTCTGAGGAACATATTGATCTGTTTTATTAATCTTATTACCACATGACTAATGACAATCCGACTATTCATATCATCATTTTTTTTACGGTTTTATATTGAAAGGTATACGCAGTGCGTTCCACACAGAAGATTGTACCAGTGTATGGGATCCATTAGAGCTGTAACCGCCTCAGATAAACTGTGAAGTGATGCTAAAGATACAGCGTGTCTTCTGTTAATTAATATTTGAGGCACCCTCAGTGCCTGTTACATTCTCATGCTCAGCGCTTCCATATTTTAGTGCTTCTCTCCAGACTTGTGAGGTGCGGATGGCAGATTATTAGGAGTCTGGTCTAGTTCACACAAGCACTGTGAACCAGGAGGGAGCGCATGAGAGGAGCTTTTCTTGGCCTTGTCTTGTTCTGTATTCCTGAAGTGGAAATGGCCTTCCGCTCACCCCTTTCTAATTCAATTGGCCTCTCTCTTTGTGGACCCTGGGGCTAATGCTCACAAGGACACATCAGGGGATATTAATCAGAACGTGGTGCATGGACACGACGCTGCCGGCTTTATCGATGCAGTATAAGGAAGAAACCGTACCTGTGCCCTGGCCATGATCTAGGAATGGCATGTAAGTATCGACGAGAAGGGTAGCAACAACTAGTCTGATTTCATTTCTGCTGCAGCGGAGCATGCTCTGGGTAGATGACATTAGAACAGCTTATCGTTTATTAGTCTCAATTCCAAGGTCAATTTAATAGCAATGAGGTAAATGTGAAATAGAGCTGATTTCATGTGGCACAGATTCCCATTGACTTTCGTAGTCTTCATGCAGTGTAGGAGTCACGTCTTATTTTCTACTAGTTATCCCATATATTTCTAAATGCTACGTGTACAGGATAAAATGACAGAAGCTCCTGCACTGCCTAAGAAAACAGAAACCTCCGAGTGTTGTAGATGGAGGAACGCATGGGGTGTAGCTGTAGGAGTCGCACCCGAGGGCCCTGTAGACTCCTCTGCAACATAAAAAGACATTTATAAATGATGCATGGTGGGTGAGAAGACCTGACATTTTGCAAGTTACACTTCTGGAGAAACTTCTTTCTTCTCCGGCAACAGACTTCTTCTCCTGTGTGCTGTTAGTAATGAATGGAGTGCAATCTCAAGGTGGAGTGGTGGACATACCTTACGTATTGGTAAGTTTATGGTTCATGAAGCGTCATCTGGTGAACAATCGTTATATCAATGCACCATGCACATGGATTCATAGTAGTTCAAACTGGCCATACGTACGACACCTGGCAAAAGACAAATGATATTTCTGGAATGTTCTTTCGAGGAAAGTTCATTAAAGGGCAGACAACTATTGGCTGCAGATGTTCAACACTGTCGACTTCTTTCCACATGACCATGGTCTGTCATTGGATGGCTAAGTGATTGTACGTTGCTAAATTTTACCCTGCAGATGATCGTTTCAGTTGAAATAGTCAGCTTTAATTAGCGTTAAACTATTGTGTATGGCCGGCTTAAAGGGCATGTACAGTTTCTTTTTTTTTTTTATTTGCCCCCACCCTGCTATACTCACAATATAGCTTCAGAGATCTTCTGGTCCCCTTGGTAAACTTCTTGATGGACAGGGTCAAGTGCGCTAATGTAGCCAACACCTGGCCTCAGCAGTGACATGTACCCAAGTGGCACATCACTACTGGGTTACATGACACTTGGGGACATGTCACCAGTGAGGCCAGTCATTGCCTGCAGTGGTACATGTGACCCCTGCTGTGTGGAAGTTGACAAATGGAGTCCAGAAGTCCAGTAAAGAGAGACAGGTGGCCAGAACAGAGCAGTGGGGTGCAGGTGAGTATGATTTTTCTTACAGGTACAGCTGACTGGTAAAAACCCCTTTAAGGGGCCAATATGAAAAAGAGATAAGAACTAACATCAATTAACTTTTGAACCCTATAAAAAGTTTGGAAATGGCTATTCCCCAATATAAAATTGGATATTATAGACCACCATACAAGGTGGATAGGTAAGGTGGACCTATCTCAGCTGCTCCACCCTGGTTTTGTATCTGAACCCCCACCCACATGTGGTGAGCAATGGCTGCAGAATTTTACCAGAACACTGATGTATTACCGGCCAATGGCCACCACCATAATTAGTTAATTGCCCCTTAATTAAAATATTTTTTTATTATAAAGTATCTTCAAACACTTAGCCGTACGTAGCATAAGGATCAATACATTGTGTACTGACCCCATATGGTTTGGTGAATACCAATGAGGCAGATTCCCTTTAAGGTGAAAGCCATTTTTGACTCCAGTAGTGAATGCTGTTTCCCAGATGTAGCTTCTGTAGCCTCGTACTGGATCTCAGGATTGTGTATTGTATTCTTGCCTTGGTGCTCTGTGTTTTAGCATGCTGATAATAAAGCACTCACTTTGCCAGTAGCAATGTATCTGTCCCAGCTGGGAAGCCAGCATTACATTTATAACTCCAGCAAAAACAAACACAAATCAGATGAATGGCGAGCTTCCTACCGCTGTCATTTTTCACCGCAGCAGCGGAGAGCGTCTTTCCTTTCACCTGATATAAACTGGTTAAAAATTATGAGATCAATAGGGTAAAAACCATGCTAAATTTCTAAACAATTTATCTGTGTAGTGGGCTATAAAACATTCTTTCAGCACAGATTTACAGCTCCCTTTTTTTTTTTTTACTACTGCCGTTATTGGCAGAGCTTTCACTGGACTCTAATCGGTAGGGACATATTTGAGAATGTTTCCAGGTTTATGTTGTATTTTATGTGCTACTTAATGAATAGAAATATTGCTTGGCTTGGTTAGGCTACTTTCACACTAGCGTTCTTGCTGGATCCGGCAGGGTTCAGCAAAAAAAACGCTTCCGTTACTGATAATACAACCATCTGCATCCGTTATGAACAGATCCGGTTGTATTATCTTTAACATATGGTAGCCAAGACGAATCCGTCATGAACTCTATTGAAAGTCAATGGGGGACGGATCCTTTTTCTATTGTGTCAGATTGTGGCAGAGAAAATGGATTCGTCCCCATTGACTTGCGTTGTGGATCATGACGGATCCGTATTGCTCTGCATCTCAGGACGGAAAGCAAACCGCAGCATGCTACGGTACGAGAACGGAAAGGAATGCATTTTGGAGCAGTACCTTCTGTTCAGTTACGTTTTGTCCCCATTGACATTGAATTGGCACAAAACTGAAGCGTTTTTTTTCCGGTATTGAGAAACTACGACGGATCTCAATAACGGAAAACATTAACGCTAGTGTGAAAGTAGCCTTATACTATTTACATGGCTGTGTGTGGAATGCCCCTCTAAATATTTTTATTTAGTTATTGGGGTGTGAGTTTTATTCGTGGAAGTTTGGTGATATTGTAAAAATGTTCTAAAAATTCTAATAGAAATATAATTTTTTGAGTATTGAGAATTTTACAAAGTACATGTCATAACAATCTCATGGTTTAGAAGATCTCTGCTTGCAGTTATGCCATAAGAAAAAGTAGGAGGCTTCAGAAGCCCAGAAAACCCCTTCAATGGTTTCTAATTACTTTGAGTCTCGGCAACAGTGGGGTACGCTATTCCTGCGTTTATGTTCTATTCTGTAATTCTGATTAATTGATTTTAATATAATAGCAGCGAGTACAGCTAAGCTTAGGACGGCTTAGACTGGCAGAATAACACACTGTACTCTGTCAGCTTGTAGCGATTTTTGTCTGGTCAAATCCCGGCACTTATGCCAGAAAAAGGCCGGACCACTTCCGTGTGCTCCGGGGTGGGGCAGTATCCAGCTGTGCCGGATACGATGACCTCCAGTAGACTGTTCCTCTGTCAGGACAGCTTGCCGAAAGATTTTAACGCTAGCGTGCAACTAGCCTTATAACTCTATGTTGTTCTGTTCCTGTACAGTCTGGCACTACCAAATACGGTAAGTGCTGCCAGCATGAAATTGTGCAGGGACACAACCCTTACTGGTAACACCAAGTTGGAGGGGTGGAGGGAAGAAAAATAAAAATAAAAAATGTGGTTGCATAAGTGTGCACACCCTCTTATAACTGGGGATGTAGCTGCGTTCAGAATTAAACAATCACATTCAAGATCATGTTAAATAGGAGTCAGCATACACCTGCCATCATTTAAAGTGCCTCTGATTAACCCCAAATAAAGTTCAGCGGCTCTAGTTGGTCTTTCCTGAAACTTTCTTAGTCGCATCCCACAGCAAAAGCCATGGTCCACAGAGGGCTTCCAAAGCATCAGAGGGATCTCATTGTTAAAAGGTATCAGTCAGGAAAAGGGTACAAAAGAATTTCCAAGGCATTAGATATACCATGGAACTCACTGAAGGCCTACAGCAACATTAATGGAGCTGCAGGAATATCTGGCAAGTACTGGCTGTGTGGTACACGTGACAACAATCTCCCGTATTCTTCATATGTCTGGGTTATGGGGTAGAGTGGCAAGACGAAAGCCTTTTCTTACGAAGAAAAACATCCAAGCCAGGCTACATTTTGCAAAAACACATCTGAAGTCTCCCAAAAGCATGTGGGAAAAGGTGTTATGGTCTGATGAAACCAAGGTTGAGCTTTTTGGCCATAATTCCAAAAGATATGTTTGGTGCAAAAACAACACTGCACATCACCAAAAGAACACCATACCCACAGTGAAGCATGGTGGTGGCAGTATAATGCCAAGGGGCTGTTTTTCTTCAGCTGGAACTGGGGCCTTAGTTAAGCTAGAGGGAATTATGAACAGTTCCAAATACCAGTCAATATTGGCACAAAACCTTCAGGTTTCTGCTAGAAAGCTGAACATGAAGAGGAACTTCATCTTTCAGCATGACAACGACCCAAAGCATAGATCCAAATCAACAAAGGAATGGCTTCACCAGAAGAAGATTAAAGTTTTGGAATGGCCCAGCCAGAGCCCAGACCTGAATCCGATTGAAAATCTGTGGGGTGATCTGAAGAGGGCTGTGCACAGGAGATGCCCTCGCAATCTGACAGATTTGGAGTGTAGAGTGGGCAAATCTTGCCAAGTCAAAATGTGCAATGCTAATAGACTCATAGCCAAACAGACTGAGTGCTGTAATAAAATCAAAAGGTGCTTCAACAAAGTATTAGTTTAAGGATGTGCACACTTATGCAACCATATTATTTTATTTTTATATTTTTTCTTCCCTCTACCTAAAAGATTTTAGTTTGTTTTTCAATTGAGTTGTACAGTTTATAGGTCACATTAAGGGTCCATTCACACGTCCGCAATTTTGTTCCGCATTTTGATGTGCTGCCCGGATCCGGAATTCTGGATCCGCACTTCAGGGTCCGCAATTCCGTTTCCGAAAAAAAATAGAACATGTCCTATTCTTGTCCGCAATTGTGGATCCGCAAAACACACACGGACTAGTGTGAATGGACCCTAAAGGTGGAAACCTGACATTTTAACAGGGGTGTGTAGACTTTTTATATGAACTGTAAGTCAGGACTAGGTTTAGACAAGAGGCCTAGACAATGTTTTATTCACGGTTGAAAAGGTTATTGTAATTTTTTTTTTATTGTAATCTAAAACCTACCTTGTTAAAGTGGCCCTGCACATTAGATATATGCTAGCTTCAGTGGTATTGGCCAACTATCTAATGTGTATAGTTGTGCCCCAACTCTCCATCAATTGTAGATTTAGGAGAAAAGGAGGGTCAGGCATGTTGAACTCAACACATCCAATCTTTTGTTCTCAAGGGAAATAAGTCCCACCAGAGGATCCTGGCAGGGACTTACTCTGCTCTGTGACCTGAGTGCACGTGGTGTATGAACCAAGTGTGTGTATGGAGGAGTCAGGAGGATTAGACATCAGACGAACAAGCAATCATATCTGAAGTGTATGATCTGCTTTAGGTTAGCCAAATAGGGGTGAGCGAATTGACTTCGGATGAAACATCCAAAGTCGATTTACATACAACTTCGTTAGAATATTGTACAGAGCGAGCGCTCCGTACAGTATCAGAATGTATTAGCTCCTAGAAGGCTGAACGGTGATGTGAACAAAGCCTTATGTTGTGTTTTCAAGACAAAATAATAATGCAAAACATCATTGCATTGAAGAGGGATAATGCACACATCAGGGCACACTTGACGTAACCATGAGGATTAAAGAGAACCTGTCATCAACTTTATGCTGATCTCACTGAGGGCAGCATAAATTAGTGACAGAAATGCTGATTTCAGCAGTGTGTCACTCATGAGCTAAAAGTAAGTGGTTGCCGAGAACCAACATCATAATCATTGCAGTCCAGGCCTGGAAAAGAGTCACGGCCACCTGAGAAGAGTCATGGTTATTCCTGATCTCCTGCACTCTCACCCATCTGCTGATGATTGGCAGTTCTCTCCTAGAGAGAAAGGGAGAAAACAAGGTAGAAGCCTGTCAGTCATCAGCAGGTGGGCAGGAGAGCAGGAATCTATGAATAACCAGGACTCTTCTCAGGTGGCCGGGACTCTTTTTCAGGCCCAGTCTGCAATGATTGTGATGTCTGTTCTCGGCATCCACTTACTGTTAACTTTTTAATGACAGACCGCTGAAATCAACTCACCTGTCTCTACTTTATACTGCGGTTAGTATGGGCAGCACAAAGTTGATGACAGGTTCCCTTTAATGGAATGTGGCCCAGCGTTGTTTTCCAAAGTGGTTTTCTGGTTTTCATCAACATTCTTTTGAAATAATCATTTATGAAGGTAGCTGTCATTTTGCAATGGATTTTTTTTAACTTTGTTGCCCTTATCTCCTGGTCTGGGTTGTGGTCACATGCTAATAAGGTAGGAAATCAGAGATAAGGAACCCGTCAGATTAGCTGGCTGACGGAGCAGTGAGAAAATTGAAAACCTGCTACTAGAGCATCTCAGCCCTGTACAGAAAAAGGACTCCATATTTTTTAATAAAGGACAAGTTAATAAATTATTTTTAGCTCAAGATGAGTACAATGCAATAATAATAATAAAAATGCCCCCAAAGGTGTACATAATCTTTAATGCTAACACCACATCACCCCTTCATAGAAAGAGGTCCCCTTAGGCCGATTGCACATCACAGTTTTGTTTTCTGCTCTTCTAATCTGTCAGAGAAACTGAAAACACCAAAAAAAAAACGGATCCTGAATTTTAAGCATCTGTTATGCTCCGTTATGCACATTTTGCCTCTGTTATAGCCATTTCCGTCTGAGATACGTTATTTTAGATGGAAAAAAAAAAATTATGTTTATTTTTTGTTGTTTTCTGTTCTGATCTGACAGATCAGAAGATGGAAAACCTAACGGTGATGTGAACCTGGCCTGACCTATTGGACCTCATAGCAGTCACTGTGCCTGGCACCTGGTAGTTCCGCCCATGGCGCATTTGACACAATTTCAATGAGTTCAGCTACAGACTGAGGCCTGTCACGTGTGTATGTGCAGTATACAGCATAGTCTGGTAAACACGGAGAGAATGGAGGGGATATTTAGAGCATAATAAAGGCTGTTTTGTATGTCGTAGCAATAGATTATCCTGGGAAGGGAAGGCAGCGCTCACAATATAGGCTGCAGCATGGGTTAATGGTTTTATGCATCTGCGTCTTTTTATTGTGCGCTGTGCTGCATGCGTACATGGTAGCATTCATGGATAATTGAGCCTTATAGCTGTAAATTGAGAGGAACAGTAGACTGAGGTGTTTGCAGTTGTAATCTATTTTAAATAACATTGGGGAGATGCGAGAAGAGAGGACACATCTGTTATGTGCCAGTTCTTCCTCTGTGTTTGTAATGTGTGTCTCATCTGCTCAGTCACTGCAGTGTGCTCAGCGCGGCATTGCAGGTTGGATAGTAAAATGGACTCTGCCTTGGGATACATTTGGTGCAGTGTGTGATGATAATCATCTCCACATCACCACAAAGCATCTGTGATCGCCTCCTTATTAGTTCTTGTAAGTTCAGTCACTGTGTATTTTCTCCATTAGCATTCTAGCATGCAGATTTAGTTGTTTTTCTTTTTCTTGTAGGACCATAGTCACATTAGGGTGTTTTCTAATCCAAAACCAGGAGTGGATTAAAAAGAGGTGAGGTTAGATCTGTCATTTATACTTACCCCCCTTTATGATCCACAACTGGTTTTGCCTTCAATAACTGCGTCAGAAAACCGGAACATGCTATGACATCACACGTCCGCAAGTGTTTTGCGGATCCGCACATCACAGACACTATAATAGAAAATGCCTTTTCTGGTCCGCAATTGCGGACAAGAATAGGACATGTTCTATCATTTTCAGGAACGGAATTACGGATTCTGAAAAAACGGATGCGGATCCCGAAAATGCGGATGCGGAACCCGGAAATGCGGATTTGCATCCGTTCCAGCCCCATTGAAAGTGAATGGGTCTGCAAATTGCGGAACAAATGCGGACCAAAATTACGGACGTGTGAATGGACCCTAACCATTCTAAATGTTTTCATATTGTCAGTGATGTCAGCCATTTAAGGGTAAATGCACACGTTAAGGATTTATGTGCAGACAATCCGCACTGAAATCCACAGGTGTTCGCAGAAAATTCCGTGCGGTCAATCCGCATCAATTGGGGCGGATTTACATGCGGATTTGGTGCGGATTTTACTCTCCCCATTGAAGTGAATGGCGAAAATGTGGTCAGTAAAAATAAAATAAAATGACATGCTGCGAATTTTAAAGTCCGCACCGTGGGTCAAAATCTGTGCAGAAAAAATCTGCATCACGTGCATGAGAATTTACAATTCTTATAGATTACAATGTACATGACCTACAGTGCGGTTTTTCCGCACACAAATCCGCATGCAATCGTGATCATGTGCATCTAGCCTAATAATTTGCCATTTGGATAGTTAGACAGACAGACATAGATATGAGATAGACAGATAGATAGATAGATAGATAGATAGATAGATAGATAGATAGATAGATAGATAGATAGATAGATAGATAGATAGATAGATAGATAGATAGATTACAAACTTCTAGGAGGATTAGTACAGGAACAGCATAACATACAGCTGTAGGAAAAGATTACTTGGAAAATGCAAGTAGCTACTAAAACATACCAGGAGACATGCCTTATATTCATTCTGCCCATAGAGTTATACATCACGCATCGGCAGGGAACAGATTGCCGCTCTGTGTTTTCAGCTTCTGCGTAGTTGCGTTTTTTTTTCTGCCATAGAACTTGCTGCAGTATCTCAGTATTAGGCCCTATTCACACAGTCAGTATTTGGTCAGTGATTTTCATCAGTGATTGTGAGCCAAAACCAGTAGTTAAGCCTTTGCAGAGATAAGGTATAATGGAAAGAGTTGCACTTGTTCTGTATTTCTGACACGCACCTGGTTTTGGCTCACAATCACTGATGAAAATCACTGATCAAACACTGATGTGTGAAGAAGCCTTAAAGGACGGCAAAGAGGTACTGTATCTCCCAGGGAAAGAGAACCGTCGCACTAGCTCCTAATGAGTCATGGTCCAACTTTTTAACAAGCCTTTGGACATGACAAAGGAAAATAGCCAAGCCAAATATCCATTTTCTCTTGTCATGTCCCAAGGCTTTGTAAAAAGTCGGACTTTGGCTCATAGGGAGCAAATTCCAGAATGTAGTGAGATGGTTCTCTGTTCCTGGACCTTTGCATATTATTTTCCCATGTAGCATTGCCATGAAGTCTCCATACACAGATGGTCTCTTTAAAGCGGTTTTCCAGTTATAACACGTTATCCTCTATCAACAGGAAAGGGAATAACTAATAGATTGATGGGGCTCCTACTGCTGGAACCCCCACCAATCACAAGAACTGGGGCCCCGTACCCTTTGGAGCGCTTCTGAAATGGACAGAGTGGATGGTTGGAAAAGTGTGCCGCCCCTATATTCATTTCTAAGGCCTCCGTTCTCGTGATCATGGGGGTCCCAGCGTTAGGACCCCCATCAATCTGGTAATTTATCCCCTGTCCTGTGCATAGGGGATAACTTGTTATATACCCCTTTAAGGAAAGCCAGTACCCCCTGCCTATTAATGGACTGATATTTATTAACCCCTTCAATATGTTCCATAAGTGGGAGGATGTTTTTTCATTCTCGGAGCATTAACACCTTAGGCCTCTTTCACACGGGCGTGTCCGGATTAGGTCCGGATGCGTCCCGATGCATTGCGGCAAACCTGCGCGAGTAGGTACGCAATTGCAGTCAGTTTTGACTGAGATTGCGTTCCGTTGTTCAGTTTTTATCGCGCGGGTGCAATGCGTTCACTTCACACATTGCACCCGCGCGGAAAACTCGCCCGTGTGAAAGGGGCCTTATTCTTAGATGAAAATAGGCAGAATTTCCCTTTTTTTTTCTGTGTTTCCTACAATAAAGTTTAATCTAATCTAAGTTCAAAGTTATCTGATCCTAAAAAGTTATGACTGCTGGAATGTGGGGAGAACCAGAACCAGCACCCATATTTGTGGCAGTAAAAGGCTTAAATGATGTGTTGTGTTTCAACAAATTCACCCCAAAAAAAGATTTGTTTTATACCACTACACTATTTCTTCCAAGTCAGCAAAGGTCCATTCATTTTCTTTCTTTGAATGATTGTTTGAGAAGAATTGTTGGGGTCTCTACCAGTTTTCAATCAGGTCGCTTTACATTGAGCCCATGTACCCATTGTCATTAGTGTCATTCATAGCATTTGTCATGGATAAAACAGATGTCCTGCGCTGAAGTGGTCTTGACACAAGCACATATAGTGATATAGTATAGGGCCCCTGTGGAAGCATTTTGAAGGGTCTCCTCGCCTTTGTGTGAATAATACAATAGCGTAATTCTTGTGAAGATAAGTAGTGCACCTGCCCATTATCTCAGAATGGAGCCCTTTCCCTCCATGTCATATGACTATAGGATGGGACGTCAAACAGGGTTCAGGAATAGCTGAATGGGGAGTGAAGCTGCCAATGGCAAGGTTAGGTAATTCTTGGTTAGAAGGCAAGGGTGAATGTTGGGGCCCCTTCTGTTGGGCCTGTGATGGCATAGACTGGCACAGTTTGTGCTGCAAGGTTCTCATGTGTAAGTTTTTGGATAGTTGACATTGCATTATATCTTGAAATGTTGACAGTTTAAAGTTCACAAGGGCGTTTAGAGGGAACCTGTCAGGAGCTTCAGGCATCCGAAACCATGACCTTCAAGCATCTGGAACCATGGGCAGCACTAAATACCAACAGGCTCCCTGGTTACAAACAACTATGTTTTACTCTGAAATACTTCTGTGTCGGGAAATGGGAGAAGAGTCAAGGAGGCGGCTCCACCATGACTTCTCTCCACCTGGCTTGGCTTGACAGGTCCTTCCTTATTTGTGTATAGGGAGAGACCTGTCAATCAGCCCGAGCTTGGTGGCAAGAAGCCAGCAGAAGAGCTGCCCCCATGACTCTGATCTCAATTCCTTGTTAGTAAAATATATGTCATGGACTTTCCTGAGATCGGTGAGACTAGCAACACATGGTTTGATCTGACATGTTTTCAGTTTTGGATCAAATGACGTCTGTGTTGTTTCTGGTGCTTATCACACCTTCTTTTCCCGAGGTGTGGCTATTATGGTCATTTAACCTTCTCTATTTATTGTTGTTTCTCCCACTATGCTATGCGGTTTATAGCTTCAGTTTAAGTTGTGGATAGCTGGTGTGTGCATTTCGGCTGAGTTCCTGGTGCTGCCATAGCCACTTGAAGTTAAGTGTTTTCTTTCCCTTTTGTATTTTGTTTGGGTTATCTTGTATGTTGCATTTCTCTAGTTTCCAGGCCTTATTCCCTCACCCCTTTCCCTCCAATGTTCGGTGTGATGTTTCCCTCCCACACCCGAACGTGACACTATATCTGTCAGACTGGCAGCATGATGGTCCTGATAGGAGCTCCGTCCTGCCGCTAGTGTGGAAGTAGCCTTACCTATGTAAGAGCGACAGTGGAAACAGTTATTGAATTGTATTCATTTTGTGCATATTGTGTGTCCATGGATAAATAAAGATACTCAGCATCATTCTGATGAGATTGGAAATTGCAAATTCTAAAATGGGATTTGTGGGAGATGACAGATGCTGCTGCTCCGACACTCGCTCAGTGCGCCTAATAATTGCCTGCTACTTTATATGCAGTTGTGTCTCCATTCCCTCTTTGCAGCGCTGTCAGGCTCTGCTCTTGTAGCATTGTCACTTGCCACTCACACGGAGAATAAACAGGGAGCTGACATTTTTTTTTAAATTAAAGGACTTAGTTTTAAAGGGCCTCTTCTATAGCAGGTGTACATGGATTTACATAAGGGAGTGCAGTGTCTGCTCAGCTTTACTGCCTGGGGTCAAGTGAAAACCTGCACTTTCTAGAGGAGAACATTATAACCCCTGGGATATTTATTCCCTATTATTGAGAATATTAGTGTACCACTGGTTTGGGTGTGCTTTACATAAAACATTGGGAATTTCATAAAGAACGGCATCGTAAGGGCCAGTTCGCATCAGTATTAGTAATTCCATTATAGTGTCCTGTCGAGACTTTTTTTTCCATCATACATAATGGAAAAAAACGGAACTGTTATTTGTGCCCATAGAAATGTATTAGGACAGAGCAACACGGAATGCCTCTTAAAGGGTTCCGTTTTGCATTCTGTCCTAAAATTCTGTTATATTCCGTTATAACTCTGTTATAAGGAAGAGCAAAAAATCCAGCTCAGTTTCGCAGAGGTTAAAACGGTACTTTATTTATGCGGTTAAAAATACATCCAGTATAACCAGTCTTAGTCTACGCGTTTCGGGCTACAAAAAATGTAAGCCCTTACTCCTGACATGGTAAGACACAACTGAATGCAGCAGATATAGGGGGTCCACACCTGTGCCCCTAATTGGGCTATCACGTGACCCAAAATAAATGCTGTCATCCACATGTATCAAATCTTCACATAAAAAGCCATATATTTAATTTACTAAAAACATGTCTGTGTTCGACAATACATCTGAGATGGGAAACATGCAGCATTATATCTTATCACATTATTGCTGTAAAATTAATCCAATCTTTTATTAAGCCCCTCTGGCTGACGGTGAGAAGTTGAGAATACGCAAACACATCCCGGACGTGCCACACCATGGGAGCCGCGGTATGTCTGCGCTAGCCTACACTTTGCAATTTCGCATGGTGGGGACACGTCTGGCATGTTAGTACAAGGGATTGAGAGGGTTAAAGCACCTTTGAGAGGAGGTGATCACAGGAGGAAACTCCTGAACAGGGAGTCGTTTTGGATTTTTTAGCTGAGCAGTCGTCAGCCAGAGGGGCTTAATAAAAGATTGGATTTCATTTTACAGTAATAATGTGATACAGTGGGATGCGAAAGTTTGGGCAACCTCGTTAATCGTCATGATTTTCCTGTATAAATCGTTGGTTGTTACGATAAAAAATGTCAGTTAAATATATCATATAGGAGACACACACAGTGATATTTGAGAAGTGAAATGAAGTTTATTGGATTTACAGAAAGTGTGCTATAATTGTTTAAACAAAATTAGGCAGGTGCATAAATTTGGGCACCACAACAAAGAAATGAAATCAATATTTAGTAGATCCTCCTTTTGCAGAGATTACAGCCTCTAAATTCTTCCTGTAGGTTCCAATGAGAGTCTGGATTCTGGTTGAAGGTATTTTGGACCATTCCTCTTTACAAAACATCTTTAGTTTATTCAGGTTTGATGGCTTCCGAGCATGGACAGCTCTCATTAAGTCACACCACAGATTTTCAATTATATTCAGGTCTGGGGACTGAGATGGCCATTCCAGAACGTTGTACTTGTTCCTCTGTATAAATGCCTTAGTGGATTTTGAGCAGTGTTTAGGGTCGTTGTCTTGTTGAAAGATCCAGCGCCGGCGCAGCTTCAGCTTTGTCACTGATTCCTGGACATTGGTCTCCAGAATCTGCTGCTACTGAGTGGAATCCATGCGTCCCTCAACTTTGACAAGATTCCCAGTCCCTGCACTGGCCACACAGCCCCACAGCATGATGGAACCACCACCATATTTTACTGTAGGTAGCAGGTGTTTTTCTTGGAATGCTGTGTTCTTTTTCCTCCATGCATAACGCCCCTTGTTATGGCCAAATAACTCAATTTTAGTTTCATCAGTCCACAGCACCTTATTCCAAAATGAAGCTGGCTTGTCCAAATGTGCTTTAGCCCACCTCAAGCGGCACTTTTTGTGCTGTGGGCAGAGAAAAGGCTTCCTCTGCATCCCTCTCGCATACAGCATCTCCTTGTGTAAAGTGCGCCGAATGGTTGAGCGATGCACAGTGACTCCATCTGCAGCAAGATGATGTTGTAGGTCTTTGGTGCTGGTCTGTGGGTTGACTCTGACTGTTCTCACCATTCGTCGCTTCTGTCTATCCGAGATTTTTCTTGGTCTGCCACTTTAAGCCTTAACTTGAACTGAGCCTGTGGTCTTCCATTTCCTCAATATGTTCCTAACTGTGGAAACAGACAGCTGAAATCTCTGAGACAGCTTTCTGTATCCTTCCCCTAAACCATGATGGTGAACAATCTTTGTCTTCAGGTCATTTGAGAGTTGTTTTGAGACCCCCATGTTGCTACTCTTCAGAGAAAATTAAAAGAGGAGGGAAACTTACAATTGACCCCCTAAATACTCTTTCTCATAATTGGATTCACCTGTGTATGTAGGTCAGGGGTCACTGAGCTTACCAAGCCAATTTGAGTTCCAATAATTAGTTCTAAAGGTTTTGGAATCAATAAAATGACAACAGTGCCCAAATTTATGCACCTGCCTAATTTTGTTTAAACAATTATAGCACACTTTCTGTAGATCCAATAAACTTCATTTCACTTCTCAAATATCACTGTGTGTGTCTCTTATATGATATATTTAACTGACATTTTTTATCGTAACAACCAACGAGTTATACAGGAAAATCATGACGATTAACAAGGTTGCCCAAACTTTCGCATCCCACTGTAAGATATAATGCTGCATGTTTCCCATCTCAGATGTATTGTCGAACACAGTAAATGAAATATATGGCCTTTTATGTGAAGATTTGATACAAGTGGATGACAGCATTTATTTTGGGTCACGTGATAACCCAATTAGGGGCACAGGTGTGGACCCACTATCTGCTGCATTCATTTGTGTCTTACCATGTCATGAGTAAGGGCTTACATTTTTTGTAGCCCGAAACGCGTAGACTAAGACTGGTTACACTGGATGTATTTTTAACCGCATAAATAAAGTACCGTTTTAACCTTTGCGAAACTGAGCTTGATTTTTTGCTCTTCGTTTAGACTTCAAGTTATCCGCATCCTGGTGCGGTACTTCCGTGCTCACAGCAGAGAAGGGGCAGGTGAGAGCCGTATTTTTACTTGTTAATTAACTCTGTTCTAATGGAACACCATAACGGAATTACTAACGCTGATGCGAACCCGCAGTAATAAAGTCTTAAGCTGGATTTTTGGAGTGCTCATTTTCCATTCTGCCACAGAATATCATTTACAGTGGTCCTTAATCTGCAAATAGGACACGGATAGTAGTGTGGCGGGGATACCTTGAGGAATTGGAATTTCCCGGCTGCCCTGTATTATTTTTGGATTGTCCTAGATTCTATTAATAATAGTCTATAAGAGAAATTATATATATGGTTCCTTCATGTTCCATGTGATTCATTGGGGACACACACACACACAATGTACAGATATTGCCATTTCTGAATTGCTCAAATTGCCCTATAAGGTTATTAATGGTAATTAGTTAAATCACTCTGATCTGATTATATGCCAGCGCTTGGTTCAGTGTAATGAAATGAGCACTCAGACAAGCAGTATATGAGAAGATCCCAAGAAGATGACTACATTTCCATACGTAAGTGTGGTTTTACTGTTAGCACTGGGATAATACAGATCTCAGTAATATACTTCTTTATTGTCTCCTACACAAAGACAAATCCTTTCAGCTTGACCCTTTCTATTTTATTCAAAATGTATAGTATTGCTTTCTTATCTACAGATATCCTTCACATTGACCACACTCATTTATACAGTTCGTAATGTAACACTGGATCTCTAATAGTTCGAAGAATAGTAACATAGTAACAGTTTGTAAGGGCTACAAAAAGACATCTGTCCATCTAGTTCAGCCTGTTATCCTGCAAGCTGCGGAAGGCAAAACCCCCTGTGAGGTAGAAGCCAATATTTCCTCATTTTACGGGTAAAAACATTTCTTCCCGACTCCAATCAGGCAATCAGAATAACTCCCTGGATCCATCTCTAGTAGCTATAGCCTGTAATATTATTACACTCCAGAAATACATCCAGGCCCCTCTTGAACTCTTTTAGTAAACTCACCATCACCACCTCCTCAGGCAGAGAGTTCCATAGTCTCACTGCTCTTACCGTAAAGAATCCTCTTCTATGTTTGTGTACAAACCTTCTTTCCTCCAGACGCAGAGGATGTCCCCTCGTCACAGTCACAGTCCTGGGGATAAATAGCTGATGGGATAGATCTCTGTACTGGCCCCTGATATATTTATACATAGTAATTAGATCTCCCCTCAGTCGTCTTTTTTCCGAAGTATTGTAGTCCACCCATTCCAGTTATTACTTTAGTTGCCCTCCTCTGGACCTTCTCCAGCTCTGCTATGTCTGCCTTGTTCACTGGAGCCCAGAACTGTACACAGTACTCCATGTGTGGTCTGACTAGCGATTTGTAAAGTGGTAGGACTATGTTCTCATCACGGGCATCTATGTCCCTTTTGATGCTACAATTAAGTTTATTGTCAACTTACAGTAAATTTCCAACTCCTTTTTCATGTCAGTGTTCACCAGAGTTTTACCATTTAGTATGTACTGGTGACATGTATTTCCCCTTCCCATGTGCATAACCTTACATTTATCATATGTGTGTGGAAATTGCTAGCAGTTTGCAATGAATGTCCAGGTGGGTGTTACCAATTGCGGGTGTGTCCCTTCACAGCCAGCCACTGGCAGCACTGATTAGATACTGTCAGACTGTGCAGGGACACTCCTCAACAGGTAATACCCATCTAGACCTTCATTGCACACTGCTAGCACTTCATTCATAACTTCTAGCAGGAATAATTGAAGAATAGCACAACAACGAGTCATAAGAATAGATGCTTCAGAATTGTTATTACAAGGGGGATGCAAGTAGTTACTAAGGCCTCATCCACACGACCGTTTTTCGTGTCCGCATCCGAGCCACCCTTTTTGCGGCTCGGATGCGGACCTTTTCACTTCAATGGGGCCGCAAAAGATGCGGACAGCACTCCGTGTGCTGTCCACATCCGTTGCTCCGTTCCTTGGCCCCGCAAAAAAAATAGAACATGTCCTATTCTTGTCCGTTTTGCGGACAAGAATATGCATTTCTACAGTGGGCCGCCCGTTCTGTTCCGCAAATTGCGGAAGGCACATGGGCAGCTTCCGGTTTTTGCGAATCCGCGATTTGCGGACCGCAAAAAAACTGCACGGTCGTGTGCATGAGGCCTAAAACAGACATGTCTGGAGGTTAGAGGTCCTCGTTCAGCTACAGTAGCCATAGCCTTTACTGCCTTTTTGGTTTTGCCACTGGATATTTAGTACCTGTAGTAAATAGGGGGTAATATGATTACAGTAGTGCTATTTCAACAGGCAGTGCACAATTATTAACCTATTGGCACTCAATTTCTGCCATTGGTTACATGGATAAAGCCTCTGGGAATGTTTCTGATGAATAGATAGGAAAAATGTCATTCATATCCTCTGAAAGCAGCAGAACAGACGGCAGGCACCAGTAAAGAAGGCAGAAGAAGAAACGTAGGCCCTCCCCCTATCATTGACATTAGATTTATGTTACTGATGCATGCACCTTTCATTCTCTATAGTTGTTATATGTGATACTTGCGGTATATTAATCCGCTTTCATTCTGTGATCAGTTGTACTGGATTGTTTATGATAAGGCCTCGTGCATATGTTCTATCTGTTTTGTTACAGTGTAACGGACATATGGATGCGGACGGCACACAAATTTTTTGCAGCCCCACTGAAATGAATGGGTCCACATCCAGTCCACAAAAAATGCGGATCGTATGCAGACCAAAAATGCAGTTGTGTGCATGGGGCCTAATATACAATTTCTGCAAAATAAACTTATGCTATGAGCTGCAGGAATTTTATCATTTTAATAACCATGGCCGACCACCTGAAACTGGTCTCCAAGTGCTACAGAAAAGTACAATGAACTACAGTGAAATATATAAAACTGTTAATTTACTATTATGCCTCAAAGAAGACCTTTAGTTTACAGTTTGCTTAAAAAGACAGAGTTTATAAAGAGCATTATTTGGAGGCGTTCCATCTGGAAAATGCCTGGCAATCAGCTAATCAATGTGGATTTGGAGTTTGATATTGCTGGGCAAAGCCGCAGGTGGCCACACATTTCTCCTGCAGTGGCCACTGCAGGAGAAATGTGGTATTACATGGCACCCATTCAAATAAATAGGAACAATGTAAAACATGCTCACACTCAGTCCTCCCTGGTTGGGGTAATGCTTTTTAGCATCTTTACTAGCCTGGTACACCCATTAATAGGCTCTATGGACATGAGTTGCCGTAATGGAACAAAAACAAGATGACTTTTTACCGCATCACATCAAAGGCCAAGTTATCTACTCTTGGAGGTGGAGGTGTTCATTTATCAGGAGTTCTGAAGATAGACCGATAGTCTCCCATGGTCCAAGTCTTAAAGGGTCACGTTACTTTCAGTAAACTTTTGATATGTCATTCATATCAGTAATTTTGATTGGTTAGGGTTGACAATAGCACTGATCTCTAGAGTGAGGGGAGAGAAGCGCTCACTTAGTGCGTTCTCTCTCCTCGCTGCACGACACAAGAGCAAGATGGGCCCATAGACTTTCTATTTAGTCAGTCTTGCTTCGTGTCCTGCACCGAGGAGAGAGAAGGCACTAAGTGAGCGATTCCCTCCCCTCATTCTAGAGATTGAGGGGGCTTAGCGCTCAGACCCGCACTGATCTAAACTTTTGAAATGTCCCTATAACATGTGAAAAGTTTATTGAAAGTATAGTGCCTCGGAGGTTCCGGTGGCAGGTACCAGGAGATCGGAGAGACTAGCAACTCGTGGGTTAAATTGACAAGTTCACTGTGGATCTTACTGTGTCTGTGTTTTGGTGAATGCCACACCCCTTGCTTCAGGTGTTGCTTGTTGGTAAATTGCCTTTCCCATAAGTAGCCGCTTCTCACTCTTGGAGGTGCGGTTTATACATTTTCTTCCTGCCTTCTAACTAGCTGGTCGGTTGTACTCTGTGGTGCTTCTGGAGTTGCCAGTTTTCTACTTTGAGATAAGTCTTGTCTTTTCTTTGTCACGGCCATGCCCATGACCGTGACTTCTTTACCGCATGCAGTTGCCTGCGGTTTTGTATGGGTGTTCAACCACGGGTGAGGGACGCTTGTTTGTGGCCTCACTTGTGGTTGCCGCGGGCAACTAGTGTTGTATTCAGCAGCAGAGCAGCCTGAGCGTCGCTAGGCAGCTTGCTGCCCTGGCATGCGGTCTCACCTGACTTTCTTTTTGTTAGGTGTGTGTGTTGTGTGCACGGTGTATTATGCATTGTGTGCACTTCCCCTTTATGTGTCTTTCCCTTCAGTGGTACTGGAAGGGTTAACTTCCTTCCCAGTGTGTGTGTGATGTCACTGGGTGTGTCCAACCCTTGGGTGTGGCCACTTGGCCCTATATAGACCCTCTCTTTAGCAGGGCTCAGTAGGTTGTTTCAGT
This sequence comes from Bufo bufo, assembly GCF_905171765.1. Lineage (NCBI taxonomy): Eukaryota > Metazoa > Chordata > Amphibia > Anura > Bufonidae > Bufo > Bufo bufo. Next base: position 102,876,562 of record NC_053396.1, read on the forward strand.
CTTGCTAGCTGGAGCAGCCTCCTGTCTTTTCTATCCGCCTGTGAGAGCCACCACTGTGGTCATAAGTTTAAAGGGACTCTGTCACCACTTTCTAACCCCCCCTTTTAAAAGTATTGTTCTCTCCATGGTGCCCTTGTGATTACAAAGGTGTTGTTATAACATAAATTCGCCGTCTCGTTTTGATAAAAATACCTTTTATCTAACCTGTCAATCTCGTGGATAAGGTGCCCAGGGCGTTTCTGAAGGTCTGAAGCTGCCGCCCGCCGCCGCCGTTGGTGCCCAGCTCCTCCCCTGATCCTTTCAGCGCCGCCTGAATGTAAAGAAATCCGCCTCCGGCTCTCGCTCAGTGCCCCCTCCTCCTTTTCAAAGGTCCCGCGCGTGCGCACAGGCCTGTGCCTGATGCGCCCGTGCGGACATTTAGAATCAGCCTCATTGAGCGAAGTGCGCATGCGCGCACTTCGCTCAACCTCCTCAAAAGACGAGCACTGCAGCCAGCCACTCAGAGCCTGCCAAGCGCTGTATGGAGCCGCAGGCTCTGAGTGGCTGGCTGCAGTGCTCGTCTTATGAGGAGTTGAGCGAAGTGCGCGCATGCGCACTTCGCTCAATGAGGCTGATTCTAAATGTCCGCACGGGCGCATCAGGCACAGACCTGTGCGCACGCGCGGGATCTTTGAAAAGGAGGAGGGGGCACTGAGCGAGAGCCGGAGGCGGATTTCTTTACATTCAGGCGGCGCTGAAAGGATCAGGGGAGGAGCTGGGCACCAACGGCGGCGGCGGGCGGCAGCTTCAGACCTTCAGAAACGCCCTGGGCACCTTATCCACAAGATTGACAGGGCGCCATGGAGAGAACAATACTTTTAAAAGGGGGGGTTAGAAAGTGGTGACAGAGTCCCTTTAAGTTTAAGTTTAGCTAAGTCTGTGTGATGTTCGGTTTATGTTTTCCTGTATTATTCAGTGCTGCCATGTATCTGGGTTCCGGTGTGTGGATGAGTTTGTGCTGACTTCTGTTTGCTATTTGTGGACTTCAGCTTTCCTGCACACGGATCCAGTCAGCAGGGCTGTGGCAGGTGGCTGGAACTAGTGCAGCACCTGCCATATACATAGGCTTGCATTTGTTCCCCTTTTCCCAACAGCTTGGCCAGTGAGACTCCTGCTCCTCCGTGCCTAGGAGGATAGGTCGTCTTAACCCTTACTCTAGCGCAGGGAATAGACGGAGGGTGAGTTAGGGATCTGAGGTTCCTGCGCATGGGTCCTCCTTCCTTTAAGGTCGGCCCATGCAGTTAGGAGTTAGGGTCAGGGTAGGGACGCTGTTAGGAGGTGACCTGCTCCCTATCCTGTTCTCCTGGCTGAGCAGCCATAACATCACCTGGCACGCACGGCTGAGGATTTCCCCCATCCTCAGCCGTGACAGTATGACCACAGTGGTGGCTCTCACAGGCGGATAGAAAAGACAGGAGGCTGCTCAAGCTAGCAAGACTGAAACAACCTACTGAGCCCTGCTAAAGAGAGGGTCTATATAGGCCCAAGTGGCCACACCCAAGGGTTGGACACACCCAGTGACATCACACACACACTGGGAAGGAAGTTAACCCTTCCAGTACCACAGAAGGGAAAGACACATAAAGGGGAAGTGCACACAATACATAATACACCGTGCACACAACACACACACCTAACAAAAAGAAAGTCAGGTGAGACCGCATGCCAGGGCAGCAAGCTGCCTAGCGATGCTCAGGCTGCTCTGCTGCTAAATACAACACTAGTTGCCCGCGGCAACCACAAGTGAGGCCACAAACAAGCGGCCCTCACCCGTGGTTGAACACCCATACAAAACCGCAGGCAACTGCATGCGGTAAAGAAGTCACGGTCATGGGCATGGCCGTGACATTCTTATTGTTTTATGTTTGTTTTATTCCCTGTTGTTTGTATCTGGGCCTGAGACAGAGACTTCTATTCGTCCATATGGGGAGAAATGGGTTGTCTCTGGTCCTAACCTCATTCCAGGGCCTTATAGGGATATAACGGTGTAGGTATCCAGCATATGAATATTCCGACCTTCAAGGTCTATTCATATTAATAGGTAGTTAGGGCCCGGATTAGGGTTGTTTAGGAGGTCACCTGTTTCTTCCCTAGTTTCCAGGCCCAGTTACTGTTCCCCTTCCCTCCTGTGTTTAGTGTGGAGTTTTTTTTATAATGTCATGATCAGTGACATTATAATGTCACGATCAGTTCCCCTTCCCTCCACACTAAACACAGGAGGGAAGGGGAACAGTAACTGGGTCTGGAAACTAGGGAAGAAACAGGTCACCTCCTAAACAACCCTAATCCGGGCCCTAACAACCTATCAATATGAATAGACCTTGAAGGTCAGAATTTTTCATATGCTGGATACCTAGGCCCTTATATCCCTATAAGGCCCTGGAATGAGTTTAGCACCAGAGACAACCCATTCCTCCCCAGATGGACGAAAGGAAGTCTCTGTCTCAGGCCCAGATACAAACAACAGGGAATAAAACAAACATAACACAATAAGAAAATACAAGACTTATCTGAAAGTAGAAAACTGGCAACTCCAGAAGCACCACAGAGTACAACCGACCAGCTAGTTAGAAGGCAGGAAGAAAATTTATAAGGCTACTTTCACACCTGCGTTCAGGTGTCCGCTCGTGAGCTCCGTTTGAAGGAGCTCACGAGCGGTCCTGAACGCAGCCGCCCGGCCGCAATGCATTCTCAATGGAGGCGGATCCACTGAGAATGCATCCGCCTGCCAGCGCTCAGCCTCCGCTCCGCTCAGTGAGCGGACACCTGAACGCTGCTTGCAGCGTTCAGGTGTCCGCCTGGCTGTGCGGAGGCGAGCGGATCCGTCCAGACTTACAATGTAAGTCAATGGGGACGGATCCGCTTGAAGATGACACCAAATGGCTCAATCTTCAAGCGGATCCGTTCCCCATTGACTTACAATGTAAAGTCTGAACGGATCCGCTCAGGCTACTTTCATACTTAGAAAATTTTCTAAGTTTTAATGCAGACGGATCCGTTCTGAACGGATGCGAACGTCTGCATTATCGGAGCGGATCCGTCTGATGAAACATCAGACGGATCCGCTCCGAACGCTAGTGTGAAAGTAGCCTTAACCGCACCTCCAAGAGTGAGAAGCGGCTACTTATGGGAAAGGTAATTTACCAACAAGCAACACCTGAAGCAAGGGGTGTGGCATTCACCGAAACACAGACACAATAGGATCCACAGTGAACTTGTCAATTTAACCCACGAGTTGCCAGTCTCTCCGATCTCCTGGTACCTGCCACTAGAACCTCCGTGACAGCACCCTGATAATGACTTTTGCACACTGCTGCCTGTGTTCTGCTGTGGTAGCACTACCTGTGACGTCCCCACCAGCTACAGATTTTTCAAGTACTTCCCTAATAATTTGGCATGAAATTATTTTTGTCACTTGCCAGATTAGCAAGATTCTTGACTGTTACTGGCTGGATTAGTGGAATATCAGTACATATTTATTACTTACGTCTTTGTCAGATTCAGTTTAAGAGGAAAGTTGCTAAAGTAGTTTTTTCTAGTTTAGTTATCCATCGGTCTCTTAAAGGGGTTGTCCCATCTAGCAATTTCATACTTACCTGCTGCGAGCTGCGCAGTTCACTTCCTGGTTTCCGGCTTGTAAGGGTGGGTGGGCTTAGTGAGCTTGATTAAAGGCTTGTCCCGGCCGGGCCGCGCATCGCTGTCTTGAACGTGCACGCCGCCGCGCATGTGCTATGGTGACTTTTTCCTGGTCAGTATAGTACGGAGCCGTGAACACGCACGCCGCCGAGCATGCGCAATGGTGAGTTCTTCCTGGCCGAGTATAGTACAGAGCTGCGCTGCATACAGAGCGTGCGCGTCTCTGTACTGTACTCGGCCAGGAAGAAGACACCATTGCGCGTGCGCGGCTCTGTACTATACTGGCCCGGAAGGAGTCACAATGGCGCATGTGCGGCGGCGTGCACGTTCAATACAACGATATGCGCGTTCAAGACAGCGATGTGCGGCCCGGCTGGGGGAAGAAAATGTGTTCTACGCAGGCGCGGCCCACAAGCGGTGGCCGTATCTAGTGGATACCAGAAGACAACAGTGGGGTAGTATTGAAAGATTTTTTCCAAGATAGGTAGGGATTTGCTAAAGGAACATAATTACAAAAAAGCTCACAGGCACTTCTATAACAAATTAAAATAGGATCAATGAGATGGGATAACCCCTTTAAGCTGTCAGTAACTGTCGGCTGAATGCTCATTTGGCTGACAGCTATTTCTTCTGATCCCCCATACACATGCATGCTCAGTGCGGCATCTGTGGTGATGGGAAGAGGGGAGAAACCTGCTGCCAGACAAAGAAATCCAACGTGTTTCTGTGGACTCCATGCACATTAGATGGTTGGCCAATCTCAACAAAATTGGTGGGTTCTGCCAACATATATCTAACATGTATGACCAGCGTTACAGTCAGAGCACATTATGTGACATTGGCAACCTGTATAAAGAAGCCTTCTTGGCAGAGAAGGGGTTATATCACAGAGGGTTAAGAAATAATAAGCAGTTCTGCTCCACACTGAGAGTCCCATTACTTGCAGCTGTGTAAAACTCTGACTAATCGCAGATACTGCATGTATGGTAGAGTTTTTTGGGGGTAAGCCCACCAGTTTTTGTGTAATTAAATATATTCGTTATCACTAGAATAGGGAAGAAGCACAAACTATTATACATCTGAACAATGCCCTGTCCTTATACTGTCCAGGAACCAGTGAACCCAGAAATCTGCTAAGGTTCTTCCTTATCTCTGTGAATGACCTTGGGGTATGGCCAGACGATTACATTTCCTAATACAGTTTTTGAAGCCAAAATCAGGAGTGAATTCAAAAAATAGGAAAAGTGGTATCTGTCCTTTTATACTTTTTCTCCTTTTGTGATCCACTCCTAATTTTGCCTTCCAAAACTGCATCTGTCCGTGTGGTTGTACACTTGCTACATAATCAGACTCGCTCCTGCGGTCTGCAGTCTGTTTCAGGGTTTTTGTAGAGAACGTCTAGACATAGAAGAACTATGTCGGCCAAGTCCACTGGCTTCTGTAGGACCAACTGACCATCTAAAGTATGTTGGGCCCTCACAACTCTCCACCAATGGCAGATTTCAGATGAGAGAAAGATAGGGCTTTTGGACTTCGACATGCCCGATCGTTTTGTTTTTGGGAGATAATCCACCACCAGAGATGTCTGGCAAGTGACTTACTCCACTCTGCCTACTGAGAATACATGCCAAGAACATGCAAATTAGCTCTTTCCAAAAAGAGAACAGAAACTGTGCCTCTGATGCCACCAGTTGGAAGGTATCTATTCTGTAATTCAGTATTTGACCTTTGAAACAAACAGTGAATCATAATTTAGGATCTTAACTGGATCATAATTTAAGACTCCTTACACCTACAGTACTAGGCCTCTCTACAAGTTCAGTAGTGCCTCCCGAATTATTGAGAACACCTACAATGCTTAGTTTCAATGTGAGTATAGGGGTGGGGTTCAGGAGAGTTACTTGATACCTAGCTAATGTTATGCATGACTAGCTTTATAAGTCTGATCACAAACAACCCCTTTTATACGACAGCGACAGTGCTGATCAACTAGTGGCCCCTTTAGAAAACCTAGGATCTTGTGCTGGACATTTCTTCAAATTCAGGAGAAATGATGGACATTTAGATGACTTGAGTCAACCATAGAGGGAGTGCCTGGACCTAATAGGATGTCATGTACATGTACCCTAGTAAGGTATATGTGCAATGGTTGCAATGATGAGACAACCCCTTTAAATAACTTTTTTTAGACTTCTGATGAAAAAATGTGCTCTTTTTTTTAAACTGTGGTTTAATCTTAATATATCACAGTGCAAAATATCAAGAAGAAAGAAAAGCTTGTGATATTTTGTGCTGGATTTCCAGTGGAGAACATTTTTGGTGTGTTTTTTTTTTTATTAATAAAAAAAAAGCTGATTCTTTAAATAAAATAGTATTGTGATTGTTATCCAGGCCTCAGAATTTCCCATCAACTGTGGCATTTTCAGGGCCAGAAGAAAACGAATTGTACTTATTACTGCAGATTTGAAGGCTTGTGATAACATCTTGTTAATTACACTCATGACAAAGCCTGGTGTGTTAATTATGCTGAAAATAAAGCTTTGGACCCTCAGGTATTTGGTAGCTGCAGTTCTTGGTGAGTTAAAAATATCTACTTTATGATATGTCTATTTGATGGCATTAATTATTTTCACTTCCAGACCCTGAAGATAATGATTCATCATTATTTGTGTATTAGACGACAGGAAAATCTAGTATTAAAGGACTGTATTATCTACATTATCTATCTATCTATTACTATTCATTATCTATCTATTATCTATTAATATATTCATTATCTATTTTCTATCTCATATCTATCTACTGTATATATCAGTTATCTCATTATCTATCTATTGATATTCATTATCTGTCTATTAATATATTCGTTATCTATCTCATATCTATCTATACATTAGTTAACTATCTATCTAATTATCTATCTATCTATTAATATATTCATTATGTATCTATTAATAATCTATCTCATATGTATCCATATATCAGTTATCTCATTATCTATCTATCTATTAATATTCATTATCTATCTATCTATCTATCTATCTATCTATCTATCTATCTACAGTATCTATCTACAGTATCTATCTATCTATCTATCTAATTATCTATCTATCTATTAATATATTCATTATGTATCTATTAATAATCTATCTCATATGTATCCATATATCAGTTATCTCATTATCTATCTATCTATTAATATTCATTATCTATCTATCTATCTATCTATCTACAGTATCTATCTACAGTATCTATCTATCTATCTATCTATCTATCTACAGTATCTATCTACAGTATCTATCTATCTATCTATCTATCTATCTATCTATCTATCTATCTATCTATCTATCTATCTATCTATCTATCTTTTACACTTGCATTAGAGGATTCCGGCAGGCAGTTCCGTTGCTGGAACTGCCTGCCATATTCGGAAATCTGTATGCAAACGGATAGCACTTGTTTCCGAATCCGGATGCGGATCCGTCTGACAAATGCATTGAAATACCGGATCAGTCTTTCTGGTGTCATCCGGAAAAGCGGATTTATGTTTTTTTTTTGCATTTTTAAAGGTCTGCGCATGTGCAGACCGGGAAACTGGTTCTGTTTTTCCGGAACACTTCGTACCGGATCCAGCATTAATACATTTCAATGGAAATTAATGTTGGATCTGCCATTCCGGTGCTGCAGTATTTTCTCCGGCCAAATACCATAAGAGGCACTGAACTGAAGACATCCTGATGCATACTGAACGGAATGCTCTCCATTCAGGATGCATTAGAATAAAATTGAAGCATTTTTTTTTGTATTGAGTCTCTGTGACGGAACTCAATACCGGAAAAGAATAACGCTAGTGTGAAAGTACCCTAATATCTATCTACAGTCGTGGCCAAAAGTTTTGAGAATGACACAAATATTCGTTTTCACAAAGTTTGCTGCTAAACTGCTTTTAGATCTTTGTTTCAGTTGTTTCTGTGATGTAGTGAAATATAATTACACGCACTTCATACGTTTCAAAGGCTTTTATCGACAATTACATGACATTTATGCAAAGAGTCAGTATTTGCTATGTTGGCCCTTCTTTTGGTCCCCGAGCCACCTAGTTATCACTTTTGCCTTATGGCACGGTGCTCCATCGTGCTGGAAAATGCATTGTTCTTCACCAAACTGTTGTTGGATTGTTGGAAGAAGTTGCTGTTGGAGGGTGTTTTGGTACCATTCTTTATTCATGGCTGTGTTTTTGGGCAAAATTGTGAGTGAGCCCACTCCCTTGGATGAGAAGCAACCCCACACATAAATGGTCTCAGGATGCTTTACTGTTGGCATGACACAGGACTGATGGTAGCGCTCACCTTTTCTTCTCCAGACAAGCCTTTTTCCAGATGCCCCAAACAATCGGAAAGAGGCTTCATCTGAGAATATGACTTTGCCCCAGTCCTCAGCAGTCCATTCACCATACTTTGGAGAGAAGTGGCTTCTTTGCTGCCCTTCTTGAACCAGGCATCTTCCAAAAGTCTTCGCCTCACTGTGCGTGCAGATGCGCTCACACCTGCCTGATGCCATTCCTGAGCAAGCTCTGCACTGGTGGCACTCCGATCCCGCAGCAGAATCCTCTTTAGGAGATGATCCTGGCGCTTGCTGGACTTTCTTGGACGCCCTGAAGCCTTCTTAACAAGAATTGAACCTCTTTCCTTGAAGTTCTTAATGATCATATAAATTGTTGATTGAGGTGCAATCTTAGTAGCCACAATATCCTTGCCTGTGAAGCCATTTTTATGCAACGCAATGATGGCTGCATGCGTTTCTTTGCAGGTCACCATGGTTAACAATGGAAGAACAATGATTTCAAGCATCACCTTCCTTTTAACATGTCAAGTCTGCCATTTTAACCCAATCAGCCTGACATAATGATCTCCAGCCTTGTGCTTGTCAACATTCTCACCTGAGTTAACAAGACGATTACTGAAATGATCTCAGCAGGTCCTTTAATGACAGCAATAAAATGCAGTGGAAAAATTTTTGGGGATAAAGTTAATTTTCATGGCAAAGAAGGACTATGCAATTCATCTGATCACTCTTCATAACATTCTGGAGTATATGCAAATTGCTATAATAAAAACTTAAGCAGCAACTTTTCCAGTTTCCAATATTTATGTAATTCTCAAAACTTTTGGCCACGACTGTATATATCAGTTATCTATCTATCAGTTCAATTCAATAAAGCTTTATTGGCACGTCCAAGTAAAACATTTAGGCCTCTTTCACACGGGCATGTCCGGATTAGGTCTGGATGCGTCCCGGTGCATTGCGGCAAACCCGCGCGAGTAGGAACGCAATTGCAGTCAGTTTTAACTGCGATTACGTTCCGATGTTCAGTTTTTATCGCGCGGGTGCAATGTGTTTTGCATGCGCGTGATAAAAAACCGACTGTGGTACCCGGACCCGAACTTCTTTACAGAAGTTCAGGTTTGGGTTAGTTGTAGTGTAGATTGTATTATTTCCCTTATAACATGGTTATAAGGGAAAATAATAGCATTCTGAATACAGAATGCATAGTAAAATAGAGCTGGAGGGGTTAAAAAAAATAAAATAATTTTTAACTCACCTTAATCCACTTGTTCGCGCAGCCGGCATCTCTTCTGTCTTTAACTGTGAGCAATAGGACCTTTGATGACGTCACTGCGTTCATCACATGGTCCATCACATGATCCATCACCATGGTGGTGGATCATGTGATGAGCGTAGTGACGTCATCAAAGGTCACATTTAAAACAACTTTTCCAACACATTAAATGGATTGTCCAACACCTTTTATGTACCCCCCCCCCCAAAAAAAAAAAAAAAAAAAAAGCTTTTTTCAACTTAGAAATAAAAAGTGATCAAAAAGCAAAAGGCATTTACCCAATGGATCCAATAGACTTTTTTATATTGTGTATGTGCTTGAGTTTAGGGTTGTCTCGGATATCAAAATTTCGATACCCAATCGATACTTATCGATTCGGTACCGGGATTTTCATTTTTTCGATACTAGGCTGTGCTGCTGCGCAGCCAGGTTTCTCCTCTTATGAGATAACATGGTGCTCGGTGCGCGCGCTATTGTTCTGTGGCCAGAGTCAGTGGAGAAGGAGGGAGGGAGTCCGTGGCCGCCGCTGAGCCCAATTAAATGAGCAGGCTCTGAAGCTGCCCGCACCACTGCCACCAATAAGGCCTCTTTCACACTACAGTATGTCCATTTCAGTGTTTTGCGTTCCGTTTTTCACGGATCCGTTGTCCCGTTTTTGGGTTCCGTTGTGTCTCCGTTTCCGTTCAGTATGTCCGCAAAAACGTTTCAGTATGGTTTTCCGTATGGTTTCCCGTATACGGTCCGTTTTTCACGGATCAAAAACGGAAGCCACCTGTATTTGTGCTCAGCCAAAGTTTGGCAACAAGAAACACATGGCCACAGTGGGCTGGGCCTAGCATTTGTTAATGACGGAATCCGCAAAAAACGGATGACATACGGATGCCTTCCGTATGCATTCCGTTTTTTTGCGACCCATTGACTTTAATGGAGCCACGGACCGTGATTTGCGGACAAACATAGGACATGTTCTATCTTTCCACGGCACGGAAATACTGAAATACTGAAACGGAATGCACACGGAGACACTTCAGTATTTTTTGCTGAACCATTGAAATGAATGGTTCAGTATCTGTTCCGTATACTGAACTCAAAAAAACGTCCAGTATACTGAACGCAAAATACTGTAGTGTGAAAGAGGCCTAAATGTGTGGCTAATTAAAGCAGGAGGAGGGACGGGGGAGGTAATAAAAAACGCTAGTGAGCACAGCGAACGGCAGCAGCGGCAGCCTCCTCCTGAGTCTTGTGTTCTCCTCAGCGTCAGCGTGCATTAGTGCACTGAACAGCCAGCGCAGGTACCCGGGCCAGCAATAAAGGCAGGCAAAAAACATGTATCAGGCAGCCAGAAGATTTGGGGTTAATGTGACTCATTAACCCCAATCTTGCCACTACCATGTTTTAAACATGATAGGGGTCACTTATTTTTAATGTCAGGCTGGGCACATGCTTTTGGACTGGACCCCATGTGCCTCACATTAATAGTAAGTGACCCCCAAAGTACCATCTCACATAATGGGCAATATAGGCTTAATGCGAGGGACACGTGCTCAATTCTTAACACCAAGCTCCAATACAAACTTCTAGCTGGAATAATAGAGGAATAGCACAAAGTTGAGTTTGTAAGAGATAGAATAAATGCTCCAGAAGAGGAGTCGGGGCAGGAGAGGTGAAGGCTCCGTGTTAGCATTGTTACATTGTCAAATTCAATATCGAACTCTGACAATCTGATATCTGGTGCAGGTTTTTCTTTTTAATTCAATAAACGTTTTACGTTTAAATAATCAAAAGGCTTTTTTGTGTTTTACGGTATTTTATTTTTGCGTGGTATTGAATGGTATCGAGTATCACAATACTTTTTTTATAGTATCGAAACTGAATCAAAATTTTGGTATCGAGACTACCCTACTGAGTTGTTAGTAATGTCTTTCAGAGATAGGCTTTACAGCAGCCACATGTACCGTAGGAACCTGTAGTCTGTAGTAACGTTGAGTATATGTTTATTGGTCAGCCATCTTGTCTGAGCTGACATTAACAGCATTTTGAGGTATGCTTTACAACAGCCATGTGGGCCATAGGCACAATGGGCAAATGAGTCATTGAGTTATTTACTTCTATGGGAGAGTGTTGTTGGCATGATCTGGGACTTGTGCAGAGATCATTGTGCAGGGAGGGGCAGGAGGTAAGCCTTCACTTACTGTGAATCGTGGATTCTGTGTTATCCATTCCTAGCTGTATAATAGAAGTGTAGGTAACTTGTGATGACAATGAGATGACTACTGAAAAGTGACCTGCACAAAACAGGAAGTGCCGCCCTTTTATGAGGCTTTATGGCCAGTGTAAGAATAGTTCAAAAACAAATTGTGTAGCAATATTGCATTATTTCTTCTTGTAATATTTGCATTTATACGTATGGTGCCTACTTTCAACATTCTGTTGGTTGCTATTAGAAACAGACAGCAGCTTATCTCTATTCTGTTGTCAGACATGTGACCTGACAGGCTGTAAAACTGGTCAGATACATTACTGTTGGTCAGCCAGCATTTCTGCTGCCTGCCTAATGTGTGTGCCCTGGCTTTCCCCTGAAACAGATGGATTTCAGCATGCCTGATCCTTTTATTCTCAGAGAAGATAAGCCACCAGGTGGTTGGCAGTGGCCTTCTCCTGTCTCCCCGGTCAGAACACATGCATGCTCAGTTGATTAGGGGGGGGAGCGTATATAATGTGTTCGTCTGAGAGCTATGTAAAGCATATAGCCAGCTTTACTGTCATCTAAGCTCCCACAATGCACTGTTCTCTAGCAACAGAAACCTGCACAATCCAGCTATGTATCTGGGAAGAAATCAATGTAATTCATAATCTGTGCATGATAAATGAGACAATTTATAATACTTCTATGGACTTCTACAGGATATATAGGGGGTCATTTACAAACTGATATGCGCCACTTTTCTTAGATTGCGGCGCAAAGGTTATTTGCACTGCAATCTGCGACTTTCCCTCACTCACACCAGGTCCAAAAAAGGGCTTTATGTGGGTGGGAAGGGGGAGGTATGCCAGGCCCATCTCATTTATGATTTTCTACGCAGAAAAAGTTCTAAATCTTCGCCAGCAAGGAAGCCGGCGTAGATTTAGACCGGCGCAGGATACGCTGAAGTTATGTAAAGGCCAACGCCAGCCCAGGGGTTATTAAGACCAGTGTCTAAAACGCCGGTCGTAATAATTGACCCCCTTAGTGTTTTATATAGACTCGAAAAGTATTATGCTTTAGGGTATTTTAACATGGCGCAGATTTTCACTTGGATTTTGCTCTTGTAAAATCATCAGCATAAAACAATAGTAGAAAAGTGATTTTACCAGATGTCAGTCACACCCTACAGACGAAAAAAACATGTGGAATCTGCCGTCAATTTATGTAACGGGTAGATTTTTCTCCTTACATTATGCCATGTGTGGACGTACCAACCCCTCACACTTGCATCATCCTACATTGTCTATGAAAAAAAATACATTGATACATAAATACATGAACATAAATGCTAGATTATATTATAGCACTCACTGCAATCATATATTATTATGCTCTTTAGGGCTCATTTACACAACCATTGCCCCTTCATTGCCGTATTGCGGCATCGGCCGTGTGCAATCCACATCACGGATGCGAACCCATTCACTTGAATGGGTATACAAATTCGGAGATGCGGTGCAGAACGGAAGCACGGAACTGAACCCGACGGAAGCACTATGGAGTGCTTCCTGGGGTTTCATTCCGTGCCTCCGCACCGCAAAAAGATAGAACTTGCTCTATCTTTTTGCGGAACGGACGGATCACGTACCCATTCAAGTGCAATTTGCGGTCCACGGGCACGGAGGGGCAACGTTCGTGTGAACAAGCCCTTAGAAACAAGAGAAGGAAGCTTGTATGTCTGCTGAATGCAGCGACTGTCACAAAGCTTTGGGGTCGAGCCTTAGTTACAGACGAGCAGTAAAAAAAGGTTTGCTGAGATTGATTGATCATTGGTCCCAAAGGAGAATGGAGGTCCACGCTCACATTGATAACTTGTATTTGCTCTGAGAATTAATAACCCAATTTCCCCTGGACACACATTATAAACAAGGTCGCATGGGTTCCAAGAAAATGGACCATTATAAGGCTGAAAACCATAGTAATAATGTCAAGTCATTGGGAGAAATTCATCATGAGGGCAATTTTTGAAGTCAGTTTTGCAGGAGTCTGCTTTGTGCAGCCAGCCAGTTGCAGGGGCAACACGTGAGGTGCACAGTGGACCGATGAGGGGCCAAAATATAACACACAGTTCCTCAGTTTACTCACGGTTAGCAGAAAGCCTCCCTGGGCTGGCAGCACAGTGTTGAGGTGGACAGCACGAAATCCTCCGGGGCACGCTCTGTGGTAGGAAGCATCAGCCAAGATGGTGGTTGAGGTGCCCTTGATGTTAGGGGTGCTTAGGGTGCTTGTTGCGGCTGAGTTCCTTGATGGTTTTTGTCGTGACGCCAGTACCGTTAATGGTGGTACAACCATTAGTAGTAATAATGAGGTAGACAGTGGTAAGATCCAACTCACAACTTTTACTTTGGATGTCTTTTGGTTGCAGCAGTACAATTATGCAGTCTCTAGATGGTACAGAGTTAATTCTGCAAATCCACTGTTTTAGGCTGTTTAGGTTTCGTGGCTTTGGAGCAGTGGGTTAGGTATACCTGGTTCCTTTAGATGCGTGGGATCCTATTCCTTGTCTTTCCCTACAAACGGAATATTTTAGACAGGAAAACTCAACTGTCTCTTAGAAGTTTGGTGTGGCTGCCTGAAGCTATAAACCTCCACCATGCAAAGGTGTCTGTGGCCCTCAATAATGGTTCTTATCACCGATGATTCTTAGGAAGCTTGTTTCTTTTCCAGGGAGGCAAACTCTTCTCCTACTGGTCAGGGATGCAAGTGTATAGTCCGGCTACAGAAAGAAAACGCTCTTCTGCGCCTAACATCTGAGTAACACCTACTAGCGAAGTTGGCTCCACTCACTAATCTGTGTCATGGAGTCTTCACTCTATCTTTCCTCTCACTAATCTGATCTGACTACCTCAGATCTGCTCTCTTCTGAACTACATCTTTTCTCAGAACTAAAACACTGCACCCCTCACTAGGCCTAACCTAGATATATATAGGACCTGAACTTTATCCCCATCTAGTGGTGGGATGTATAAATTGCACCTAATAGGCCTGTTAACAGGGATTTTGCAGATACACAAATGCAAAGTTATACATTACAACCTAGAGCTTGTAATAGAGTAAAAAGTGCTTTTAAGCAGTGCCCACACACACGTAGTTGGACGCTGCATTTGCTTTAATTTGTGCCTAATTTACCAAATGTTTTACAGTATTTGATGAATTTGGTGCACCTTTACATCTAAGGGTACTTTCACACTAGCGTTATTCTTTTCCAGCAATAAGTCCTATCCTAGGGGCTCAATACCGGAAAAGAACTGATCAGGCATATCCCCATGCATTCTGAATAGAGAGTAATCCGTTCAGGATGCATCAGGATCTCTTCAGTTCAGTCTTTTTGACTGATCACGCAAAAGATTAAAACACAGCATGCTATGGTTTTATCTCCAGTGAAAAAAACTAAAGACTTGCCTGAACGGCATTTTTTTTCCATAGGAATGTATTAGTGCCGGATCCGGCATTCAAAATACCGGAATGCCGGATCCGTCCTTCCGATCTGCGCATGCGCAGACCGAAGAAAAGGTGAAAGAAATAAATGCTGCATCCGGTTTGCCGGATTACACCAGAAAGACGGATCTGGCATTACAATGCATTTTTTTAACTGATCAGGCATTATCAAGGATCCTGATCAGTCTTACTAATGCCATCAGTTGGCATACGTTTTGCCGGAGACGGCAGGCAGTTCTGGTGATGGAACTGCTTGCCGGATCATTCTGCCGCAAGTGTGAAAGTAGCTTAAAAATAGTCCTGCATGCAAAACAGAAAACTAAACGGTGATGTGAACCCAGCCTAAGGCCTCTTGCAGACGAGCGAGTATTCTGCGCGGGTGCAATACGTGATGCGAACGCATTGCGCCCGCACTGAATCCAGACCTATTCATTTCAGTGGGTCTGTGCACATGAGCGTTGTTTATCACACAATCACTTGTGCGTTACCTGAAAATCGCAGCATGTTCTATATTCTGCGATTTTCACCCAACGCTGGCCCCATAGAACTGAATGCAAGCAAGTGCGGATGCGATGCGTTTTCACGGATGGTTGCTAAGAGATGTTGTTTGTATACCTTCAGTTTTTTTATCACGAGCTTGCAAAACACATTAAATCGCATTGCACCTGCGCGATAAAAACGCGATCGCATACAAACTGAATGAACTTGCTTGCGAAGCGCATTTTTCACTGAATGCATCCGCAACCTATTCCGCTCACGCTCGTCTGCAAGGGGCCTAACACTTCTGTCTTAAGCAATTTCTCCACTTTCTATGCCACCCCTGTACTGGAGCAAGATTGCAATCATTTCTGGGACGTTTTAAAAAGTTGTAGTTGATAGTTCTGGATGAAATCAGCTGGACAAGGTAACCATGACCATCTTCCCACCCGCTTTTCAAAACTGGAGTGACTGGTGTAAAAATGCAAAATTGTCAAAATTCTGAAGGGCAGGGCTTGATAAATTCCTGCAATTCAGATAAATGTATTAACCCCTTAGGGACTTAGGGCGTACCGGTACGCCCTGTTTCCCGAGTCCTTAAGGACCCAGGGCGTACCGGTACGTCCGAACTTTAAAACGCGATTGCGGCGCGGCGGGGGTTAATCGGAACAGGATGTCCGCTGAAATCATTCAGCAGGCATCCTGTCACAATGCCGGGGGGGGGGGGGTCCCGTGACCCCCCCGTGTCGTCGATCGCCGCAAACCACAGGTCAATTCAGACCTGCGGTTTGCGGCTTTTACCTGGTGCGGCAGCGGCGGGCGGCTGTGCCATCGGGTCCCCATGCGGCTGTAGGGGGGACCCAATGGCATGGAATGCAGCGCGATGTCAAAGGAAGGCATCGCGCTGCCTTCCGGTGACGAGCCTGTGAGATCCAGCCCCCTGGATCTCACAGGCCGGAAGCTGTATGAGTAATACACACAGTATTACTCATACAGCCAATGCATTCCAATACAGAAGTATTGGAATGCATTGCAAGGGGGATTAGACCCCCAAAAGTTGAAGTCCCAAAGTGGAACAAAAAATAAAGTGAAAAAAAATTGTTTTTAATTAAAATTAAAAGTTTCAAGTTAAAATAAACAAAAACGTCATTTTCCCCAAATAAAGTTAAAAAAAAATTGGTAAAAAATAGGGTGGAAAAAAAAGTATACATATTAGGTATCGCCGTGTCCGTACTGACCGGCTCTATAAACATATCACATGACCTAACCCCTCAGATGAACACCATAAAAAATAAAAACTGCTAAATAAACCATTTTTTGTCACCTTACATCACAAAAAGCACAGCAGCAAGTGATCAAAAAGGCATTTGCCCACCAAAATAATACCAATCTAACCGTCACCTCATCCCACAAAAAATGAGCTCCTACCTGAGACAATCGCCCAAAAAAAAAAAAAAACTATGGCTCAGAATATGGAGACACTAAAACATCATCTTTTTTGTTTTAAAATAGCTGTTATTGTGTAAAACTTACATAAATGAAAAAAAGTATACATATTAGGTATCGCCGTGTCCGTATCGAACGGCTCTATAAAAATATCACATGACCTAATCCCTGAGATGAACACCGTAAAAAATAAAAAATAAAAACTGTGCTAAATAAACAATTTTTTTGTCACCTTACATCACAAAAAGTGTAATAGCAAGCGATCAAAAAATATGCACCCCAAAATAGTGCCAATCAAACCGTCATCTCATCCCGCAAAAAATGAGACCCTACCTAAGATAATCGCCCAAAAACTGAAAAAACTATGGCTCTCAAAATATCGAGACACTAAAACATGATTTTTTTTTGCTTCAAAAATCAAATCATTGTGTAAAACTTACATAAATAAAAAAAAGTATACATATTAGGTATCGCAGCATCCGTGACAACCTGGTCTATAAAAATATCACATGATTTAACCTGTCAGACGAATGTTGTAAATAACAAAAAATAAAAACGGTGCCAAAACAGCTATTTCTTGTTACCTTGCCTCACAAAAAGTGTAATATAGAGCAACCAAAAATCATATGTACCCTAAACTAGTACCAACAATACTGCCACCCTAGTGAATAAAAAAAAAAAGAGGAGAAATTGTATCTGTCCTTTAGGCGTCTTGCACACGACCGTATGGCTTTTTCAGTATTTTGCGGTCCGCAAAAAACGGATCCGCAAAAAACACGGATGAAGTCCGTGTGCATTCCGTTTTTTGCAGAACGGAACAGCTGGCCCCTGATAGAACAGTCCTATCCTTGTCAGTAATGCGGACAATAATAGGACATGTTCTATTTTTTGGTGGAACGGACATACGGAAACGGAATGCACACGGAGTAACTTACGTTTTTTTGCGGACCCAATGAAATGAATGGTTCCGTATACGGTCCGCAAAAAAAAACGGAATGGACACGGAAAGAAAGTACATTCGTGTGCATGAGGCCTTATACATTCTCTCCTTTATTGATCCACTCTGGTTTTGGCTTCTAAAACTGCATTTAGAAACCTGACCATGTGGCTGTGCCTCGAACAAAAAAGTGTCCAAAGTGTGGACACCGTCACCTTCAGCTTCTTGAATTTAAGCCAAGATGCATGATATAATTTTCTAGACTCTCAGCTAACTCCAGATAGAAGCTTTGGATAGTTTTTAGAGACCAATAAGTCTAAATTGAATTCACAAATTTTTTGTGGTGTTTTTGGTGTGTTTTTTATGCTTGTGTTTTTACAATATTTTTGGGGTCAAAAGATGCCTACTGTAGATGTTACATGGAAGTCTATGGGAAATATTAAACACAGCACAGAGGAGTGTTTTTTTATTGGTGATTTTGAGTATTCGGGTGCACTTTTTTGGGGTCAAAGAAATTTTGTACCCCGCCCTTAGTGACGACAATACGTCTTTTTGCTGACTTAAATAAAGGGGGTTTAGGCTAGATAGCTGGTGTTAATCAGGGATTACATGTACCTAAAATTGTGCATTAAAAACTATAACTTTTCCTGCAAAAAATAAGCCCTCATTGATGAAAAAACATAAAAAGGTTAAAAGTAATGGAAAGTGATTTAGTATAAATGTGCTTGGTCACTAAGGGGTTAAACTGAAGCATGCCATGAGTGTGGCATTTTTCCCCTCTTGCCTGGCATGCTGGTCCCATCGACAGCCATTGTTTTTTTATTCTGTTTGAAAAAAAGGCAAGTGTCAGTGTGTTTTGTGCTTTGTAATGGCGTTTTTGCTTGGTGATTGTTTACCAATGCACTTTTCCCATATTGATGTACAGAGGAAGTGACATTACAGGGGGTACATACTTTCCTGGTTAAAAATACAAGACATTAAATGCCATTAAAAATGCCAAGTGCTCAAAGACACAGTTTGCGCATAAATGCCTAAGCAAAAAGCTACAAAAAACGATGACCAAGTCAGTATTTTTGAGACATTTTTTGGCCAAAAAAAGTAAAAAAAAATGGCGAACCTATGCAGAGTTTTTTGTAGCATTAGGCCTCATGCACATGACCATGGTGTGTTTGGCGGTCTGCAAATCGCAGATCTGCAAAACACGGATGGCGTCCGTGCGCGTTCTGCAATTTGCGGAACGGCACGGACAGCCTTTAATATAAATGCCTTTTCTTGTCCGCAAAGCGCGGGCAAGAATAGGACATGTTATATTTTTTTTGCAGGGCCACAGAACGGAACAACGGATGCGGACAGTGTGCATGAGGCCTTACAAAGCAATGCAGTAGATATATTATTACAGCTGCACCTGGAATCAGGCGAGCAATGTGGCACACCCTCCCTGTGTGGGCTATATGCTTAAGGCCCCTTTCACACGGGCGTTGCGGGGAAAGGTGCGGGTGCGTTGCGGGAACATGCACGATTTTTCCGCGCGAGTGCAAAACATTATAATGCGTTTTGCACTCGCGTGAGAAAAATCGCGCATGTTTGGTACCCAAACCCGAACTTCTTCACAGAAGTTCGGGCTTGGGATCGGTGTTCTGTGGATTGTATTATTTTCCCTTATAACATGCTTATAAGGGAAAATAATAGCATTCTGAATACAGAATGCTAAGTAAAATAGGGCTTGAGGGGTTAAAAAAATAAAATAATAATTAAACTCACCTTAGTCCACTTGATCGCGCAGCCCGGCTTCTCTTCTGTCTCCTTCTTTGCTGATTGCAGGAAAAGGACCTGTGGTGACGTCACTCCGGTCATCACATGGTCCATCACCATGGTAAAAGATCATGTGATGGATCATGTGATGACCGGAGTGACGTCACCACAGGTCCTTTTCCTGCAATCAGCAAAGAAGGAGACAGAAGAGAAGCCGGGCTGCGCGATCAAGTGGACTAAGGTGAGTTTAATTTTTTTTTTTATTTTTTTTAACCCCTCCAGCGCTATTTTACTATGCATTCTGTATTCAGAATGTTATTATTTTCCCTTATAACCATGTTATAAGGGAAAATAATACAATCTACAGAACACCGATCCCAAGCCCGAACTTCTGTAAAGAAGTTCGAGTTTGGGTACCAAACATGCGCGATTTTTCTCACGCCCTATTTTACTATGCATTCTGTATTCAGAATGCTATTATTTTCCCTTATAACCATGTTATAAGGGAAAATAATAATGATCGGGTCTCAATCCCGATCGTCTCCTAGCAACCGTGCGTGAAAATCGCACCGCATCCGCACTTGCTTGCGATTTTCACGCAACCCCATTCATTTCTATGGGGCCTGCGTTACGTGAAAAACGCACAAAGAGGAGCATGCTGCGATTTTCCCACAACGCACAAGTGATGCGTGAAAATCACCGCTCGTGTGCACAGCCCCATAGAAATGAATGGGTCATGATTCAGTGCGGGTGCAATGCGTTCAGCTCACGCATCGCATCCGCGCGGAATACTCGCCCGTGTGAAAGGGGCCTAAGAGCTCGTTCACACGACCGTGCCATTTTTTGCGGTCCGCAAATTGCGGATCCGAAAAAAATGGACGACGTCCGTGTGCTTTCCGCAATTTGTGGAACGGAACAGGAGGCCCATTATAGAAATGCCTATTCTTGTCCGCAAAACGGACAAGAATAGGACAGGACTCATAATTTTTGCGGGGCCACGGAATGGAGCAACAGATGAAATGAATGGTTCCGTATACGGACCATATGCGGAACTCAGAAAACGGCCCGTATACGGATTGCAAAAAATATTTGTGTGAACGAGCCCTAAGTATGTTTATTTATGATATGCTAGACAAATAATTTTTCAGACAATCTTCGTTCCAGTCCTTCTTTGTACCTCTTTTGCACCACCACCACCCTTTGCAACAACCCTACAGATGGCCATTGACCAAAAAAAGACATATCTTTAGAGATTTAGGCCTCCTGCACACGAACGTGTGCTTCCCGTTGCCATATTGTGGACCGCATTTGCGCATCCGCAATACACGGGCACCGTTCTGTGTGCATTTTGCATCACGGATGCGGACCCATTCACTTTAATGGGTTCCGCAAATTCGGAAATGTGGAATGGTGCGGAACGGAAGAACGGAACCTTACGGAACGGCCGGATCGCGGACCTATTAAAGTGAATGGGTCCGCAATCCGCTGCAGCTGCCCCATGGACAGTGTTCGTGCATTGCGGCCCGCATTTTGCCCGCAGGAGGCCTTAGGCTAATTTACAATTTGTGACACATTTAACAAGCTATTAAATAAAATGTTCACAACACTATTAATAAATATCCCCTAACCTGTGAAGAAGCTTGTAGAGACATTTATTGGTATAATTAATGGTTTCCTTGATGCCTATAGCTAACCATCTTCACTGCACTTCCACAGCTTGTAATGGCCATGAAGTCATGTCAAAGAAGCTTCTCCTGAGCAGTGGAGGTGGGTGTGAGGGCTACCTTCAAAGAGGTTGTCCCACAAAAAATATTGTATTTACTGAATACTTTTGTAATTGCATGTAGTTAAATATTTAGCATAGCCACTGAGTTATTCAATAAAATGTATCAGTATAGCGCCGCCTGCTGTTTGTTCTTTTTCTTATTTCTTTGTCCGGTTCCCATAGAAGGCTGCACATGCTCAGTTTCTTCCTTCAGCTGCCCTCTGAGCTGTGATAGGGAGATCATGGACACGCCCCCTTAGCTGTGATAGGGACCGCATGGACACGCCCCCTTAGCTGCAGCAGAAAAGCCACTCCCCTTGAGCTGTCAGCTTGATATAAATCTAGCAGAGCAATGAATGCGCAGATCTCTGGATCCATGTGAGGTACACGGCTGGTTCTAGTTTTTTCAATAAAGAGGTTGTTATGTACTAGATAATGTCTGATTTAAATTTTTTACATCAATCGTGGGATAACCCATTTAAGTAACACTATGATAGTACACTATGGGGGAATATATCCTATGCCAGTTTTCTGACATAGAAAAGTCACAAATATATTGTTTTGCACCAACATTTGCAATTTCTTTCCCCTTTCCAACACTTGTGCCACTTTTGTGAAACAACAGGCAGGGCAGGAGTGGATGGGCAACTGAAAACTGGTGTACATTATACTAGAAATCTACACCAGCTCCTGCGCCTCTTAATGATTTTGGCATATCATAGGCCAGCATCTTCTCTTGTGAAGACTGGCATAAGAAACACCAGTCTTAATAAATTCCGGCACCACATGCTTTCTTGAGGCCTATCAGTGGATTGACAGGTAGAGGAACTTGCGGCTTAAAGGGGTTGTCCGAGTTCAGAGCTGAACCCGGACATACCTCCATTTTCACCCAGGCAGCCCCCCTGACTTGAACATTGGAGCAGTTCATGCTCCGATGCTCTCCTTTGCCCTGCACTAAATCACGCAGGGCAAAGGCATTTTTTTGAGATCCGATGACGTACCGGGACTCTCCATGGGGCTGCCAGGAACCCCGGTGACGTCAGCGGCACTGATGGGCGGGATTTAGCTCTGCCCTAGCCAGTAAAGCATGCCCATCTGAACCCAGACAACCCCTTTAAAGTGTGGTTTCAATCACACAAAGTGATGGTATATTTCTAGATTATACCATCTCCTTTGCAATTGATTGGGGTCCTACTGCTGGGACCTATACCAGTCCTAGTAATGAAGAAGCCGTACTGCTGGTTTAGCACTGTGTACCCTTCAAAGGTTTCACTGCACATCAGTTTTCCAGGCCATGCAAGGAACTTAGCCATGGTGTCTTCCACTTACATCGAACTTTAACAGTAGGGAAGGGATGCAAATGAGCTCTTAACAAGCTTTGCCTCTAATGCCACCAGATGTAAGGCAGCTATCCTATAAGTCAATGTTCAGCTCTTAAAATAAGCCTTGAGAGATGACTTGGATATTAAATAAGCCAGCACCTCATCTGCAGGCAGCTGTTTCAGGGTGATTGCCCCTCATCAGCGCAGAGCAGAGAGTACTGGCTTAACCGGGTGAGGGGGAACCTAACTCTCCTTAGGGAGAGAGCACCTTAATCAGTGTGAGGAGACTTATAGGCCATACATGCTCCTCTGGAATTCTGGGAATTCATTTGCATCCCTTCCCTCCCAGCATGTATGGCCTATAAGTCTCCTCACACTGATTAAGGTGCTCTCTCTTCCTAAGGCCTCTTTCACACGGGTGTTACGGATTGGGGCCGGATAGGATGCGGGTGCGTGGCGGGGAAATCGTGCGAGTGAGCACACAATTTCGATTTGCGATTGTGTTGCGTGGTTCAGTTTTTTTGCGCGCGAGTGCAATGCGTTTTGCACGCGCGTGAGAAAAAACTGAATGTGGTTCCCAGACCCGAACTTCTTCAATGAAGTTCGGGTTTGGGTTAGTTGTAGTGTAGATTTTATTATTTTCCCTTCTAACATGGTTATAAGGGAAAATAATAGCATTCTTTAATACAGAATGCTTAGTAGAAGGTCAATTGAGGGTTACAAAAATAAATAAAAATTAACTCACCTCCTTCATAGCTGCCGGTCTCTGCTCTTCAGGACCTGTGGTGACGTCACTGAGCTCATCACATGGTCCAATCACATGGTCCATCACCACGGTGATGGACCATGTGATTGGACCATGTGATGTGACGTCACCACAGGTCCTTTAGCCGGCCACTCATGATTAAAGAAGTAAGAAGAGATCGGCAACTACGCGATCAAGAGGAGGAGGTGAGTTAATTTTTATTTATTTTTAACCCCTCCATTCCTATTTTACTAAGCATTCTGTATTGAGAATGCTATTATTTTCCCTTATAACCATGTTATAAGGGAAAATAATAAAGATCGGGTCCCCATCCTGATCGTCACCTAGCAACCATGCGTGAAAATCGCACCGCATCCGCACTTGCTTGCGGATGCTTGCGATTTTTTACGCAGCCCCATTCACTTCTATGGGGCCTGCGTTGCGTGAAAAATGCACAAAATAGAGCATGCTGCGATTTTCACGCAACGCACAAGTGATGCGTGAAAATCACCGCTCATGTGAACAGCCCCATATAAATGAATGGGTCGGTATTCAGTGCGGGTGCAATGGGTTCACCTCACGCATTGCACCCACGCGGAAATCTCGCCCGTGTAAAAGAGGCCTAAGGAGAGTTAGTTCCCGCCTCACCACTTTCACAGTAAGGATGGTCTAATTTAATCTTGCTCAAGAGAGCCAACAAATCTGTGCCAGAACATAGAGGAGGCAAAAATGATGAAACGCTTTACACACCCCTCCAATAAGCTTCGTTGAGGTGGCAATTGGAGTCGAGTTTCCCTTGGAGTGATAACATTTTTTCATGGTAATTAGGTTTGAGAATCTTTGATCCATAGCAATGAATTGTTGGAAAATTGTACTATCGTACACCAATAGTATGTTACTAACATCGGTCTTCAGTAAGGGCTTGTTCACACTTCAGGTATTTGGTCAGTTATTTCCATTAGTTGTCGTGAGCCAAAGCCAGTAGTGAAGCCTCCTCAGAGATAAGGTATTTCCTCCGGTTCTGTGTTTTTGATCCGCACCAGTTTTTTTCTCACAATTAGGACTTGGTGTGAAGCCCGTGCCCGTGCTGTGGTCCGCAATGCACGTGCACCAACCGTGGGCCAGCCACATGTGGATCACGGACCCATTCAAGTGATCCGTCCGTTCTGCAAAAAGATAGAGCAAGTTCTATCTTTTTGCGGTGCGGAGGCACGGAACGGAAGCCCAGGAATGTGCTTCCGTGGGGTTCCGTTCCGTGCTTCGTTCTGCACCGCATTTCCGAATTTGCGGACCCATTCAAGTGAATGGGTCCGCATCCGTGATGTATGCGCCCTGTGTATTGCTGACCCGCCGTATGCGGGCCGCAATATGGCAACGGAGGAGCAACAGTCATGTAAACGAGCCCTAAGGGCTCATGCACACGAACGTATTTTCTTTCCGTGTCCGTTACATTTTTTTTGCGGACTGTATGCGGAACCATTTACTTCAATGGGTCCGCAAAAAATGGAAATTACTCCGTGTGCATTCCGTTTCCGTATGTCCGCATTTCTGTGCTGCAAAAAAATAGAACATCTCCTATTATTGTCCGCATTACGGACAAGGATAGGACTGTTCTATTAGGGTCCAGCTGTTCCGTTCCGCAAAATATGGAATGCACACCGTATTTTTTGCGGACCACAAAGTACATACGGTCGTGTGCAAGAGGCCTAAGGCTACATTCACACGACCATATGTTTTTTGCGGTCTTCAAATTACAGATTCGCAGAAAAAACAGATGACATCCGTATGGCAACCGTTTTTTTTTTTTTGCGGATCCATTGTAACAATGCCTAAAACGGACAAGAATAGGACATGTTATATTTTTTTTTGCGGGGCTACGGAACAGACATATGGATTGCACACAGAAGAATGGATCCGTCCTTCCGTCTTATGGATTCCGTTATTTTCCGTTATAACCATGTAATAACGGATAGCCATAATGAAATCCCTAACACTAGTGTGAACCCACCCTAAAAGGTTTGATCTGTGATTGTGTAAAGCTGTTATGTGTTTTTTTAAGTATTTTTCTTCCCCAGAGATTCAAAAAATTAACAATGGAATAGAGCCACCCAAAGCCATTACATACTATTAATTGCAGTGGCATTATGCTAGAGATTATATTAGTAAAGATCTCAGTTCTTCCTGGTCTCTGGATGAATGACAGGTATTTTTTGAAGACAGGTGGCCAACCACAGTCCTGGACAAATCCCAGGAAGATGGAGGTCACTGTGTCACTTGTGAACGTGCTGTTTGCCCCTAACATATTGCATATAGCTGTGTTTTTAGCAATACCTCTGAATAGCAGAGCAGTTAAAGATGGTGCCATTGTTTGGAAAGGAATTAAAATGTACTACTGTAGATTTGCAGCTCCAACTAGTTAGGACTAGTGAGAACCCCTATTTGTTAGAAAAGTCCCAGACATCAAGTGTTTACAAGATGTTCGTTCTCAATCCTTGCCCCCTGTCCTCATTGATCACATCTCTGTTCTGGAGATATGGAGGCAGATTTTGCTTTTGGAAATCCCTGCATCGGAACATAGAGATAATCCAGCATCCAGATCATGGATGTTCCAAGATTTCATAGAATTTATACACATCTACTGTCTTGTCACGTTTTAGCAGACAGTCCTAAAACAGCATATTTAAAGGGGTTTTCTAGGTTTTTAATATGGATAACCTATCCTCAGGATAGGTCATCACTATCAGATCAACTGTTTCAAGAGACCACAGCGTTCCACATTCATCAGTCAAGTGGCCTAGGTGCAGTTCAGTCCTATTCAAGTGAATGGAGCTGCAATATCAAGCACAACTGCTTTCAAATCGACGTTGTTGTGCTTGGTATTGCAGGTCAGCCCCATTCACATGAATGGGACTGAGCTGCTCTTAGGCCATGAGACTGATGAACATGACATTACTGGCCTAGGAAGAGGCTACAGCACTCTCTCTTCAAACAGCAGATCGTGGGGATGCCAGGAGTCGGACCCCCACCGATCTGATACAGATGGTCTATCCTAAGGATAGGACATCAATATCAAAAACTCAGACAACTCCTTAAAAAATATATTTTTCAATTATTTTTTGCACACTGTTCAAGTAGATGAGGTTAAGGCCTCATGCACACGATCGTATATTCTTTCCATGTCCATTCAGACCGTATACAGAACCATTCATTTCAATGGGTCCGCAAAAAACCCGGAAGTTACCCTGTGTGCATTCTGTTTCCGTATTTCCTTTCCTGCATAAAAATAGAATATGTCCTATTATTGTCAGACAAGAATAGTACTGTTCTGTCAGGGGCCAGCTGTACGGAACGCACACGGACGTCACCCGTATTTTTTGAAGATCCGTATTTTACTACAAAATACATACGGTCGTGTGCATGAGGCCTAATAGATGTGTGGCTTCAGGAATTCTTGCAAAGTTGACTGTATTGTTATTGTAGCCAGCCTTACAATGGTAGGGGCCACATATGGCTAATAACTCTTTGGTTTGAACCATGCACAAAAACCAATAATGATTTATTAGTCTTTGTCTCTGTGCCCAAAACTAATAGAGGGAGCTTCACAGAATGTTCCTTAATGACAGCTAAGGAAACAATACAGAATGAGGTTATTAAACTCCCTTCCATGTCGCCCCTGGGATTCAAGGTGCTCCGTTAACATTGTGATACTGTGCAGAGATTTTTAAAATGAGTTTTTTTTTATTAAAAGTTGTATCACTGGCAGATTAGGACAGTGGAAGAGAAACATTCACCTCTACTTTATATTAAAGAAGCACTCTGTTTTTTTAATTTTATTTTAAATATATTGCTAACTCACCACCAGTATTTGTCTCACCCTATTTCAGTTACATCCATACATTTTAAACCTTTTCATTATGGGAAACTGGTCATGCGATCTCAAGTCTGACAACTTGCTCTAATGTGTAGACAGAAACTCGGTCTCTCCATGTGGCTGACTTCCTGTGAACTATAGGATAGGGGAAGACTGGCCATATACCCTACAGGGGAATTTCCCGGTGGGCCGATGCCCATGCGACTGCCCGAGCCATCCTTACGGCTGTTGGCCAGGTTCATAACAATTTGATGCTCTCAGCATTAATTAATGCCGGGAGCATCAGATACTTATGCAGTTGGCCAGCAGCCGCAGGTGCCCTCCTGAATTCAACTGTATCACCGTCCTCAGTATGGTGATAGGTCTAGTTTGTGCTGCACTGTGGTTTTTCTGTGTTGGCCCTATCTACTGGTGTTGTGCTGCCTTCTGTCAATTCGAACTTGCCTTCAACTTGGGGCCACTTTTAGTTTTTTTTTCCGGGATAGTTAGATTCCTCATAGTGCGATATAGGAGAATATAATGCTCTTACTTACTTTCATGCGGCCGATTCTTTATAAAACAAACTCACCGAAAGAGAAGACGTCATCGGCGCAGGCGCACTGAGGGAGTGCTGAGGAGACGAGCCTCCTCATCTCAGAGCGCCTGCGCCGAATGACGCGAGGCGCGCGATTTTTGAATTACTGACAGGGCCGGCCGGAGGAGGAGATCACGGCTGGCCCTGTCAATCAACACGGCGAGGGGGCGGATTTCTGCAGCAGCTACCAGCAAGTAGACGCCCTACTTGCTTGTAGAGCCCTCATTTACATATTATAAAAGTTCGTTTTATAAAGAATCGGCCGCATGAAAGTAAGTAAGAGCATTATATTCTCCTATATCGCACTATGAGGAATCTAACTATCCAAAAAAAAAAAAAATGAGTTTTGCGGGGTGACAGAAACCCTTTAAGTTTCCAGTCTGCCCCTGACTACAGGATGACATCATCACCAATCAAATCCCTCCTAGTAGCTCTCAGGCCCCTCCCCACCCCACACTCCTTTGTATATCACTGTATTCTGTTGAATATATAATTTTTCCCCTATCTAAAGGACCAGGAGTGCAGATATATAGTAGGTCAGTTTAAACAGTGATTAGATACAGTCATATAGTCCTACTCACACTGTCTGTACTATCTGTGTGAGCTGACTCTCCAGTGTAATTCTATGAGATGGAGCTTCATACTGGGCTCCCTGCCTCCCGCTTGTAAGTGCTAATAGGGGACACAGAAATGACAGGGCAGAAAGGGAAGACAGGCTCAAGCTGTATCACATAGGAGAACATGGAGACCCTGCGTGTCATTAATCTGTCATGGTCACTTATCAGTGACCACATTTTTCACCAATAAAAAATAAAACTGATCCAGAGAACCATTTCTTTATTTGTAAATATTACATAATTCATTATAATATTAATGTCTAATAAATCTCACATTCAGATCCACCCAGAGACTGACTGAATCTTAGATCAGGGTATTGAATATAATGTTTTATTAGAAAGGCAGGATGCAAATGTTAACTGGTGGCCCACTCCCTTGGACAAGTGAAGAGAGGCAGCTCCTGCTATGGGGCGCTTGGAGAGAGAGAAGGGCTAGCTCAGGTTAGCTACATCTCTTTTTACAATGAAAGGTAAAATCTTGACTAGTCCAACAGCATTAGAGATAAAGAGAAGGCAGAGGAAGAGTATAAAGGCTCCTTTACATAGGCCGATTATGTGGTGCAATTGCCTGCAGAATTGTCCCATGTAAAGGCACCTTAAAGGGGTTATCCCATGACTAATGTAAAAAACGAAAATTAGAGATCATATAGTACATGACAATATCTAACAAAGCTAGGACCAGCCCTGTACCTCACATGGATCCAGAGATCTCCCCATTCATTGCTCTGCTAGATTTATATCAAGCTGACAGCTCAGGGGAGTGTCTTTTCTGCTGCAGCTCAGGGGGCGTGTCCATGCTCTCCCTATCACAATTTAGAAGGCAGTTGAAAGGTTAAACTGAGCATGTGCGGCCATCTCTGTGAGCCGGACAAAGAAATAAGAAAAAATTAAACAGCAGGTGGCGCTATACATATACATTTTATTGAATACCTCAGTGGCTATGATACTTTTTTAATTACTTGGAATTGCAAAATAATTCACAACCAGTTGCTGGTTTGAAAAGGGTATAATATTTTTCGTGGCACAACCCCTTTAAGTTATATGCCATATACTGAGCGGAAAGCTGATTATAGATATAGGGCTCATTTACTAAAGAGTGGCGTTTCATAAACCAGTCCACCAGAGATGGACAGCAAACTTACTTCTTAACACATTTGTAGCATCTTTGTGCTGTCCATGCAACAGAAACTGGAATCTCTGGCAGCTAGCAGCTGGCATAGATTTCAGCTGTAACTTACCGCCAGTGTATGGCAATTTAACTAACTGTAAATGTGCCCTGCCCACTTCCACTAAGCTGCACCCAGTGACAGCCATGGAGATAAGTAAACAGTCGCATATTTTCGCACTAAATGCCATTTGTGCAAAAATTTATGATTTCTGTAAACCGAAAATACTGGCGTAAAAGTTTTGTAGATGAAATTGGCAGATGTTATTAGGTATTATATCAATTTTTTGGTACAATATAATCACTGCTTAAATTGTTACCAGTTTTCCTTTTCCACCTTAGATTAAAAGTCCACTTCTATTTGATGAACATTAGATGTTGTAAATCAAACGGAAACCATGTTTTTTGGTTCCAATAAATGATTACAGTTTTACTAATTAAGAAACCCCTAGCAATCCTGACTTTAAGACATGAGAAGCCTGTGATCAGCAGCAGTGTAACATATTGTAGCAATATAGTGGCTTACTTTGTAAGGATGAAAGGAACTCATATGGTACTTCCTTCCAGTTCAGCCTATTATCCTGCGAAGGTAGAGAACCCTCATGAGGTAGAAGACAATTTTCCTCCTTTGAAGGAAAAATTCATTGACAACTCCAAACATGACAATTGGAATAATTCCCTGGATCAACGACCTTTCTTACACTTAGGAAATGCTTCCCGGCCCCTTCCAGTAGGTAGTCACCAGAAGACTAGTAGGTGCTCATCATGATGGGAAAATAATTTCTGGGTACACAAATCTGGAGAAATGACTGTTCCAAATCCTGTTCAGAAATGGATGCGTTTAAAAGCGGGTTGTCCGGCCTAGGATCTGACAACCCCAATGGTCCCTATTGTGCCCCTAATGTACCCCATTCGAAAAACCCCAAAAACAATTACCTCTCTGTGGTTCCTCCATGCCCCCACCTCTGACAGTTTCCTTCCTGCTTCTGGTACCCACAGTACCTTGAACGCTGAGACCAAATATTCTGTTCAAGCAGGTGTGACTGCTGAGGCCCGTCATAGTCAGCTTCCTGGTCCTATGGGGACTGTGAGCCACTGGGAAAGGGGAAGTGGTGCGGGCACAATGGGACCAGGGATAGCTGATTGGTTAGGACCATTGTTGCTTTCAGCTACTAGGCTGGACAATCCCTTTAAGACATGTCTTCAGTTGTTTGAAAGCTTTAAACAGGGGCTGTCAACAATATGCCAACTGGATCAAGGAGGAGCCTTTGTCCATCCCCCGTATAGTTTGTAGCGGCCTGTGTGTACAGCCTTCTATACCACTTATTACAGTATGTTGTCGATCAACGCTCCTGTGCAATTGGCCATAGGCAGCTTTGTGTCCTATATAACCTGATGAAATGTATATAACCTGTGCTCCTCTCCCCCAGCCTGTCCCATATCTGACCACCTGTTCCTTTATTGTCGAGCAGGCTCAGAACTTCAGATTGTAGCATTTTGTGTTTGGCTGCTTCAGTCTGACTCTTTGTATTCTCCGTGGAGAATCTTTTAGTGGTCTTCTACAGTATAGAGAAATTATTCTAGAATATTCTCAGTATAAAAACAGAATATCAGAGCTCACGCACAACACTAATTGTTGATATGAAGATTTTTTTTCATCTGCCACTAAGGACGCTCGGGTTACATGATCTCCGTGGTTACCTGTCTAATAATACTTGTTTTCTTCACTCTGCCTCGCTCCGCACACTGTAACCTTGGGAATATCTAGAAAATCTATTAGCGACAGTATTAATACTTAATTGACTAGCACCTCCAAAAATGGAACCTTTTGTACATTATTTAAAAGATATGTGCGGCATTTTATATTCCACATATGGATCAATAAACCAGGAGCAGCTTCATTATATAAGCAGGTAACATGTAACCAGCTCAGTACAAAGTAGGAAAGTAAAAGTGATGGAATTCGCGTCTTGAATATACCGCACATTGTGTTCCTCGCCACTAATGTATGACATCATCAGAACGATTATGTGTAAATATACTGGACATCTGATTATTGATTGGGAGATAGGTTTTTATGAAATACACATCTATAATAGCAGCCATACAGTGTATATCTGGATTCTTTATAAAAACTAAAAAACCTCCCCATTATGATCATCTTTATTTTGCAGTGTTCCCTTTGGCACAAATTAAGGCATATTACTGCAAAGATAGGATATGAGATAGATAGATAGATAGATAGATAGATAGATAGATAGATAGATAGATAGATAGATAAATAGATAGATATTAGATAGTTAGAGAGAGAGATATATTAGATAGAGAGATGATAGATAGATAGATACATAGATTAGTTAGCTAGATAAATAAATAGATAGATAGATAGATAATGAGATAACTGATATATAGATAGATATGAGATAGATAGATAGATAGATAGATATGAGATAGATAGATATGAGATAGATAGATAGATAGATATTAGATAGATAGATAGATAGATATGAGATAGATAGATAGATATGAGATAGATAGATAGATATGAGATAGATAGATAGATAGATAGATAGATATGAGATAGATAGATAGATATGAGATAGATAGATAGATACAGTTTAAAACAAGAAGTTTACTTACACTATATCAAAATACACATATGCATATTTTTCTCAATATCTGACATAAATTCAGAATAAACCTTTCCTGTTTTTGGTTAATTAGGATTACCATAATTATTATTATTTGCCAAATGCCAGAATAATAAGAGAGAGAGAGAATGTTTTAAGGCATTTTTATTACTTTCTGCAGTGTCAAAAGTTTACATACACTAAGATTACTATGCCTTTAAACAATTTTGGGCTGCCCATATGATGATGTCATGTGTTTGGAAGCTTCTGTTCAGTTTGTTGGCAACATCTGAGTTAATTAGAGACACACCTGTGGATGTATTTAAATGCACACCTGAAACACACTGCTTCTTTGTGTAGCATCATGGGGAAGTCTAAAGAAATCAGCCAAAATATCGGGAAGAGAATTGCGGACTTGCACAAGTCTGTCTCAACCTTGGGTGCAATTTCAAGATACCTGAAAGTGCTTCGTTCATCTGTACAAAGAATTATACGCAAGTACAAACAAGATGGGAATGTCCAGCTATCATGCCGCTCAGGAAGGAGATGGGTTCTGTGTCCCAGAGACGAACGTGCTTTGGTCCGACGTGCATATCAACCCAAGAACAAAAGCAAAAGACCTTGTGAAGATGATGGCGGAAACTGGTAAGATTGTGTCAATATCCACAGTGAAACGAGTACTGTATCAACATGGGCTGAACCGCCATTGCCAGGAAGAAGCCATTACTTCAAAAGAAACATAAAAAAGCTAGATTAATGTTTGCAAATGCACACAGGAACAAAGACCTACATTTTTGCAGACATGTCCTGTGGTCTAGCGAAACTAAAATTGAACTTTTTGGCCATAATGAGTGACCATCGTTATGTTTAGAGGAAAAAGGGAGAAGCTTGGAAGCCTAAAAACACCATCCCAACTGTGAAACATGGAGGTGGCAGCATCATGTTGTGGGGTTGTTTTGCTGCAGGAGGGACTGGTGCACTTCACGAAATAGATGGCATCATGAGGAAAGAAGATTATGTGGAAATACTGAAGCAACATCTCAAGACATCAGCCAG
The DNA here is from genome assembly GCF_905171765.1 of Bufo bufo. NCBI lineage: Eukaryota > Metazoa > Chordata > Amphibia > Anura > Bufonidae > Bufo > Bufo bufo. The sequence continues at coordinate 102,909,897 of NC_053396.1, forward strand.
GAAGTTAAAGCTTGGGCGGAAATGGGTCTTCCCAATGACCCGAAGCATAGTGCCAAACTGGTTACAAAGTTGCTTCACCCCTTCCCGACCAGCTCCGTAGTACTTCAGCGTGCTGATCGGGCGGGTGCAGGAGCTGCGCCTGCCCGATCAGCTGCAGGGGACCGGCTGTTCTCGTTATCCGGACCCCTGCTGACAGCGGCATGTGCAGGGTGTGTGGAGGGAGGGAGCCCCCTCCCCTTACCCATCGGGTCCCCGCGCTGCTGTGACAGGGACGCGATGGCAGGGAACGCAGCCCGATGCCTTCCACAGGCATCGTGACTGCCTTCCATGTAAGCCTGTGAGATCCAGCCCCATGGAAGGCTGGAAGTGTATTACAGTGTGTACACTTAAAGCCAATGCATTACAATACAGAAGTATTGTAATGCATTGTACAGGTTAATCAGACCCCCAAAAGTTGTAAAAAAAAAAAAGGAAAAATCAAGTATACATATTAGGTATTGCCGTGTCCGTATCGACCGTCTCTATAAAAATATCACATGATCCACCCTGTCAGGTGAATGCAGTAAAAAAAACTGTGCCAAAACAGCCATCATGGGTCACCTTCTCTCACAAAAAGTGTAATACCAAGTGATCAAAAAGGTGTATTTAGCCTAAAATGGTACCAATTAAAGCGTCATCTCATCCCGCAAAAAAGAAGACCCTACCTAAGACAATCACCCAAAAATAAAAAAAATACTGCTTTCAGAAAATGGAAACACAATAACAAGATTTAATTCTGTTCAAAAATGCATTTACTTATTAGGTATAATATACATATTAGGTATCGTCACATCCGTAACAACCTGCTTTAAAAAAATATCACATGAGATGCCCCCTCAGGTGAATGCTGTAAAAAAAAAAAAAGCCAAAACAGCCATTTTTGGTCTCCTTCTCTCAAAAAAAGTGTGATACCAAGCGATCAAAAAGGTGTATTTAGCCCAAAATTGTACCAATCAAACCGTCATCTCACCCACAAAAAATAAGATCCTACCTAAGACAAAAAAATAAAAAAATATGGCTCTCGGAAAATGGCAACACAAAAACGAGATTTAATTCTGTTCAAAAATGCATTTACTGTGTAAAAGTTAACAAAAATTAAAATGATAGACATATTAGATATCGTCATGTCCGTAACAACCTGCTCTATAAAAATATCACATGAGATGCCCCTTCAGGTGAATGCTGTAAAAAAATTAAATAAAAACTATGCTAAAACAGCCATTTTTTGTCACCTTGCCTCACAAAAAGTGTAATACCAAGCAATCAAAAAGTCTTATGGACCCCAAAATGGTACCAATCAAACCACCATCTCATCCCACAAAAAATTTGATCCTACCTAAGACAATCGCCAGAAAAAGAAAAAAAAATAGGGCAGTCAGAAAATGGCAACACAAAAACAAGATTTCATTCTGTTTCAAACTTAACAAAAAAAAAAAAAATAGACATATTGGGTATCGCCACGTCTGTAACAATCTTCTCTATAAAAATATCACATTATAAGCCCCCTCAGGTGAATACTGTAAAAAAAAAAATTTTTAAACTACGGCGAAACAGCCTTTTTTTCACCTTGCCTTACAAAAAGTTCCATTGAATAGGGTCACCTCATCCCACAAAAAAGGAACCCCCACATAAGACAATTACTCAAAAAATAAAAACCAATGGCGCCCATAAACCAATCCATCAAAATCTGTGCAGCAAAAGCCATATGATGCTCCTTCCGTTCTGAGTCCTACCATGTGCCCCCACAGCAGTTTACACCACATATGGGGGGTTGCTGTATTCAGGAGAAAATGGGTAAGAAATTGTGGGTGCTTTTTCTCCTGTTACTCCTTGAGAAAATGAAAAATTTTGGGCTAAAGCAACATTTTATTGGAAGAAATTAAACTTCAAATTCCGTAAACCGCTTAGGGGGTCAAAGTGCTCAGTACCCCCCTTAATATATTCTTTGAAGGGTGTAGTTTCCAAAATAGGGTCATATTTTTTGAGGTTTTGCACTGTAGGGGTACGTCAGGGTCTCTTCTAAATATAAAATGGTGCCCAAAAACTATTCTAGCAAAATCTACCTCCAAAATCCACATGGCGCTCCTTTCCTTCTGACTACTGCCACGTGCCCATAGAGCAGTTTACTACCACATATCGGATATTTCTGTAAACTGCAGAATCAGAGTAATACATATTGAGGTTTAGTTTGCTGTTGACCCTTGGTGTGTTGCAAGAAAAAATTGATCAACATGAAAAATCTGCATAAAAAATGAAATTTTTAAATTTCGCCTCCATTTTCCTTTAATTCTTGTGGAACACCTAAAGGGTTAACAAAGTTTGTAATATCAGTTTTGAAAAACTTGAGGGGTGTAGTTTCTAAAATGGGGTAATTTATGTGTGGTTTCCATTATGTAAGCCCCTCAAAATGGGCCCAAATTCCGACCAACTATTGTGAGAAGCTTGTGGAAGGATATCCAAAACGTTTGACCCAAGTCATACAGTTTAAGGGCAATGGTACTAAATATTAATGAAATGTATGTAAACTTTTGACTTTGCAGGAAGTAATAAAATACCTTAAAACTTTCTCTCTCATTATTCTGGCATTTGGCAAATAATAAGAATTATGGTAATCCTAATTGGCAAAAAACAGGAAAGGTTTATTCTGTTTTCATGTCAGATATTGAGAAAAACATGCATATGTGTCTTTTTATATAGTGTTTGTAAATTTCTGGTTTCAACTGTAGATAGATAGATACAGTAGATAGATAGATAAAAGATATAGATAGATAGATCGATTAGAGATAGATAAATGGATCGATTAGAGATAGATAAATGGATAAAGAAACAAAAAGAAGGCAGCACTCCAGGTTGTGAAAAAGCTAGACAAAGGCTCCATAGAGAGAGCTGAAACGTTGCTGCAGGTTGGGTGAATAAACCATCCACTTTTTTCACAACCTGGAGTGCTGCCTTCTTTTTGTTTCTTTATCTACAACCGGGGCCTTGGTCACAGGTCCCCCAGGAGGATTTTTTTGCACCCGCATATTGTTTTTTGTGTGCTGCTTTTTTTCTTTTTTCGTCTAGATAAATGGATAGATATTAGACAGAGAGATGAGAGATAAATGAGATTGATAGATATACAGGAATGTATTCAGTAACTCTATCTATCTATCTATCTATCTATCTATCTATCTATCTATCTATCTATCTATCTCATATCTTTCTCATAGAAATCTGTCTATCTATCTATCTATCTATCTATCTATCTATCTGTCTGTCTGTCTGTCTGTCTATCTATCTATCTATCTATCATATCTATCTACCTACCTATCTACCATCTGTCTGTCTGTCTAGCTATATCTATCTACCATCTGTCTATCTATATATCTATCTATCTATCTATCTATCTATCTATCTATCTATCTATCTATCTATCTATCATCTATCTCCTATTACCTATCTATCTATCTATCTATCTATCTATCTATCTATCTATTATCTATCTACCTACCTATCTACCATCTGTCTGTCTGTCTAGCTATATCTATCTACCATCTGTCTATCTATATATCTATCTATCTGTCTATCTATCTATCTGTTTATAGAGAGAGAGAGAGAGAGAGAGAGAGAGAGAGAGAGAGAGAGAGAGACAGAAATGCCTATGAATAAACTCATCAGTTTTGCTGCAAATTGTTTGCTTAATAATTATACAAAAGAAATGAAAATGTATGGCCAACTGGTAGGCAGAGGTTACAAGAAGATGCCTTGTGGCATTCCTCCGTTGCTTGAAATATCATTAACAATCTTCTGTGCCACAAGGCATATTACATGTTTCATTAGCCCCAGCAAGGTAAGATTGTCTTCGAAAAACAGCTCCAGATGTGTCTAATTGTCTTTTCACTGTGTTTGGTCAAATAAGCTCAGGTTAAGTGCGGAGCCGTCTGTGGCTTGTGTTCCGCTATTTCGTTTTTGCTCTGCATCCGAAGAGCGGTGCAGCAGATGTACCCGAGACCCTTACCAGAAGATGTATGTATTACTTATGGGGAGCTGGCCATGCTCTGCGCATCTGGTTGAGCATTGTGACATTTTAGCAAATTATGGCAAAAGTACAAACTGTGAGGCTATATATAGTAATAGTAATGTTAAAGATCCAGCAAATTGCAATATACACTTCTTCAGTCATTTTCCCCTGTCTGCCGGTCAGGTCAGTGATCAGAAGGATGAGCCTTTTTTTCTGTACGGTTGTGTTAGGGATATGTTTGTCACGTAGCACGATCCCAATATGGCAGCGGAAATTTTATAGGGCTGCAGACAAACCATTGGCATTGTATTAATATTGAGATATGCATATATTGCAGTCCCAAAGGGGGAATGGCACATTAAGCTCTGCTATAGCTGTATCTGTTCTCCATAGGGATGGTTTGTCCTCTTGTTATGAGCTGTCCAGTGCTGAATCTGCTTCCATCATAGAAGTAAGTGAAGCCTCTGGATAGCACGCTGGGTATAAGCTGTGTGGAAGCTGAGCCGTGATTATTTGATGAATAGTACATAATTCTCCTAGAGAACGTCATCCATTTTTTTCTGTACAAAGAGATGTAATGTGGATTTCTTGTTATAGAGCTTCTGGACATAAAGTCAGCACAAAGACAGAAAACATATTAGGAGAGAGTGTTCTCAGGCATTGATGAGGGGATTTGAATCAGACTGTCAAGGCCTAAAGGGGTTGTTCACCCCTGGGGGCATTTTCTACAGACCCCCGGACCTGTTGTGGTAATCATACTTACCTGATCCCCCCCACTGAGTTCCAACTCCATTGCTGCCCCGCCGGCTCTACAAGTCCTGGGTCTCCCTGCATTAACATCTGTAACTACTGCAGCCACCAACTGGCGGCAGCGGTGAAGGCTAATTGGGTCACGTGACGCATGGATGAGACAAGACCAAATTGGCCAGTCATTGGCTGCAGCGGTTATGTGATCCACATCATAAAGGATGTTGATGTGGGGAGACCCAGGACCTGCAAAGCCATAACCCAGCGGTGGGGATCAGTTAGTATGAGTACCTCCAAGGTTTGGTGATGCTGGGCAATCTGTAGAAAATGTCCCCAAGGGTGAACAACCCCTTTAAGTTTACCCATCACTTCTAGGGGCTTCTGGTAGAGTGAAAAGTTACATATGAAGACACTGAGCCATGTGCATTCCTATGTAAATGATATACAGTCATGTGTGAATTGCAGTCTAATATTAAAACCATATATTACATAGAGTGCAGCATATGTGATGGGCAGAGCCTACTGTGCCATACAATCTGTGCATGCAGGCTCTTGCCATGTAAATCCAGTACTGTGTGTTACATATTGGGGATGCCCCTGCTTATCACCTGGAATCTGGTCCCCAGGTCCACCATGGATATTGCAGTGGATCCTTGACAAATCCATGGCATAACCCTCATTAGTTACTTGTGGATCTGTTGTGGTCTTTGCTGTGGATTTCCTATAGATTTCAGCCTATGCATTGCACAGGGTGAAATTCACTGTGGAAATTTGAGGCATAAACTGGCATGACGCAAATGTGAAATCTGCACTGCAGGTCAATTTACGTTGCTGATTCTTTTTCAGTAGTGTGTGGATTAGATGTGGTAAAATCTCATCCTCTTTTCTGATACTGTTAGGTCTCTTTCACACGGGCGTCACGGATTTTGTCCGGATGCGTTGCGGGTGCATTGTGGCAAACCCGCGCAAGTAGGTACGCAATTTCAGTCAGTTTTGTCTTCAATTGCATTCCGTTCAGTTTTTTCCGCGTGTGTGCAAAGAGTTTTAATGCATTTTGCACGCGCGTGATAAAAAACTGAATGTGGTACCCATACCCGAACCCGGACTTCTTTACTGAAGTTCGGTTTTGGGTTAGGTGTTCTGTTGATTTTATTATTTTCCCTTCTAACATGGTTATAAGGGAAAATAATAGCATTCTTAATACAGAATGCTAACTAAAATGTCCATTGAGGGGTTAAAAAATAAAAAAAATAAACTCACCTCATCCACATGATCGCGCAGCCGTCGTCGTCTTCTTTCTTCTTCCTGCAGGACCTGCAAAAGGACCTGTGCTGACATAATCTGAGCGCGGTGACGTCAGCGCAGGTCCTGCTGAATGAAGATAGAAGACAAAATACACTGCCTGTCCAAAAAAAAAGTCACCACCAAAAAAAGAAGGTCACACACTAATATGTCGTTGGACCGCATTGGTTGTGGCATTGTTACGCTAAGCTTCTGCAATGTCACAAGATTTATTTCCATCCAGTGTTGCATTAATTTTTCACCAAGATCTTTCATTGATGATGGTAGAGTCTGACTGCTGCGCAAAGCCTTCTCCAGCACATCCCAAAGATTGTCAATGGGGTTAAGGTCTGGACTCTGTGGTGGCCAATCCATGTGTGAAAATGATGTCCCATGCTCCCTGAACCACTCTTTCACAATTTGAGCCCGATGCATCCTGGCATTGTCATCTTGGAATATGCCCGTGCCATCAGGGAAGAACAAATCCATTGATGGAATAACCTGGTCATTCAGTATGTTCAGGTAGTCAGCTGACCTCATTCTTGGAGCACATACTGTTCCTGAACCTAGACCTGACCAACTGCAGCAACCCCAGATCATAGCACTGCCCCCACAGGCTTGTACAGTAGGCACTAGGCATGATGGGTGCATCACTTCATCTGCCTCTCTTCTTACCCTGATGCGCCCATCACTCTGGAACAGGGTAAATCATGACTCATCAGACAACATGACCTTCTTCCATTGCTCCAGAGTCTAATCTTTATGCTCCCTAGCAAATTGAAGCCTTTTTTTGTGGTTTGCCTCACTGATTAGTGGTTTTCTTACGACTACACAGCTGTTCAGTCCCAATTCCTTGAGTTCCCTTCGCATTGTGCATGTGGAAATGCTCTTACTTTCACTATTAAACATAGCCCTGAGTTCTACTATTATTTTTCATCGATTTGATTTCACCAAACGTTTAAGTGATCTCCGATCACGGTCATTCAGGATTTTTTCCCTTCCAGTTTTTAATAATGCGTTGGACAGTTCTTAACCCAATTTTAGTCATTTCTGCAATCTTCTTAGATGTTTTTTCTGCTTGATGCATGTCAATGATTTGACGCTTCTCAAACAGACTAACATCTTTTCCACGACCACGAGATGTGTCTTTCGACATTGGGGTTAAATAACTTATTGCCAGCTGAAAGATAATCGCCCATGCAGTAATTATCCAAAAGGAGGCTCATAACTATTTGCTTAGTTAAATCCAGGTGGCGACTTTTTTTTTGGACAGGCAGTGTATATACATGATAGAAGACAAAATAATATAGTGAATTGACTTTAATGGGGTCCGGGGTTGCTCATCCCTATTTACTAACATCATCTCCTTGCAACCATGCGTGAAAATCGCATCGCATCCGCACTTGCCTGCAGATGCTATGCGATTTTCACGCAGCCCTATTCATTTCTATGGGGCCTGCGTTGCGTGAAAAATGCAGAACATAAAACCTGCTGCGATTTTCACACAACACACAAGTGCTGCGTGAAAAACAACGCTTATGTACACAGCCCCATTGAAATGAGTGGGTCAGGATTCAGTGTGGGTGCAATGCGTTCACATCGCGTGCGGAATACTCGCCCGTGTGAAAGAGGCCTTAGGGTATCGCGCAGCCAATTAGGGCCCAGCTTCCTGTTATCTAACTAATGAAGACCGCACTCTATAGCCGGTCTTCATTATTAATGGCCTTGCAGGATTTGCTGCGTGCAAATACACAGTGTATCCATCTCGTGGCGACATACCCTAAATGTTATAAACTCCAACTCAGCTCTTAAGGAGCAAGTATATACAGTAGATGTAACAGATTTGAGTTTGTTAAGAGTAGTTACCATGTTTGCATATAACTGCAGGTAGATCTACTGAGGGTCTTAGTTCAGAGTGATCGTGAACATGTCACAGCATGGTGCTCTCGCTGTCCTATGTGCATTGCATGAACTTGCTGAGATAGACGATTTAGCAGACCACTCCCTATTCTTCATCTTTTAACTTTCATCGTTACCAGCTTCTCATTCATTATGCATGTACAGCTAATCTTTACTGTAATAAATGTCTCATTCCTACAGGGTGATGCCCTTCAGAGAGGTGCCTGCTTCTCCACGCTGGAGTTCATAGGATCTGCCGTTCTGCGTGCAGCAGTCTTGTTGCTCCATTAGCAATTGTAGTTAAATACTGAAGATAATTTCACATAAGTAATTATGTTTTATGGCCTGTAGCCAAGATGACTTTTCTGCTTCATGGAAGCTCCAGAGGAAAATCCATATTTAAAACTTGGCAAAAATTGTTTTCTTGCCCTTAGCTAATTAGGGAGGTTTCCCTGTGTGCACAGGAACTGAGATAAGTAAGGGGCTTGGATTTCAGTATTAGCATTTTACTGTCACATTGCTTCTCTTAATTAACTTTGTCACTGCCAGACAGGTTCTCAACACATTAATGCAGATCACGTTGACAGTAAAGAAGATCTAGCATCATGGGGGTTGCAAATTTAACAGCTTGGCTTTCCTTAGATCAGATCTTCACTTTATCTATTATTTACCTATTGTTTATTGGTGGCTTATTTACAGACTGAAAGCTTTTTTAATGTAGACTGACAAATGTAGAAGACTGCTCCCATATGTCTACAAGCATATATTGTCTTAGGTCTAGAGATACCTGGGTTGTAATGTCCCTCAACCTGATATTTTTTTCTGGGACCCATGCAGGACAGGACCCTTCTTCTAAAATCAGCATAATCCATTGTGTGGTTGCAATTCTCTTATGAGGCTCTCAACAATCCTGAACCAGGCAGGCTGCTTACACTTAAATGGGTAATCTAGGGACAATTTAAAAATGGCTGCAAGAATGTGAGCAGGACTGGGTGCCTCCACTTGGAGAGCTGCCTAGTGAGCGGTGGGACCTCTACACACTATTCTCCAACACTTGCCTGTATTGCATATTGCTGAGTGTTCCTGTCAGGCTGCTCAGCCATGATGGCATATCATAGGCAGGATCACATCATTACCATCTATTGTAGAGAAGTATGGGGTGTAGTGAGGCTCCATCCACGCACACACCCAGGCAGCTGTGCAAATGGAGGCACCCAGTCCTTTGCACATTCTAGGACAAGTTGCTAATGGCCATTTTAAATCATTCCATGAGTACCCCTTTAAGGTGGCTATACACAGTCAATAACTGTCAGCAGAAGAATTGTTCAGTCAATGGTGGTCTTTGCCAAATGCCTCAACTCCCCTGTACACATACATGTTGGGTTCAGCTGAACATGTATATGTTGTTCAGTGGGGAGAGAGGAGAAAGGTGATTCCAGACACCTATGGCAGTGGCTTATATCCTGGGATTACAGAAGGCAAAAAAATTCACTTCACTCGATCCCTCTCTCCCCTGAATCGGGCATAATCTGTCAGGTAGAGTCAAGATCTCACCATACAAAATAGATTTTGAGCCGAACTCGCTGTTCTCGGTGGGTTTGGTCAACAATACCCTAATGTGTACAGGAGACTTCACGTCAAGTTTCCAGTCTGGAATTAGGAAACGGGGCTATGTTGTTTGGCAGCCTAATTCATTTGCATGTTACCATGGCGGATTAAGTGGCCCAAAGGACCTGGTCTGTTCCCCAAGCTTGGGCCCCACACCTTCTTTACTGTCACCGTGCCACACGGATGCAGCAGAGTAAGATGGATGATGGCAAGTGTACATGTTACGTGTGCTAGCAAGCTTGTAGACAAAGTGACCGTGACTGACTTGCTGCATCACTGTACTATATATGTAGCATGGCAGAAAATGATGATGGTGAACTGAGCTGTTATTAGTAATTGGGACCATATGGGAAACGCCAATCTTCCTGATTCCATCAACAGAGTGTAGATAGTAGAGGGTGTGATGGTGGCCAAAAGCACTGACCATACTGTGCACCTTTTATAGTTGGTTGATATACCATATTTTAATAAGTATGTTCATATGAGAAATACAATTTTAATGTCTCTCAAAAAAAAAAACCACCACAGCACATGATGTAAGTGGTTATAATATTGTGCTTGCAGACTGAATGGTTTTAAGAAAATGTCAGAACTCTAAAGCATATTCTTATTTTCGAGTATCCTTAGAGGTTTTTTTGTGTTATTTCTGAATCCTCTCAGTTGCGCCATCCTCTCTGGGTTTATCAGCTGCTCTTAGAAGAAATCTCCACATACTTAAGAGTACAAAATGACCTTAAGGATATTGTCTATAATGTTCCAGAATCCAGAGGAGGCACTTACTGGCAATTCAACACTGATTTTATAACTTGACTTTTTCAGGTTGTGACCCTGCAGGAGCTGCATTTCTATCACTGAATGTTTTGTTGAGACAGTAGCAGAGTGGAGAGCTGCTGTGATCATAGGAAAAATCCAAAACTATCTGACTTGGCAACTTCTTCATAAGTATACTATAGATAGATTTATATTAGCTTTGTAACTTTCAGCATCTTTGAAGCAATAACTGAAGATTAAAGTGGTTGTCCAGTGGAAAAAACTTTTTTCAATGATGATGATTGTCCTGCTGTCCAGGTGGATGGGAAAATTGACTGAACAGCGTTTTTTTGGAATAAATATTAATATTCTGCCCTATATTCAAACTGAATAAACATGATCAAATTCTGAGTTTCCATGACTGGCACTGCAGGGGAGGGCGCAGGGGCGGATTGGCCATAGACCCTACAGGGAAATTTCCCAGTGGGACAATGCCCAGGAGACCACCCAAACTGTCTTGATTGCTGCAGGCCAGGTATATAATGGTCTGATGCTCAAAGGCACTGAACTGAACTGTATTACTATCCACGTGACGCTGATACAGTTGAATACTGTGGAGAGGGCAGCAGTATTTAGTTGATTCTGCTGGGGTGTTATTTCTTGCTGCACTAGGGCATTGCAGGCCCTGTCTACTTCTGTTGTCCCTGTCTAGTTGTGTTGCCCCGTCTTCTATCACTTTAGTCCCACCTATAACACGGGTCAACTTTTAGGTTTTTTTCCAGGGCCATTTTAAGTTCCCAATCCGCTCCTGGCAGGGCGAGATGGAGACTGATGAGTGATGTTATCAGCCACTCACTTCAAGTATGTAGAGGAGACTGTCCTCCCGCGTAGGGAATCAGTAATCTGGGATCATGGTACCATCTATTGCAATGACTTCCGCTGAGATCATGAGTGCAACTATAGCCATAGCAGCCATGGCGCTTGTCTTGAGGCCCAGAGGTTGAGGGGACTCAGTCATATGTAAGAACATTGTACCTTTTTGTGGGGAATAACAATATGGCAACTTTTTTGCTATTTTTAGGGTTTTCTGATCTATTGTGCTGTTACATATGCCTTTAATTATTGCTACTAATGGCAGTTTTCATTTTTTTACACTAGGTAGTGGGGTCGCCATCTTATTTTGCTATGTGCTCTATGAATTACAGTTATGCCTCTGGGCTAAGATAGCTTCACCAGCTGATGGAATTAAATGCTGTCTGCCTTCCAGAAGAGAGCTGCACTTGATGGGACTCTATGGTTACTAGAGGAGGGAGGGTTTGGTTGCTAATGAGAGACCCTTCCTCTTTTACATAGTGTAGAAAGGCGCATGGGTCTGTCGTTGATGGAAGGTATGTGTCACCAAGGTTCCTGGCCTGGGTGAAGTAAGAGCCGGTATTTTCTGGTGTCAGCGGCAGCTAATGCTGATTGACACTTTGCTATTTTAGTATGGCTGTATAGCTGATCCGGGACGGCTCTTACTGGGAGTAGCCAAAGTGATGGGTGGGTGACTACTCCCCACGTTCCAGGCCTATAAAAAACCCAGCCAACAGTGTCAGCTGTGAGTGGATCACTCCTCTCTGACAGTGGAGCTCTGACAGTCTCTGTGTTGGGACCTGGGAGTTTGGGCCTGGATTAAGGCCCGCTGCCTTGTTGGTGTGAAAGCAGGAGGATTCGGCTTTGTCCAAGGACTTCTTCTTTGCCGCATGGTGTGAACGAACACCAGAATCACAAGGTGACTGTTTTCCTTGAAGCAGACTTTTTGTTTTGTCACTTACCTAATGTGTGAATAAGCACTGAACTATTTAATTCAAAGACTTTGTTGTTGCCTCTATACTGTGTCCGCTAACCTGCCTACCAGAGCGAACCCCCACTATAGACATGCCCCAATAGGGCAGTAATACACACCAGCACAATAATGGTCTTATGACAATGCAGACATTTTAGTGCTGGATCTGTCAGATGTTTCTGGGCTGAATTGAGTTGAGTGCGTCATTTGGCACAATTATAGGAAGTAATTCTGCTATACTTTCTTATCACAGAAAATTACAATAGCGTACAAGCAATGAAATCACAAAGGACTAAATTATGATTTTTTTTCCCTTAACCCACAACTCACATCCCTAGGCTTGCACTGAATATGCAGACCTCCCTGCCTCCACTCCTCGATCATAGGGGCATCATATGTCACTGCTACTTCATTATATTCTGCAATTAGACAACAATAACACATGCCGAGGTCAATTTAACAGGTAAAGCATGCCGAAAATGCACAAAGGACCAGTGTAACGAAACCTAATCAGCTTTAGCTGGAGGATTACTAAAAACCCCATCACTCAATACTTTCCTATGCCCAACGTCCCTGCCAAGCTACATTATTTATTTAAGGCAATTCAAGTGCAATATTTGTTTCCATTAAGTCTTTTGGCTTCTTTCAGCTCTGTAAACATGCGATCCTACCATTACAAAATGCCCTGGAGGTCCAATGCATCCTAGCCGTCAGAATACCGCGATGCGACTGTGTGTGCGTATGTATATATAGTACTGCAGCATACAAAAGCCTAATCATTCTGATTCCATTCCCGGGTAGAAGGGGAAAAACATCCAGTACTGTAAAAATACAGGTTTCCTCATTTGAAAGAGTTTGGCAGGAAGAAATTTTAAACAAGGACGACTGGCGCTGCAGAGAATGAAAAAGGGAGAGAGAGAGGGAAAAATTATATGATTGCAAGTGGGTTGAAAATAGCCCAGAACACATAATGAAAAGTCTTCATCAGATGTTAGCCACACTCCCACACAAATATGCGAGGCAACGATTTATTTACATTGTAGGCATGCCGTAGGATGGCACATTAAGTATACAGCGCAGAAGTAGAGGTGTGTGTCTGTAGACTGAATGCTGCGGAGATGCCTTTAAAATCCGCAGTCAGCTGGGGACAAAATACCCGCATGTAGTTTTTTTCACCCAGTTTCGAGATGACTGAAACTATTGGTTCTCATGTGTGTATCGGATGAGATCGTAGGAGACGTACACATGTAACACGTACATAAGGATATAAGCTAAGAATCTCCGCTTTAGGGCTCATGCACACAACTATATGTTTGGTCCGCATCCGATCCTCATTTTTTTGCGGTTCAGATGTAGACCTGTTCGTTTCAATGGGGCCACAAAAGATGCGGACAGCACACCATGTCGTATGTCTGTTGCAAGGCCCTGCAAAAAAGATAGAACCTGTCCTATAGGACGATGCAACTTGTATATGATGAATGCAGAAAAATTATGTATAAATGTACTGCCCAATAGAATTAAATCCTGCATAGTCTTCAGTGGTCTGACCTGGGCTCACCATCACTTTTGTGGCATACAATGACATACATTTGTAATGCGCTTTTCTCACATAGGAGACTCAAAGCGCAGGGATGGTGGTTTAGCTGGGGCGACTCCCCGGGAGTCAGTGTCTCATCTCAATTTCATAGGAAGCCAATTTATCTATTTCTATATTTTTGGAGTGTGGGTGGAAACTCATGCAAACACGTTGAAAGTATATAAACTCCATGCAGATGTGATGCTCTGGGCCAGCGCCACCAGTAAGGCGACTTAGGCAGTCGCCTAGGGCGCCATTTAGCAGGGGGCGCCCCTGTTGCCGTGTAAAAAAAAAAAAAGTTGGTTATATAAGTTCGGGTGGCCGGCCGGCGGCGCCCCTCATGCTGTGCCTCCTGAGCAGCTGAGCGCTTGCCGCTCTAAAGAATCTCCGGCCGCCGGCTCAGTGCTGCGCAGCCTGCCTGCGCCTGCTGTGTCTGCTCTGTGCTACTGCTGTTGTTAATGTAGCGTGGCCGAGCTCTGTTCGGTCCACGGTACAGGAGCTTTTGGGGGGGTAGAATGAGAGTGACAAGGGGGGGTAGAATGAGAGTGACAAGGGGGGGTAGAATGAGAGTGACAAGGGAGGGGGGGGGTAGAATGAGAGTGACAAGGGGGGGTAGAATGAGAGTGACAAGGGAGTCCCCAGAGCCAGACCAAGAGCCAGACTGCAGCCAGAGAGCAGATCATCTTATTGTCCTGGTGGTAAGTAGACAATGCAATATGTTTATTATGTAATTGTTTAATTATTAATACTACATTGGAAACTAATTTACCTCACATTTAGGGTCCATTCACACATCCGTGTGTGTTTTGCGGATCCACAAAACACGGACAGCGGCAATGTGCACATTGCCGGCACTAAGAGAATATGCCTATTCTTGTCCGCTATTGCGGACAAGAATAGGACATGTTCTATTTTTTTCAGGATCGGAATTGTGGATCCGGGTCCGCAATTCCGGATCGGGGCCGCACGTCATGCGGCCCCATAGAAATGTATGGGTCCGCAATTCCGTTCCGCAAAAAGAGACAGCTACAAGAAGCTGGATTAACCGTAAGGGAAACATAGCAGTTCTTTTAATTTAAAAGCTGAGAAAGAGGTGGAACATATGTGATGTCATGATATGGGCAGATCATCTGATAAGGAGGGGGAAGGGCGGCAATTTTTATCTTGCACCGGCCCTGGTGAGGTTTAAACCTAGGACCCCAGCACTGCAAAGCACTATGTAATGATTCACTTAACGATCTGAAGAAAAATTACTTTTTATCCAAATGCAAATGAGCAGATAAGTGCACCGAGCAGATAAGTGCACCAAGGGCGGGCCCATGCCACTCTGGGGGGGGAGCTGCACCAATAATTTTTAAAGATTATGCAGGGCAAAAGAAATCATTAATTGAACGGCGATCTGCAGACGCCGCTTACACAAGCACCTTACAGGGGCAGACATAGCGCTATAGGAAGGGTATTTAAACCAAAGAGCGATAGCTTTAAAAGTGTCTGATGTCGGCTGACATTACAGACATGCATCTCGCAAACTGTTGCTAGAGATAACCAACGTCTTAGCTTACATATAACTAGGCAGTGGACGCTAAGCTCATAAGTCCTCCACTAGTATTTGCCCAGCATATGGCATTTTTTAAATATATGTTTTTGTGACTAATTTGTTTATTAAAAGAGAAATAAAAGTTATATTTTAAAAGGAAAATTTGTGAAAAGACCAGAAACAGGAAATATAGTCTCTGACTATTGAAATCGTATCCTTTGACCTCCTGGGTCCAGTGGATCACTTGAAATAATACCCATGCCACTCTGCGCACCCTTGCTCTTCCTTCTTCCTGCTTCCTCTGCTAGCCCCTCCCTCTCCTTTTTGATTGACATCGCCAAGTTCCTGCCTAGTCATCTCTTCTGGTCCTGTCAATCAATAAGAAGAGGGAGGAACTGGCAGAAGAAACAGGAGGAGCAATGGTGCACAGAGTGGCTTGGGGCAGCCCTGGGTGCACTTAAAGGCTCATTTGCATTTATATTAAAAGTGCTTTTTCTCCAGATTGAAACAGCAGATCATTAAGTGAAAGGTATCATTGCATTCAGCTGAGCCCTACAAGACATTGTACCTGGTTTACAGTGAATTTCCTTTTGACAGATTCCCTTTAAAGATAACAAATACTGTACTAGCACATCCTGATATATTCTTCCTCATTGTTCTCACTCATCTTGCAATCATAAGAATGAAAAAAAAATGAATATACTTTTGTGGAGGCTTTCATTTTGTCTTCCCTTCCTCCACCCTTTCTGTATGCCCCCACATTTTGTGGTGCCATTTCCCTTAAAGAAGAAATATATAAAATATGCAACATTTTTGTATTATTTAAAGGACCTTGAGGCTGTTTAGACAGCACATGGATTTCCTACAGATTACAGAGTCATAGGTGCTCCCTTCATGCCATGCCATTCTATAGAAGCAATGCCTCTATGGCTGAAAAAGAGCGTAATACATACGTGTTTTCACGTATGTGTCTGTATAAAACTGTAGGCACACAGAGGTACATACAGCCCTTTGTAGACTTTGCATGCTGTATTAGGGATCAGTAAAGCATGAAAGCACAATATGGCTTTGTGTATGGGCTCTAACACTGTTACAGTGGAAGCTAGTCAAGTCGACCAACACACGTGGACAAAATTGTTGGTGCCATTCTGTTAAAGAAAGAAAAACCCACAATTGTCCCTGAAATAACTCAAAACTGACAAAAGTAATAATAAAAATTTACTGAAAATCAAATAATTAAAATTAGACCTTGCTTTTGAATTGTCATTCAACAGAATAATTTATAAATTAACTAATAAAACTGGTCTGGACAAAACTGATGGTACCCTTAAACTTGATATTTTGTTGCATAACATTTTTAAGCCAATCACTGGAATCAAGCGATTTCTGTAACTTTCAATGAGACCTGCACCTGTCCACAGGTATTTTAGTCCACTCCTCGTAACCAAACTGTTCCAGCTGTCTCAGATTTGAAGGGTACCTTCAGTTGAACCCTTCAATCCATAGTTTACAATCCAGTAGATGCAACATTTCTGCTTAACTTCAGCCTTTTTCAAGCAGGCTTGAATTTAAGCCGAAAAGTTGCATCTACTGGATTGTAAACTATGGATTATAGGGTTCTCCTTTCTTTCACTTTTTTGCAAAGATGAGTGCTGCTTCTTTTTTACATTTTTATGGTATACAAGTGCCATACAGGATGTGACCCTTAGTGAAGTGCACACCAGATCTCTTTGTTGTTTGGACTATGGAGTGCTGTATTGCTTTTTCTTTTTATCCAAAGGCTCATGGAAGGCCACTTCAGAATAGTCCAATGCTTTGCCCTTAGGCATTTTTGGATGTTGTTAACTATGTGTTTTGGGTCATTATCCTGCTGGAGGACCCATGACCTGAGACTGAGACTAAGCTTTCTGACACTCGGCAGCATATTTCTCTTTTGTCTTGAGATTTAATTGTAATTTGCGCAGCCTCAAAACACCCTGTTCAAAGCAGCCCCAAAACATAACTGAGCCTCTTCCATGTTTCACAGTAGGTACATTGTTATTTTCTTTGTATGCAACATTTTTGCATCTGTGAACATAGAGCTGATGTGACATGCCAGAAAGCTCCAATTTTGTCTCATCTGTCCAAAGGACCTTCTCCCAGAAGCTTTATGGCTTGTCAATATGCATTTTGGCCAATTCCAGTCTCGCTCTTTAATGATTTGCTTTCAACAGTGATTTCCTCCTTGTTTGTCTTCCATTAAGTCCACTTTGGCTAAAGGCGGGTTTAGATGCTCCAATGTACAGCTGATTGTCAGGAAAGAAGCGTTCCTTACCGACAGTGCTCGTTCAGTGAAGGAGACCACTGCATTTACATGTAGAAATCTCCTTCACAGTATGAGGATGGGGATCGCTATTCCGATCGCTCGTCCCCATACAGAATCATGGTTTCTGGGCAACAGATAATTTTTTAGACAGCATAATCTGCTGCCCAGAAATGATAACTAGTGTGCCTGCACGAACAACAGGATTATCGGGCAGTGTAAATCCACCTTAAGGCCGAATGCACACGGCCGTGTTCCGCGGCCGAGAGCGGTCCGTGGTATGCCGGGCTGGATTCCTGTTCGGAGCAGGAGCGCACGGCGTCATTGGTTGCTATGACGCCGTGCGCTTCATGCCGCCACTGCTGTACAGTAATACACTCATATAGATCATACGAGTGTATTACTGTAGTGCAGCGGCGGCATGAAGCGCACGGCGTCATAGCAACCAATGACGCCGTGCGCTCCTGCTCTGAACAGGAATCCAGCCCGACATACCACGGACCGCTCTCGGCCGCGGCACACGGCCGTGTGCATTCGGCCTAAGACAGCGACGTATGGTGTGCTGTACCTTGACCTTGGAGTTCACCTCTAATCTCATTGGAAATTGTTCTGAGCTCTTTGGTTACCATTCGTATTATCCGTCTCTTCAACTTTTCAATTTTCCTCTTGCGACCACGTCCAGGGAGGTTGTCTACAGTCCCGTAGACCTTAAACTTCTAAATAGTATGTGCAAATTTAGTAACAGGAACATCAAGCTGTTTGGAGATGGTCTTATAGCCTTTTCCTTTAAATTGTGTATATTTTCTTTCTATTCTCTCAAGACAACTCTCTCCTTAGCTTTCTTTGGGCCATGTTCACACCACGATACCAAACAGCACAGTGACTACTGTTCACCCTTTAAATAGGAAGAGTGACTGACTACAAGTTTGAAGACACCTGTGATGCTCGTTATAGGACACACCTTAGTTTAGCATGTCCCTATGGTTAAATTATTTTCAATCTTTTCTTTTTGTCCACGCCAGTTTCATTGTTGTTGTTTTTTTATTATTCTGTTGAGCCACAATTCAAAAGCAATGTCTGATATTCATTAGCTAATTTTCAGTAAAGTTTAATTCAATATTACTTTTGTCAGTTTCAAGTTATTTCAGTGACCATTGTGAGTTTTTCTTTCTTTAACGGAAGGGTACCAACAATTTTATCCACGTGTGTAGCTGATATGTGTACAATGCCATGTAGCAATCAGGTTTAATCATATTGATTCAGCTTGACCTCTTGTATGTGTGATCAAATGGACATTTGGCCAACCACCAGGGCTGGTCATTTGCAGCTAGTTTAATTAGCTTATTGGCAAGGCATTTATTGCTTGGTCTGGATTTTTTGGAGCTTAAAACCCATAAGACTTTCAAGACATTCAAAGCATCAAAGACGAGAAATGTAGTTTACTAACTATGCAAACAGTAATACGGTATATAGGAATATCAGTCAGTCGCTAATGGGGATATCAGATAGAAAGTGCAAAGAGGGCACGTCTTGAAGCATGGTGCATCACTTTCTTGAAGTAAGGGTTGGTATGAGAGATGCCTCATTACACATATATTTCAGAAGTGAAATTCGTTCTGCTCAGCCAGGTTGCACAGTGGTGAGTGTAAGGTAATTGTGTAGCACATGAAACCTTCCACATTCTGCGTCCCATTAGGAAGCTCCAGCCTCAGCTCCACAAGTGGTGATGAAAGCTGCAGTGAAATCCTGTGTGAGTTTAATCCTCAGCTTCTGCTGTGGTTGCAGAGCGTGACAGTCTGAAGCTAATGTCTCCCTTCTATCACTGCTAACTTGAGCTCATCGTTTTGCTTAACACTTGCATTTCCACGTGTCTCATCAGCACCTTAGAAGAAATAGCATTATGCCTTCAGCTTACTGAAGGAAGCATTTGACAAGCAGGATACTGTTGCAGTTTTACTAATTATTCCCATAATTTAGCTTAGGCCTCATGCACACAACCGTATTTTTCATCTATGTGCTATCGGCACTTTTTGTGGACAGCACACTGACCCATTCATTTCTGTGGGACAGATTATAGGATTTGTCCTATCCTGGTCTATTTTGCGGATGAGAATAGTCCTTTCTATTGATGGGAGTGAGACAAACACGGACTGCACACAGAAGCCATTCGTATTTTGCACAACCGTGGTTTGCGAACTGAAATACGGACACAGTCGTGTACATAAGGCCATAGATAGACTTGTTACTAACCCCCATATAACACAAGGGTCCAGTGTTCCTCTATTGTTTAGTAATGTTGCATTCACTGTGGAGAGCCCTTGCTGGGTGCCTCATGCCTATATGTCTATACTGCACATGCAGTGTGAATCTAACCGCATTTAACTCCACTCTTTTGGTGGGATTTGTACAGAATACAGAATCAAAGTTACATGCTGGTAGAGGCCTCATGTATCCCTATGGAAGGCCCATTAGGCCATTTTCCATGGCAGAAATTCAAGGCTGATCCTTAGAGGTTTGACCTGGATGTGAGGCATTTTTACAGTTTGCCCTGTTACAGATCCTCACGGGGATTCATATTATAATTTATTTAAAAGGGTATTCCAATTTTATGATATTGATGACCTAATCTCAGGATAGGTCATCAATATCAGATCGGTGATGGTCTGACTCTCTGCACTCCTCTCCCCAATCAGCTGTTTGAAGGGGCTGTGGCGCTAGTGTGAGAGCTGCGTTCTCTTCAATGTTTACCTGCACGCCATCTACATTGCAATGGCTGTAGAGTTTAACTACAGCTGTTCATCCCATTCAAGTAAATGGAAGAGGAAGCTGTAATTACCCTGCACTACCATTACAATGTAGATGGCGTGCAAGTAAAAAATGAAGAGAACGCAGCTCTCACACTAGCGCCACAGCCCCTTCAAACAGCTGATTGGGAAGAGGAGTGCAGAGAGTCAGACCATCACCGATCTGATATTGATGACCTATCCTGAGGATAGGTTATCAATATCACAAAACCAAAATACACCTTTAATTCTGGGGGGGGGGGGGGGGGGGTCACATACATAATATGATACAAAAACAAGTACAGTAAGCATGGACTCAGTTAGTGACTAATTATTATAGAGAGTGAGAAGACCCTGCCCTACAAGGAGAAGGGGAAGGAGACCTTACAAGTCGATTAACAGTTCCTTGCCAAGACAACGTTTGCTACATCTGTAGGTGATGATTGAAGCTGCTCCTATGGCTGTGTAGTGCCAGCGGGGTTATTGTCATTCAGCAGGGCCAATCCTAGCATCAGTATCAGGCCACTTACTTCCACTGAGAAACCTTCCTATGCATGTGAACAAGATTGTGAAAATTCCTCTATTCCTGCATGGGATGGGCATTTTAGGCCAAAATCAGCATGATAAAAGCTCTGTATGATCATTGCCTCACAGCTCCATGCAAAACAAAGCCCTAATATGACTCCAATAGCTGTTAGTCAAATACTAGCCCCATACCAGAACAGGTAACTGGGAACTACCCAAGGTTAGATATATTTCTAATCATACAGAGGTAGTAATGCTCAAATAGTCCCTATGGAAGCCATCTAGTGGTCACCGCATCCAAATGCCTTTTATTTTTAGCTAGCAGTCTCTGCAGTCTGCAGCTGGCAGATAATAAATACTCATTCCCCATATAATTGACTCCCAGGGATTATCACTACATCCCCCCACTTTACTATTTATCGTGCACCTATAGAAAATAACTTATTTTCATTTAAGATTCACATTTAATGACATAAACCATATTTATCACAGCTTCATTTGTTTATTCATAGAGGAGACGCCAGTGGAGGGCAGAGGGCATAGTGCCTTTAGTTTTCTATGAGAATATCATTATCTGCGAACATGGAAATTGTTAATTTTCTCATGGTTTCAGTATTTAAACGGCTATTAATGTATGTGTTTTCTGTTTTGCATATGTGGACAATATTTTTATAATTTCAAACACTTATATATATTTATTGCTTATATCTATTGATTTTGGTATTTATTGGTATATTTTTACTGGAACGTCCTGCATGATCTGCACAATACTGAAAGGGCAGTTTTGCCTTTGGCCATTTTATACAACCCCCAATGCTTCTTTCAGCCATTCTATATTGTTTAGGTCCCTGATGCCATTGTATTGAGTGGAGGTTCTTCTGTACGCTTCATTAGAGCTTTTGGTGGCCATGCTCTTGCTGTGTCATCATGTAGATATTAGCTACTGATGTTCGCAGCACTAGTTTCATACTGAGATCTTTAAAATATATTTGCATCCATAGCCTGAAGTCATAGGCTAAGACTTTTTGTTAGTGACTGAGGCTTAGAAATGACAGTGTACAAAGGAAGGCTGAGAGAATCCTATCTCACTCTGACTTTATAAGATGCTTCCGTTTTGATCCCAGGGATATGACCTGTTGGCTTACATGAAGAACAGGGTTCCCAACTATTGGTAAATTCATGAAGAGTTAAAAATAAAGGACTTTGACTGCTGCCCGTAATATAAATGTAGAATGTGCTCATATTAGTATTCTGAGCTATAGACGTATATTAAATGGGTTTTCCGGGATTTTTATACTGATGGCCTAGCTCACCAGTATCTGATCTGTGGAGATCATCTGTTTTGAGAATGCATCGGCATTCCTGTGAGTATTGTGGCCTTCTCTGTGCCCACCAAGCACAGTGCCATACATTGTATAGCGGCTGTGCTTGGCATCGCTCCCAACCCTATAGAAATGAATGATTTCTGCTATTTTGAAGACCAGCCAATAAGCTCGAAATTCCTTCTCAACAGCAAAGGACACATTAGGCAGTTATTCTGGGAGACAGAGGATACTTTTTATTTTAAAGCATCCCAGTTCAAAACTTGTTCTGTTTTGTGTGATCTAGCATAAATGTAATATTTTATAATTTTTTCTAATTTGTGCCTAAAAATGTTAACTGTCTAGGGGAAAGCACGACGAGAGAATTGTCCCATGAAAAATATTCTTTATTTTTCAAACGAACACCAGGATTTGAATACTTTTGTAATGTAATGTAGTTAAAAATTTAGCATAGCCACTGAGTTATTCAGTAAAATGTATCTGTATTTCCTCATCTCTGTAGACCTCGCTGAGGTGGTCGCACATGCTCATTTCCAACCTTCAACTGCCACCAACTGTATCTTCTGTTAGTTACAGACACCCCCTCCCCCCTGAGTAAGAGCATGCCTCCTAAGCTGCCAGCTTTAAATAAGTCTAGCAGAGCAATTGGATCAATGAATGAAGAGATCTCTGAATACATGTGAGGTACAGGACTGGTTTTAGTTTTTATAGTAAGAGATTGTCATGTACTATATGTAATATTAGCACTTTACAAACCATTGGTGCAGCCTCATCTGGAATATGCAGTTCACCTCTGGGCACCAGTCCGTACACATGAGTAACCTACACAAATTTATAAATGGGCCATACAAAAAATACGGTGAAAAGCTGTTCCATATAAAATGCCCTCAGAAGACAAAGGGGCACTGCCTCCGACTGGAGAAGAAAAAGTTCCGTCTCCAGAAGCGTCAAAACTTCTTTACTGTAAGAACTGTGAATCTGCGGAATAGACTTCCTCAGGACGTGGTCACAGCAGGAACAGTGGACAGTTTTAAAAAGGGTTTAGATGAATTCTTAAAAGTAAATGACATTAATGCTTATGAAAACGTGTAGAAATCTGTGTCGCACTTTCTTATGTCCTTCCTTATGGACTTATGACTGTTTTCAACCATATTAACTGTGTAACTATTTAACTATATGATTTCTGATTTTCATTGTTTTACATTATCATGGGATAACCTCTTTAAGGAAATTTGTCACCTATCATATATGTTTTTTTTTCTGCCAGTTAAAAACAGATAGGGACACATCCTTTTTTTCTAATCTGCTTTTATTTTCTGATAGATTTTTTAAATTCTATTTCCTGAACATGCTTATGGGGGCAGACATCTTGCCTGAGCTGTCATTAACAGCATTAAAAGATATTCTTTACAGCAGCCACTAAGGGCCACAGACAAAATAGTCTGGAGGGGGCTCCTTGAATTCTTTGAGAAGTTTTTGTAGACATACTCTGTGACCTGGCAGAAATCCTCGTACAAAGGAGGAGCAGACACATTATGAGATCATCTGGTGTGAAGGGTAGATCCTGTGTTATTTATATTTAGGTGTTACAAGTCATTGTAATCCTGCCTGTGATGATAAAGAGATGATTGCAGAGATGAAAATGATGTGTACAGTCCAAGTAGTGACAACTATTAATAGCGGCCTATACGAAAACTGCAGAACTTCAGCATCGCCAAACATTCATTGCAGATATGCTTAGCTTTAAGATTTAATTAAAACAAAAGTTATTTTTCTGATGACACATACCCTTGTACTCTGAGATCAGTATGTTATGATATGATGTACTGTACATAGGAACACATTTGGGCAAGATGTCTAGAATGTGTCCTTACACAGCTCCCTCAAGTTTCAAGATCAGTGTTGCATTCTTTTCCTGTTTCATTATAGTAAATACCCTCTTCAATTAAGGCTGGACAATTTAGTAAAAACAAAATAAAATCTCGATTTTTTTATAACTCTATGAATGATTTTCGATTTGAATCTCGATTTTCTTATTTTTGTTAATTAAACTGAAAAAAATAAAATAAAATACCAAGACTATATAGACTGGCAGAGAGGCAGGAGTTACTACACACACATATATATATATATATATATATATATATATATACGATAGCGCCTGCACTGCCGGTCTATTTACAGTAACCCCTGCACTGCCAGTCTATATATATATATATATTTATTGACTGGCAGTGCAGGGGTTACGACATATACATAGACTGGCAGTGCAGGAGTTACTACATATAGGCCAGGCAACGAGGCCAGGCGGTCGGGTGGGCGATCCAGGCAAGTGATGTGGCGGGCAGGCCAGGCAAGTGATGTGGCGGGCAGGCCAGGCAAGTGATGTGGCGTGCAGGCCAGGCAAGTGATGTGGCGGAACGGGCCAAATTTATTTGACAATTCTGTAAAGAAACTGAATCGTCAGATGCCTCAATGGTGAATTAATCAAATTAATTTGATTGATCTCCCAGCCCTACTTTCAATGCAGGGTTAAAGGGGTTGTCCATGGCCATCAGTATCTGATCGGTGGGGTCCAACTAACCTCCCCCCTGCCAGTCAGCTGTTCTGCAGTAGTTTTGGAGCTTCTTCTGCTGTGTTATAGGCTGAGCTGCTGCCATTGAAGTGAATGGGAGCAGCACTCCAGGTATTCTGTGCACTGCACATGCATGGAGCTATGGATGGATGGAGCTGTATATTTTCAGCACCGACTTCCAGTGCTGGAGTTGCTCTGAAACAGTTGATCGGCGATGGTGTGAGATGTCGTTCCCCCACCAATCAGATATTGATGACCTATCCTGAGGCAATCCCTAGGGCTAGGCTCAAAGAGAGTCTCTCACAATTGTCAGTTTGACCAGGTACAAATGGTTCTGGAAAGCAGACAGACAAAGAAAACACTTTAAGCTTGCACACTGAATATAAATAATACTTAATGCTGAAAAGCTAATTATTATTATTAACACCAAAAATATATATATTCCAAAAGCAAAAATGTGGCAGAACTTCAGAACAGCACTATCTTTCAAAGTTTTCCCTGAAATACTGTATATTTTAAATACTGGTACCAGCCGTGTGCATCATGCTGGTTCCATTGTCAAAATGCCTATTGTGTCCGCAAAACGGACAAGAATAAGACATGTTCTATTTTTTGCGGGATGGGCAGTGTGCTGTACACATTTTTTGCGGTCTCATTGAAATGAATAGACCTGCATCTAGTCTGCAAACAATGTGGATCGGATGCAGAAAAAAAAATACGTGTGCATGGGGCCTTAGGCAGAAGTACTTCAACGCTCAGTTTTGTCAAAATCAAATACATGTCTAGCAACACATGTTGTTACTTATTCAAGTCACATTACGCCGTTCACTTTGTCACAGGAGTCTCTCTCCGTACATGCAAAATTCATGATTACATGAGATGTGACCTTTTAAAAAATGCAGCACTGCTTTCTCCCAATCAGTACATCTGAAATAGACACTGTGTCCTTACCTTTTCTGAATGGGAGATTTATAGGAAGCATTGTGATACATAATACCATTGAACAGGGACTGAAGAATTCAAAAATGCTGTGTTCGCTAAACTATAAAAAGACTCTTTGCTACCAATTTATGTAGCAGTATAAAGGGGTTAGTTCTCGAATCATTTCCAACCAAAAGTCGTGAAATGTTTTTAAAGGGTTTGTCCAACCCCATGTTAAAAACAAAAGCTTACAATGGTATAATAACAAAATAATTAATGCTCACCTTACCGTCTCCACTGCCTCTTTGGTGCCGGTGTTTCGTCCATTTGGTGCCAGTCTCTGCTCGTCCTGCGCCATTAGTGACAGCTTCAGCCAATCAATGGCCACAGCAGGAACCTCAGTGGAGTTGAGACATCTCAGCTAGAGCTAGTGATTGTCGGTCATCTTCACACATCATAACTGAGCAAGAAAAACTGAAACCGCTGGAATAGCAAGGAACTGGAATGGTGAGTGCTTGGCTTTTTTTTATTTTAGATTGTAAGCTGTTTTGTAAAAATTTAGTGCGGTTGCACTGGACCACACCTTTAATAGTTATTTTAAAGTAACTTAGTTTAGTAGCATAAAAATTAACTTTCATGATATTTTGCTTTCTTGTGTGCCTCCGTGGTGCTGTTGGTGGCCAGCGGTAGGCAGAATCAGTCTCCTGCCCCCTCTGGCAGTTGATAATAAAGTACCTTTTTCCTTCCCTTAGAGAAGGAGTGCCATGCTGTTGCAGAGGCTTTGGTCCTCCCTGACAAGCAGGGCAGAAAGGCTGTTTCTCTTTGCTGTTCTGAAGTGAACAGACGATCACTGTGCAGAGAATGGGCTGCAGGAGAGTGATGAGTGATTGGCCATGTATGTCCACCAGAATTCAGCCCATTTTGTAAAATAGAAAATTGGTTATTAGTAGGGATCAGCGAATCGACTTCATATGAAACATCCGAAGTCGATTAGCATTAAACTTCGTTCTAATACTGTACGGAGCAGGAGATCCTTACAGCATTAGAATGTATTGGCTCCGATGAGCTGAAGTTGTTGCTTTGCTAAGTCTCAGCATTAGTACAAAGCTTTATGCAAATTGACTTTGGATGTTTCATCCGAAGTCGATTCGCTCATCCCTAGTCATTTTAGGGACTGGATGCTTTTCAGAATAGGTGTGTCCTGTTGGTTAACATATATATGGCAGGATAACACCAGTGCAGAGTCCAGTTAGCACCTCAGCTTGCTCCCAGACACCAAAGCATGTTTTTGATAATTGATTTCTTATTAAATAGGTATTCCCATCAGGACATATCCATAGGCTAGGCCATAAATGTCCAGTAGATGTGGGTCCAGCCTCTGGGACTCTCTCCTAGCTTGTGAACTGCTCCCTGCACTGATTGGAGAGCTCACCCTGTATGCGCTGCTTTCTCCATGTGCTGCTGTTGGTCTAGGAGAAATAGCTGAGGTCTGACTCTGCTATTATCAGAAATCCTATGACGGTGAATGGAGGGAAAGCCACGCATGTGCGGCTTGCACTCCATTCACAGCAGGGCCTCATTCTTGAGATAGGAGCGGTTTACAGAGGTTGGACCTGCACATATCAGACATTTATGGAATATCCTACCAATGTCCAAATGGGATAACCCCATTAAATTGGTCATCGTATGTACATATGTGCATGAATTTATATTGTAAGCTAATACAAACTAATGACCAACCATGTAATACGTGAATGCCCTCTGGATCATAGACCATCTATCCATATGCCATAATAAGGCACATGGATAGATGTGTGTTGTCATAAGGCAATCAATTGATAATGAAATGAATAGCCCTCAGCTGGACTTCAGTACAGGTGGGTGGGCTTTGTCTGAGGAACATATGTGGGGTTTAGCACTAGTAGGACTGCTCTAAACCTTGAGATTCAGTTTAGGATTCAGCCAAATCCGACAGGCTTTCAAAAACATGTGGCTTTGTTTGAATCTGAATACTAATTTCCAGCATGCATGGAAAACTGAGTTTTGCCTTCTGGGGCCAAAATGATGATACCATTTAATCATGAATTTTCTTCCTGCTTCATTTTACAATGCAAACTAGGACTTGGATTCTGCAGAGTTTTAGCATTATGCATTTTACGGCCTAATCCTAGCATGCAGGTTTCTTTCATTCCTAATGCTAATTAACAGCATGTGTTCTTCTATAAGTTCCCCTACATGTGTGTTTATATATATATATATATCATTTATTTATATATATTAGTTAGCGTTGTCAAAATCTATAAATGTTGGTGCCCTTCTCGTATGGAGGGGTATTTTTTCTTTACATTAAGGCCTACGTCAGTATACGATCCTGAAATAGATGGCTGTTGATTAATAGCCTTGTAACATGTGATAGTAAGCTATTTAAAGCACCCTTTAATGATCAAAGTGTCAATAAAATCACTTTATCTCTACCTCCAGATCGACAGAGTCCTACTCCTAGAGTGTCAGGGTTGTAGGAGTCGTCGTAATTGGCTGGGGATTTCTACCGGGGTTGATTAGGTTGGGATTTTTCGC
Organism: Bufo bufo; assembly: GCF_905171765.1. Lineage (NCBI taxonomy): Eukaryota > Metazoa > Chordata > Amphibia > Anura > Bufonidae > Bufo > Bufo bufo. The sequence goes on from NC_053396.1 coordinate 102,938,164, forward strand.
TCATTCCCACTGACATGGCTGGCTTCGGCAGGATGGTGTGTAGAGTAACATGCATCATGCTGCTGGAGGATTACTGCAGTCCTGGGATGCTGAAGAGATTACCACACATATTTCCCCTAAACTAATTCATTACAAACATATGCCTTAGGGCTCATTCAGACGGCTGTATGGATAAGTCTGCATCCGTTCCGCAATTTCAATGGGGCCGCAAAAGATGCAAACAACACACCGTGTGCTGTCCGCATCTATGGTTCCTTTCCCTCAACCCGCAAAAAAGACAGAGCATGTCCTATTCTTGTCTGATTTTCTATTATAGTTGCAGCCATATGCGGTCCTCAATTTGCGGAACGGACGCGGTCGGTATCTGTGTTTTGCAGATTCGTGTGAATGCACACTTAGGCCTTTAATTTTGCGGTCCGCAAAACGGATTTCCGTTGTTCCGTGATCCGTGACCGTTTTTTTCTTCCGTGGGTCTTCCTTGATTTTTGGAGAATCCACGGACATGAAAAAAAAGTTATTTTGGTGTCCGCCTGGCCGTGCGGAACCAAACGGATCTGTCCTGACTTACAATGCAAGTCAATGGGGACGGATCCGTTTGAAGTTGACACAATATGGTGCAATTGCAGACGGATCCATCCCCCATTGACTTTCAATGTAAAGTCAGGAGTCCCTATTATACCATCGGATCGGAGTTTTCTCCAATCCGATGGTATATTTTAACTTGAAGCGTCCCCATCACCATGGGAACGCCTCTATGTTAGAATATACCATCGGATTTGAGTTAGGCCTAGTTGACACAAACGTTTTATTTGTGGGTGTACGGGCCGTTTTTTTGTGTTCCGTATACGGAACCATTCATTTCAATGGTTCCGCAAAAAAAACTGAATGTGTTCCGTATGCATTCCGTTTTCCGTATTTCCGTTTTTCCGTTCCGTTGAAAGATAGAACATGTCCTATATTTGGCCGCAAATCACGTTCCGTGGCTCCATTAAAGTCAATGGGTCCGCAAAAAAAACGGAACACATACGGAAATGCATCAATTGAAAATGTTATGCCCAGCCCAATTTTTTCTATGTAATTACTGCATACTGTATATGCCATATGGAAAAACGGAACGGAAAAACGGAACAGAAACGGAAACACAACGGAACTCAAAAACGGAAAACAACGTATCCGTGAAAAACGGACTGCAAAAAACTATAAAAGCCATACGTTCGTGTGAACTAGGCCTTAGATCGTGAAAACTCATATCCGACAGTATATTCTAACACAGAGGCTTCCCATAGTGATGGGGACGCTTCAAGTTAGAATATACTACGAACTGTGTACATGACTGCCCCCTGCTGCCTGGCAGCACCCGATCTCTTACAGGGGGCTGTGATCCGCACAAATAACCCCTCAGTTGCCGCACCTAAAGGGTTAATTGTGCGTATCATAGCCCCCTGTAAGAGATCGGGTGCTGCCAGGCAGCAGGGGGCAGTCATGTACACAGTTCGTAGTATATTCTAACTTGAAGCGTCCCCATCACTATGGGAACGCCTCTGTGTTGGAATATACTGTCGGATATGAGTTTTCACGAAGTGAAAACTCAGCTCTGAAAAAGCTGCGATCCGTCTGTGTGAAAGTAGCCTACAGCGACGGATCACGGACGCGGATGCAAATCCTGTGTGCATCCGTGTTTTTTCACGGACCCATTGACTTGACTGCGTCCGTGAACCGTTGTCCGTCAAAAAAATAGGACAGGTCATATTTTTTGGACGGACAGGAAACACGGATCACGGCCGCGGATGAACAACGGTGCATTTTCCGAGTTTTCAACGGACCCATTGAAAGTCAATGGGTCCGCAGAAAATCACGTGAAACGGAACAACGGCCACGGATGCACACAACGGTCGTGTGCATGAGGCCTTATTCACACAGTCAACCTTTGGTCAGTGATTTACATCTGTGATTTTGAGCCAAAACCAGGTGCAGGTCTAAACACAGAACAGGTGCAGATCTTTCCCCTATCCCTTATGTCTGTGGAGGCTCCAATCCTGGTTTTGGCTCACAATCACTGATGGAAATCACTAACCAGAACACTGACGTGTGAATGAGGCTTTACTCTGAGCCACAACCAACATAAAGTATTTAAAGGGATAGCACCAATATTTCCCTCTACTTGTTCTATAAATATTTTCTTAGACTATTGCTTTACATGTGGATGCAAAGATACAGCGGCAGAATACAACGTGGCTGACATGCTTGTAGCCACCATACATTATGATGAGATAATATTAATCTGCACATAGGCTTTATCCATACAAGGGGGTAAAGAAAACAACAAGCTAAAGAATTCAAAAATGTATTTACCTTTACCTTTATATTCCCCCCACGCTCAACAGAGTTATGTTTTTTTTATTATGAGATGGTTCTAAAATCCCACAGGATCCTGGTGAAACTGGTCCAAGGTGGCTTGTGAAGCAATCACTTGATCATTCTTCTGGTCAACAATGAAAGATTTGGGAGCCCATTTGGCTGAGAACGTTCTCATGTCTAAAATCTCATGACTAATATAGCCTACTGGCTTTCAGAATATCGCCAGGGTCTCTTTTTTTAAAATCTTTTTTGAACGGCACTCGCATTTTCTGAACTTGTCACTGAAATTGGTCTACTTGACTGTTCTTCATCTTCAGTACTGAAATGTCCTGTTCTTAATGTAGCAACCCAGTGCTTGGAGCAGGATGGGCACCCATTACCTAACATAACCAACATAACAGCGTAAATTTGTTTGGCCGATTTCCCTTTGCTTTGCACTGTTTTGCAGGGACGTTTCTGTTGCTTTGTGGCATGTTCACTTCAGATCTGCAAAAACATTTAAATTGTCAGACTACAATTATGACATTTATGTCAGTCGCATCAAAATAATAAACTTTTATATGATAAAGGTATTATTAGTCTAAAAGTAGGTGACTGACTAAAAGGCAAAGACTTATCAACAACCCCTGTTCCGTACTTACTTACTTTCTAGTTGCTAAATTCAGGACAAATAGGCCCAATGTGGAAATGCCCCCAAACCATATGGGACCACCCATTTATGGGCGAGGTTAACATAAACCCTACCCATTTTCAGCCCAGGACAGCCCGAATTTCCAGGGACCAACTCTGAAAATTAGGAACAGCCCCTGTTGGTCATTATGCTATTCATTGAAGTCTTATGATGAGACATTGACCCTGTAGCTAGTAGCTGGTATCAGGCCTGACCGTAGAATGGTTGTCTATCTCAGGTTCACCTATTCCATGGATATTGTGGTCCCACATAAATCTATGTTGCTCAAACTATGACCTGATCTCAGTGAGTGATGTATTTTATAGGCTTCTAGGATAATGACCAATACGATAAGAACGAGTGATGTTACAAAGACATTGAGAACCTTCTGCTTCGTGTGCTACTGACTTACCTAGCTCCTAATGAATTGATAGGTTGTCTCACAAAATGGCTTCCACTGTTTTGTGTTAGAGCAACTCATTTCAGTTTTAATGACTTGTAGAGCCACATATCTAGAAAACCAGAGGCAGCTTATTTACTTCTGCTCTACGGTCTAATTCTTCTGTAGCAATCATCTTGGTCTACTGGATTCACTGGAAGGCTTCTATCTCTTAGAGTTAGGATACCTCCTAGGCAGATCAATGTGATGTAGAATTTCATGTGTATTTGGCTACTGCTGACTTTTCTCTAATCTCTCAACAGCAGCATGACCACATGAGGGGAGTAAAAAGTCAAAATAAAAAAGTCAGGGTGAGAGGTAAATAGACTCTTGGGTTTTACATCTGCAGCTAATAGTCTGGGTGGCCTAAATGGCTCTTATCTGCCGTCACATTCAATGTTTCTGCGTGCAGTATTTGTTGCTATTTTTGTAAATGCCACGGATTGAAGAACACTTTAGTCTCCCGGGAGCATGGCTGCCGCTGGCATTTTTCACCAAGAATTTGCTCCCCAAACTCTGCAGGATTGTGTTCTTGTTTCCAATATCTGACATCTGAATAGATGGCTCTCGGTTTTTAGTCATTACCATCAGACACCAGCAGATAAATTATCTTCAGCATATTTGCAATAGGTGACAAATTATATTTTAATGTGATTTTAAGGGGCGTAAACCTGTCTTAGGAAGCGATCTGCAGGGCTGAGTAATTCTGTGGCAGTTATTCATTGACCCATCTATAATAATCATTTGGGGTGGCATTATTAAAGCTTTTTTTATTTATCAGCCAGGCAACCATCATTAAAAATTACAAGCACATCCACTATTATGAGATAGTCAGCCAAGCATGGTGACTAATCATTCATTTCTACGTTATTAGCGATTCTTTCTGTCAGACAACATAGAATTCATTGTGTGTAAGGTTATAATTGGCAGAACGTGTGAATATTCAGTACACTGCTACGTGTACAGTGTATTGCAGATATATTTAAGTATATGTGAATAAAAGGTAGAGAAAACAGCTTTAAAAACCGGACCTGCTGTTGTGATAACCATTGGTGTACGTATGAATAAAGGGAAATATACAGTATTTTTCACTTTATAAGATGCACCTAGGTTTTAGAGAAGGAAAATACAAAAGAATATTTTTAATCAAAGCTCAGAACAGACCCCCAATCATCACCAGACCCCAAATTAGACACCTAATTTTCATCATACTTCAGATCAGACCCCCATATTAGATCTTTAGATCACACCTCAGATCAGGCCCTCATATCAGACCTCAGATCCCCATATCAGACCTCAGATCAGATCCCTATTTCAGACCTCTGATCGGGCACCTATATCAAACCTCTGATCAGTCCCCCATGGCAAACCTCAGATCAGAACCCCTTATCAGACTTCAAATCAGAACCTCAAATCAGATCTGACCCCCTATGTCATACCTCAGATCAGACTCCCATATCAGATTAGACCCCCATGTCAGACCTTAGATTTTTCCCCCCCACTTTAGAGGGCAAAAAGGTATGTCTTATAAAGCGGAAAATATGGTATATATATATAAATATAAAATCATTGCCTATTGCCCCTTAGGCATCTTTTACGGTTAGTTGTACCGCAGTCTGTGACTTCTCGCTCACACCAGGTCAAAAAAGTGGGCGTGGCAGGGAAGGGGGGCGGTCTGACATTTAAAATATATAGAATAGTCGCATATAGTCTGTTAATATGTTGATGGATGTGTCCCTTTAAATGAGTGTTGTGCATAAGTATATAGAATTCACAATCCAGTCCCCAGTGTGCGGTCTTCTGTTCCGCCCCTGTGTAGACGTTTGATAGCTCTGTTCTCTTTCTCATGATCATAGGATGTTACACAAGGTCAGAAAAGACAATATAAAATACTGTGTTTCTGTAATGTGCTGTCTTGTTAGTGCATTTCTCTGCACTAATGAGGTCTAAAGCTGAACAGTTTGCAACTTCTTTACAAGTGATTCACAAACAGAAGAAAACTGGTATAATACGACCATTTTTCTCTTTAGAAATGTGAATATTTTGTTATCGTGATTCTCTCCTTTCTGTACATGTCCCTGCATTGTTGCCGTAGGCCATGGATTGTATTATTTACTTATAGAAACTGCTTCACCTTGAATTGAAGTAGAAGGTTTGTTGCAGAAACGTCATATTTGAGAGCAAGTATATCTTTTCCCAGGTCACTGTAAACTCGTGTCTGAAGAAAAGCAATTTTCTCGGCTATTCATCTTTCTCTGGCTGCTATGGATATGTATTCTGTGGCGCTTGCACAGGAGAAGAGGGATCTGACAGATACTTTCAATTGGGGCTGTCAAATAAATAAAGCACAAATAGGAGATATTTTACTGAGCAGATGTGTGCAGTGCGGGATATTGAGGATTGTACATGCTGGTAGCTACATTCAGGTCCAGGTAGCGAAAGACAAATCAACCTTCTAATTGGTTTTCATATCTCAGTGACACAAACTAATTCCTTAAGGTGATGTTAAAGCAAGTTGTTTACTGCTTCGTGTTCGGTACAAGTGGATGCATTTTACAGCGATCATTATACAGGATAAGGCTACATGCACACGACCGTATGTGTTTTGCGGTCCGAAAAAATAAAGAAAATAATGGATGACATCCGTATGCCATCATTTTTTTTTTGCAAATCCATTGTAACAATGCCTTAAACGGACAAGAATAGGACATGTTCTATTTTTTTTGCGGGGCTAGGGAACGGACATACTGATGTGGACATCATACGCTGTGTTGTCCGCATTTTTTGCTGACCCATTGAAATGAATGAGTCCGCATCCTATCCGCAAAAAAACAAAACGGAACGGACACGGAAACAAACAACGTTTGTGTGCATGTAGCCTAAGGCATCCAATGCTGGAGGAGAATTTACTTCATAGAGTTTAAAGGGATTTTACAGATGTTTAATATTAATGACCTATCCTGAAGAAAGGTCATCAATATCTGCTGAGTGGAGGTCTGAATCCAAGCACCCCACCGATCAACTGTTTGAGGAAACCATAGCGCTCCTTAGGCGCCACGGCCCCTCCCTAGGCCAGTGACATGTCATTCGATGGTCACATGGCCCAGGCACAGCTCAGTCCCATTCGAGTGATTGTACCTGCCTGTAATACCAACCACAACCACTATGCAATGGACGGCGCTGTGCTGGCTAAGCTGCGAGGAGAACATAGCACTCACCAAAGCACAGCAGCCTATTCAAACAGCTGAACGGTGGGGGATGTGGGATTCAGACCCCCGCTGATCTGATATTGATGACCCATCCTGAGGATATCTCATCACTATTAAACACCTGGAAAACCCATTTGAGATATGGTGAATGGTCAGATGTTAAAAAAACCACACACATATATATATATATATATATATATACACTCTTGTATACACTCTTGCAGTTGATGGAAATTTGAGGGATGCACATCCAGGGCACGAAGCTCCCGTTCCACCACATCCCAAAGATGCTCTATTGGGTTGAGATCTGGTGACTGTGGGGGCCATTTTAGTACAGTGAACTCATTGTCATGTTCAAGAAACCAATTTGAAATGATTCGAGCTTTGTGACATGGTGCATTATCCTGCTGGAAGTAGCCATCAGAGGATGGATACATGTTCTCATTCTGTTTACGCCAAATTCGGACTCTACCACTTGAATGTCTCAACAGAAATCGAGACTCATCAGACCAGGCAACATTTTTCCAGTCTTCAACAGTCCAATTTTGGTGAGCTCGTGCAAATTGTAGCCTCTTTTTCCTGTTTGTAGTGGAGATGAGTGGTACCCGGTGGGGTCTTCTGCTGTTGTAGCCCATCCGCCTCAAGGTTGTGCGTGTTGTAGCTTCACAAATGCTTTGCTGCATACCTCGGTTGTAACGAGTGGTTATTTCAGTCAACGTTGCTCTTCTATCAGCTTGAATCAGTCGGCCCATTCTCCTCTGACCTCTAGCATCCACAAGGCATTTTTGCCCACAGGACTGCCTCATACTGGATGTTTTTCCCTTTTCACACCATTCTTTGTAAACCCTAGAAATGGTTGTGCGTGAAAATCCCAGTAACTGAGCAGATTGTGAAATACTCAGACCGGCCCGTCTGGCACCAACAACCATGCCACGCTCTAAATTGCTTAAATCACCTTTCTTTCCCATTCTGACATTCAGTTTGGAGTTCAGGAGATTGTCTTGACCAGGACCACCCCCCTAAATGCATTGAAGCAACTGCCATGTGATTGGTTGACTAGATAATTGCATTAATGAGAAATAGAACAGGTGTTCCTAATAATTCTTTAGGTGAGTGTATATACAGGTGAAACTCGAAAAATTTGAATATCATGCAAAGTTCATTTATTTCAGTAATCCAACTTAAAAGGTGAAACTAACATATGAGATAGACTCATTACATGTAAAGTGAGATATTTCAAGCCTTTATTTGTTATAATTTGGATGATTATGGCTTATAGCTTATGAAACCCCAAAGTCACAATTTTGAGGTACCCTTTGCACAAGGGGTATGGATTAATTAACTGACTAGAGTGTGACACTTTGCCTAGAATATTGAACCGTTTCACAATATTCAAATTTTAAGCTGCATTAATGCAATACCTTTTAATTGGCATTACTGAAATAAATGGACCTTTGCACGATATTCTAATTTTTCGAGTTTCACCTGTATGTATATAGAAACATAGAATGTGTCGGCAGATAAGAACCATTTGGCCCATCTAGTCTGCCCAATATACTGAATGCTATGAATAGCCCCTGGTCCTATCTTATATGAAGGATGGCCTTATGCCTATCCCATGCATGCTTAAACTCCTTCACTGTATTTGCAGCTACCACTTCTGCAGGAAGGCTATTCCATGCATCCACCACTCTCTCAGTAAAGTAATACTTCCTGATATTACTTTTAAACCTTTGCCCCTCTAATTTAAAACTATGTCCTCTTGTAGCAGTTTTTCTTCTTTTAAATATTCTCTCCTCTTTTACCTTGTTGATTCCCTTTATGTATTTAAAAGTTTCTATCATATCCCCTCTGTCTCGTCTTTCTTCCAAGCTATACATGTTAAGGTCCTTTAATCTTTCCTGGTAAGTTTTATCCTGCAATCCATGTACTAGATTAGTAGCTCTACTCTGAACTCTCTCCAAAGTATCAATATCCTTCTGGAGATATGGTCTCCAGTACTGAGCACAATACTCCAAATGAGGTCTCACTAGTGCTCTGTAGAGCGGCATGAGCACCTCCCTCTTTCTACTGGTAATGCCTCTCCCTATACACCCAAGCATTCTGCTAGCATTTCCTGCTGCTCTATGACACTGTCGGCCTACCTTTAAGTCTTCTGAAATAATGACCCCTAAATCCCTTTCCTCAGATACTGAGGTTAGGACTGTATCACTGATTTTATATTCTGCTCTTGGGTTTTTACGCCCCAGGTGCATTATCTTGCACTTATCAACATTAAATTTTAGTTGCCAGATTTTTGACCATTCCTCTAGTTTTCCTAAATCCTTTTCCATTTGGTGTATCCCTCCAGGAACATCAACCCTGTTACAAATCTTTGTGTCATCAGCAAAAAGACACACCTTACCATCGAGGCCTTCTGCAATTTCGCTGATAAAGATATTAAACAATATGGGTCCCAGAACAGATCCCTGAGGTGCCCCACTGGTAACAAGACCTGGTCTGAATATACTCCATTGACTACAACCCTCTGTTGTCTGTCCCTCAGCCACTGCCTAATCCATTCAACAATATGGAAGTCCAAGCCCAAAGACTGCAATTTATTGATAAGCCTTCTATGTGGGACAGTATCAAAAGCCTTACTAAGGTCCAGATAAGCGATGTCTACTGCACCTCCGCTATCTATTATTTTAGTCACCCATATACTGTATATATAATATAGTATATAAACGTGGAAATGGGGGAGCACTCCTTCTGGGTTGTGGCTGGTGCCTGTGTTAAACCCTTGATCACGGGTGTAGATGTAAGTAGAAGAAAGCCACAGTACTTCTCTGTAAAACTTGAAAAAAATTTGTCCTTTATGCACACATGTCACACAGCGACGTTTCAGTTCTCTCACAGAACTTGGCTTGAGAAAGGTTCTGTGAGAGAACCGAAATGTCGCTGTGTGACATGTGTGCATAAAGGACACATTTTTTTCAAGTTTTACAGAGAAGTGCAGTGGATTTTTTCTATATATATATTATAATATATTTTTACAGATCTGTTTTTTGCGGACCGCAAAATACTGAAAAAGACATACAGTCGTGTGCAAGAGGCCTTAGAAGAAGGGGGAAGTAGGGGAAGAGGGAAAATAAGCTGAAGAGAAAGTTGTTCGGAGGTACACATGGAAAGACCATATGTGCGGATAGATTTCTGAGGGTGCCATATAATGGATCCATGTAATGTGTTTTCCTTAAGAAACATTTATCACCTTTTCACAGCAGCATATATGAATGTATGATCGCTGGGTGTACCCCAAGTCACCTGTGTACATTGAGCAGTGGTGCACCCCTCTATTCTCATAGAGGACTCAAGTACCCCCATTCTTGTCACTATGGGAATACAGTTGTCAGATCCTCAGGGATCATACATGAATATGTACAGTCGTGGCCAAAATTTTTGAGAATTACATAAATATTTGAAATTGGAAAAGTTGTTGCTTACGTTTTTATAATAGCAATTTGCATATACTCCAGAATGTTATGAAGAGTGATCAGATGAATTGCATAGTCCTTCTTTGCCATGAAAATTAACTTAATCCCAAAAAAACCTTTCCACTGCATTTCATTGCTGTCATTAAAGGACCTGCTGAGATCATTTCAGTAATCGTCTTGTTAACTCAGGTGAGAATGTTGACGAGCACAAGGCTGGAGATCATTATGTCATGCTGATTGGGTTAAAATGGCAGACTTGACATGTTAAAAGGAGGGTGATGCTTGAAATCATTGTTCTTCCATTGTTAAACATGGTGACCTGCAAAGAAACGCGTGCAGCCATCATTGTGTTGCATAAAAAGGGCTTCACAGGCAAGGATATTGTGGCTACTAAGATTGCACCTCAATCAACAATTTATAGGATCATCAAGAACTTCAAGGAAAGAGGTTCAATTCTTGTTAAGAAGGCTTCAGGGCGTCCAAGAAAGTCCAGCAAGCGCCAGGATCGTCTCCTAAAGAGGGTTCAGCTGCGGGATCGGAGTGCCACCAGTGCAGAGCTTACTCAAGAATGGCAGCAGGCAGGTGTGAGCGCATCTGCACGCACAGTTAGGCGAAGACTTTTGGAAGATGGCCTGGTGTCAAGAAGGGCAGCAAAGAAGCCACTTCTCTCCAAAAAAAACATCAGGGACAGATTGATCTTCTGCAGAAAGTATTGTGAATGGACTACTGAGGACTGGGGCAAAGTCATTTTCTCTGATGAAGCCACTTTCCGATTGTTTGGGGCATCTGGAAAAAGGCTTGTCCGGAGAAGAAAAGGTGAGCGCTACCATCAGTCCTGTGTCATGCCAACAGTAAAGCATCCTGAGACCATTCATGTGTGGGGTTGCTTCTCGTCCAAGGGAGTGGGCTCACTCACAATTTTGCCCAAAAACACAGCCATGAATAAAGAATGGTACCAAAACACCCTCCAACAGCAACTTCTTCCAACAATCCAACAACAGTTTGGTGAAGAACAATGCATTTTCCAGCACGATGGAGCACCGTGCCATAAGGCAAAAGTGATAACTAAGTGGCCCGGGGACCAAAACGTTGACATTTTGGGTCCATGGCCTGGAAACTCCCCAGATCTTAAAGGGTTTCTGTCACCCCATTAAACCGTTTTTTTTTTTTTCTTTACTAATAATCCCTATAGTGCTATCTCATGATACATAAGCAAATTAATCATTTTGGTTCAGTAGAATTTGCTAAAAATCGATTTTTTAAATATGCTAATTACCTTGCTACCAGCAAGTAGGGCGGCTACTTGCTGGTAGCAGCCGCATCCTCCGATGGTAATGACGCCCCCTCGGCATGCTGAATGACAGGGCCAGGGAAGGGAATCGTTCTCTGCTGGCGCTGTTAGAATTTGAAATCTCGCGCCTGCGCCGTACCTGTCTTCAATCGGCGCAGGCGCACTGAGAGGCGGCCGCTCTCTCGACCGCTCCATCCTCAATGCGCCTGCGTCGATGACGTCATCAAGTACACCCGGAAGAGATTTATTATTAATAATCGTTGGTGGTATAGTGTTAATAACTGTCATTTTTATAAAATTATTTATTCCCATTTCGTTGGTGGTTTTTGTGGCAGCATGCTTATTATGTAAATACTTACCTGATTCGAGCATCCAGCGACGTCACCAGACTCTCCGCCTCCTTCCAGCGATGCCGGCGTCTTCTCTTCCGGATGTACTTGATGACGTCATCGACGCAGGCGCATTGAGGATGGAGCGGTCGAGCGAGCGGCCGCCTCTCAGTGCGCCTGCGCCGATTGAACACAGGTACGGCGCAGGCGCGAGATTTCAAATTCTAACAGCGCCAGCAGAGAACGATTCCCTTCCCTGGCCCTGTCAATCAGCATGCCGAGGGGGCGTCATTACCATCGGAGGATGCGGCTGCTACCAGCAAGTAGCCGCCCTACTTGCTGGTAGCAAGGTAATTAGCATATTTTAAAAATCGATTTTTAGCAAATTCTACTGAACCAAAATGATTAATTTGCTTATGTATCATGAGATCGCACTATAGGGATTATTAGTAAAGAAAAGGAAAAAAAACGGTTTAATGGGGTGACAGAAACCCTTTAATCCCATTGAGAACTTGTGGTCAATCCTCAAGAGGCGGGTGGACAAACAAAAACCCACTAATTCTGACAAACTCCAAGAAGTGATTATGAAAGAATGGGTTGCCATCAGTCAGGAATTGGCCCAGAAGGTGATTGAGAGCATGCCCAGTCGAATTGCAGAGGTCCTGAAAAAGAAGGGCCAACACTGCAAATACTGACTCTTTGCATAAATGTCATGTAATTGTCGATAAAAGCCTTTGAAACGTATGAAGTGCGTTTAATTATATTTCACTACATCACAGAAACAACTGAAACAAAGATCTAAAAGCAGTTTAGCAGCAAACTTTGTGAAAACTAATATTTGTGTCATTCTCAAAACTTTTGGCAACGACTGTATAGATAGGTGATACATTCTGTAATGGGAAAACCTGCTGAACTTCATACGCAAGTTTAATTTTATTTATTATTACTTATACCTGTATATCTTTGTTTTTCTGTTGCAGTTCCCTATTTCTGTAGTGTGCAACTGTATTACTGCCAGTTATTTGTGACTCTGTGTCAATTTGTTCATACACAGTCGAGTCACATTATAGTGACCACCAGCTGATATCCAGAGTAACTGCCGTTTGCGGCACGGACAGCAGCTAGATGAGCTGGGAGTTACTCAATAAAGTCCTGGTAGGTTGTCACAGGTATCTGGAGCCATGCTGACTGCAGTACATCCCGCAGCTGCTGAAGGGGGTGTGGGGGAAGATCCATAGAGCGAAAACGACGATCCAGGTGGTCCTACAGATGCTCAACTGGGTTCAAGTCTGGGGAATTAGGGGGCCAGGGTTGTACTTGGAATTCTTCCAACAAATGTTGGACATATCTACCCATGTGACATGTTGCATTATCTTGCTGGAAGATCCCATAGACCCCCCCCCCCAGGGAAGTCAATGTAAAAGTATGGGTGTACGTGATCTGCAAGGATGGATTCATACCCAAATCGGTAGAGAGTGCCTTCCACATGGATGAGTTGGCCCAGAGAATGCCAGGAAAACATTCCCCAGACCAGAACGCTGCCACCATTAGCTTGTGTCCAATGTCCATTTGTTCGATAAAGCAGAAAATGTGACTCACCGGAGAAGACAACCCTTTGTCAATCAGTGGAGGTCCAATTCTGATACTGCGTGAAAATTTAAGCCTTTTCTGGTTATGCAATTAAGCAGAGGTGCAGTGACCATCTGACTGATTCGGAGCCCCATATACAGTAGAGTTCGCTGAATGGTTATTTTTGACACTTCTGGTAGCCCCCTGGTTTGTTTTGGTGGTGAGCTTGGTCCACCCTAGTGTACCTTCGAAGCAGACGTTCACCTCTCACATTAATGGCATGTGGTGCTCAGCAGATTCAGCATTGCTTGACAAATGGCAGAAATTATGATTCACTTTCACAACAGCACGAGAACAGTTCACAAGCTGCACAGTTTCCGAAATACTTCCAGCCTCCACGCATGTTAATATAGACAAATCCCTGGCTGCAACTGTGACCTCAGTGGTCTGTAGTGCTGACAGGTTGCGGCAGCAGACAGTGACTGGCTGAAGAGGTCACATATCCCTGTCAAGACATCATATCCAGAGGCCAGGATTGAGAGACCGGCAGGGAACCCGGTGCGGTAGGAGCAGGGATCTGTAAAGTGAGCATTACCTCCTGATGACAGGGGTGCCAGGAGTCCCCCACTGATTACATCCTGAGGTCATCAATTTTGAAGTCCTGAAAAACCCCTTTAATTTTAAGTCCCTTTTAAGACCATTCCAAAGAAGTGTGAGTGTCATCCATAGCTACCAATCAGGTTTCTTTTATGTTTCAGTTAATATTAACCCTCACCCTGAAATTAAAGAAATCTGGAGCCTGATATTTTTTTTTATAAATGACAGTCCTTGCGTGTATATTAAATAGGCTTTACCATGTACAATCACATTCATCTAAGGTATCCGTCAAGCATTACGTAGTCCAAACAAGTGTAGGCTAGCCATGGAATTGGTGTAATGGTATACAACACTGTGGTCTGTTCACACCACCATAAGTGTTTTGTGGTCTGCAAAAAATGGGTACCGGCCATGTGCGTTCCGCATTTTGCGGAACGCACACAGCCAGGCCTATGATAGAAATGCCTATTCTTGTCCAAGATTGTGGACAACAATAGGACACGTTCTATCTTTTTTGCAGAGCCGAGGAATGGAACTACGGACAACACCTTTTGCTGCCCCATTGAAATTAATGGGTCCACACCTGTTCCGCTAAATTGTGGAACAAATTTGGACCCAGAAATACAGTTACGTGAATGGACCCTTAAAATGAGACAGCCCATGAAAATATGTTTTATTTTTTAGTGGGGTTCAAATATTTTGTTCTGGGACACCTTCCTTTTCAGTAGTATAAGGGCGCCTTGTTGCAGAATATTTTTGCGACTGACAGTCATTTCCTTTCTTCTGAATTAGGGTTGTTTTGGTGGCAAGGACACGGATTTCTGCAAGTTTCACTCAGATGAATGGATTTTCAGTTGCAGAAATTTTCTGCAGTAAAATGCCCTAAGAAAGTCTGTTGAGAGGAGAGTGTCAGTCTATCAGCCAGTCTGTACAGTGGTCCCTCAAGTTACAATATTAATTGGTTCCAGGACAACCATTGTATGTTGAAACCATTGTAACTTGAGTAATTGATTCCAAACCCCAAAATGTCATCTAAGATAAGAGAAAATGAAGATTTAAGAAAAATAAGCAGATGACTAAGACAGATAAAAGAAGTCCTTACATGTTAAAATCAGGAATAGCTAGTAACTAGCAACTAATTGAGCTATTTTACCAGAGAAGTGGCCTGGACTGGTGGGATCTGAGGCATTGTATGATGAGTCTAGTTTCAACTTACGATGGGTCCGAAAAGACCACTGTATATTGAAAATATTGTATCCTGAGGCCTTGTATCTTGAGGGATCACTGTACATATAAACCTTCTGCTTAGTCTTGAACATTACTGAGGAATCTTATGATCTAGTGCCTCGGTTACCATGTCTGACAAGCAGGGTACATTGAGCGTGGTGTTTTGCCAGGTACATCAGCACACCCCATAGAAATAGGTAACCATGTTAGCAGACTGCAGCTTGGAGAGAAATGATCTCTCCTGCATGGCTGGCATAGACTGTTCCTCGGTAATATTTGCACTTAGTGTCATGAAGGTACATTTCAGAGGATATGAAGTGAGACCTATGAACAGATAATCTGCTGGCAGCTATAAAATGGAATGACTCAGAGCTCCACGCCGGCTGAATTTAAACCATTATAGAGCAGCCAGAGCATGTCAGCCATTCATATCGCTGAACTGCCTGATCCCCCCCCCCCCCCCCCCCCCGTCCTCGCAGTATCTCTGCGCACAGTATTCAGACTGTACCACTGTGCTCTACCACAGGGGGATAGTTACTCGCTGACTTATAAACAAAGTTGATCTGATTATTTGACTCAAAATGTTAAAAACTCAGCATAGTGCAGCTCATCATTTATTTTTATTTTTTATTTGATTTCTTTTTTATATATAAAACAGGTGCAGACTATCAGCTGACATGCAGTTCTTGGCAGATCTGATGATATTTGATCCTTTAGGGATTTGTGATTAAGACAAGTGTTATGATTCCGTTATACTGTAATTGTATCTCACTCATCAAAGTAAAAAATGAAAAATTAAATACTCCATTGATTTTACAGCATGTTCTCCAAGAACACCTATATCCTGTATATGTCTGTATACGCCTAGAGAAATACAAATTCACTGACACTGTAGAACTTTTTACTATGCTGATGTTATATGTTGTTTGGTACTGCAGTATTTTACCACAATGCCTGGATTTTAGTAATACTCTTCAAAAATTTTTTCCTTAGTATTGTTTTGATCGGTCTGTTTTCTCTCATTGGTAAATTTAGGAAATTTGTGCATGTTGCACTATATACAACCCCAAATAGAAATCTGTCTCTCTATAAATATCTATCTATCTATAAATTTATATATCTACCTTTCTATAACTCTGTCTTATATCTATCCACATACACTGCATTTAGAAAGTCTTCAGACCCTTTCCCCTTTTTCACATTTTTTTATGTTCCCGGCCTTGTGGTAAAAAAAATAATAATCACATTTTCCCCATGATTCTGCATTCAATACTCCATAATAAGAAAGTGAAAACAGAATTTTTGAAATTTTCACAAATTTATTAAAAAGGAAAAACTAAAAAAATTTCAGACCCTGCTATATGACACTTAAAATGTAGTTTTGGGGATGTCTATTTCTCTTGATCATCTTTGAGATGTTTCTGCAGTTTGGTTTGATTGGAGTCACCTGTGGTAAATTCAGTTAATTGGACATCATCTGGAAAGACACCGGCCTGTCTGTATAAGGTCTGACAGCTGACACTGGATATCAGAGCAAAAACCATGCCTTGAGGAGGTAAGAACTGCCTGTTGAGCTCAGAGACAAGATTGTATGGAGGCACAGATCTGGAGAAGGATATGAAAAAAATTCTGCTGCACTGAAAGTGCTCAAAAGCACAGTGGCCTTCATAGTTTTTAAATGGAAGAAGTTTGGGACATGCAGGACTCGTACTACAGCTGGCCACCCCTCCAAACTAAATAATTGGGAACGCAGGAGTGGCTTAGGGACAACTCGGTAAATGTTCTTAAGTGACCCAGCCAGAGCCCTGACTTGAACCAATCGAATATCTCTGGAGAGACCTGAAAATGGCTGTTCACGACAGTCCCCATCTAACCTGAAAGCGCCTGAGAGGATCCGCAGAAAAGAATGGCAGAAAGTCCCCAAATCAAGGTGTATAAACTATGTGGCATCATATCCAAGAAGACTGGAGGCTTCAACTAAGTCCTGAATAAGGGATCTAAATACTTATGTCAATTCAAGTTTTTAGATTTTCCTTTTCTATAAACTGGCAACATTTGTGAACATTTTATTTTTCCTTTTTCATTAAAGGGGTTTTACCATCACATACAATGGGAGCATATCACTAGTATATGCCCTCATTGTCTGATAGGTGCGGGTCCCACCTCTGAGACCCGCACCTACAACGAGAAGGGAGCGGGGAAATGAGTGGAGGGCGCACTGCACATGCGCAGCCACCCTCCATTCATTTCAATAGGGCCGCCGAAAATAGCCGGCTATTTCCGTCTGCCCCATAGAAATGAATGGGAGCAGGGGCCGGGCGTGTGCGGTGCTCTCCCATTCACTTGTATGGGAGCAGCGGGGAGCAGCGCTTGGTGGTGGACCGACCCCCTGGGGTCCTCCAGCTACAGCTCTCCCCGCTCCGTTCTCGTTGTATGTGCAGGTCCCAGAGGTCGGACCCGCACCTATCAGACAATGGAGGCATATCCTAGCGATATGCCCCCATTGTATGTGATGAGAATACCCCTTTAAGGTGTATTGAATGCAGAATGATGGGGAAACTAGATTTTTATTTTATTTTAACATAACAAGATATGAAAAAATGGGTCTGAAGACTCTCTGAATGCACTGTATCTATCTATCTATCTATCTATCTATCTATCTATCTATCTATCTATCTATCTATCTATCTATCTATCGATCTGTTTGTCTGGTCTGTCTATCTACCTACCCACCTGTCTTTCTGTCTGACTCTGTATATAAATTATCCTATAATTTCTATTACTATCTTTTACAGTTAGATTTGCTGATTTCTTTTTTTTTCAATATTAAAATGCTGATTTAGAGACTAACTGTTCCTGTCTACATAGTTCAGTATAGTAAATGTTGTAGTGGCTGTTAACATCGTGGTCTCTAACATCGACCAACAAAGACATTAATGTGACTTCATTCGAAGAGCAAGTCTGTAAGGGGTTAATTCCTGCTATACAGCTAATTATGTCAGTGCAGTCCTGCTGGCCTGTGACCTACCCACTCTATTCAATTCCACGGAACAAGCGTAGACGGCTTTCACCTTGGCACCCGTTATTGTTTCCACTTCAATTTAGTCACCTTGAAAAGAAGCTTAGGAAAAAATGAAAATACAAAACCATTGACAGAAAGAACCCGACTGATACAATCGCCTCTATCTGTATCTACATTTTGTGCTGTAGCAGTGTGGAAGGAGCGGATCAGCCCATCAATGCAATATAACATTACATATGCAGCTTAATTTTTTAATACAAATATGAATAAATTGTTAAATTAGCAGCTCACTGATATATTATAAGTGGAGTTGCTTCCATCATCCTCCTCCTAACGGCTCGCCTAAATGTAAGGGGACGTTCACCTTTTCGCATCATCTTAGGGTCCATTAACGCGTCCACAGCTGTTTTGCAGTCCGCAAATTGCAGATCCGCAAAACACGGACACCGGCAAAATGCGGACCGCACATGGCCGGCACTATGATAGAAATGCCTTTTCTTGTCCGTGGCTGCGGACAAGAATAGGACATGTTATATTTTTTTGCGGGGCCACGGAATGGAAGTGCGGATGCGGACAGCACTCAGTTTGCTGTCTGCATCTTTTGCGGCCCCATTGAAAATCCTCCCGTTGCGCAAATTATGCTCCATTATGGGAGGAGGACAATAAAACCGACAGAAATGCCAGGTTCTTCACATAACTGCAACTAATGGCACCAGACAGACCCCATTGACTATCCTGCATTTTACCAGACAAAATAATCCTGCATTTTTTTATTTCAAAATCTGTAACCAAGACCCCTAAACGGAGTCCCAGATGCAGATGTGAACATTGTCTTATAGTGTACATATAGACCGAATAGCTTTGTAACTACATTCCAATACTTATACTGATTTTGAGTCACATCTTGTAATATGTTTCAGATATACATTCTGCTGGTTGTTATTGGAAACTGCCAACAAGCTGGTCGTCAAGCTCCGTCTTTGCAGCTTAGCTGATTACCTTTACCTATATCTCATTACTATACACTGTCCAGAGTAATTAATTTTGATTCCTTGTTGAATGCACAGAGATTTCAGCTCTGTACTGTGTAGAATTGTGAATGCAGCTCTGAACTACACCACAGGTGGGTTCTGGAGATAATTGCGAGATAAAGCTCCTGTGACTACTTTCTAGCCATGTAATGGAGGTTTGCAATTTTTTTTTAAATAAAAACTGTTAAATTAGTTAAATTAGTCAAATTTAACAGCAGTTTGTGGTGGGGTAGACAAGTTTGTCTCTGTTCTCCAGTTTGATTAAAGGTAAAGGCATTTTCCATCCCCCAAAAATAAAT
This sequence comes from Bufo bufo, assembly GCF_905171765.1. NCBI lineage: Eukaryota > Metazoa > Chordata > Amphibia > Anura > Bufonidae > Bufo > Bufo bufo. Next base: position 102,957,678 of record NC_053396.1, read on the forward strand.
ATAGGTTAAAATGACAAAAAAAAAGTAAGTTTCAAAGTAAGTGCAATATTTTATGTTATTTTAACCCAGCTACAGATTGTTGTAAACCAGTGTTCACCAATCTGTGACTGCTGGAAAAACTACAACTCCCATCACTCCAGCTGTCAGAGCATCCATTGTTATTTCCCAACAACTGGAGAGGCACAGATTGAATATCACTGCCCAGGGGGGAGCACAGATCTCATAGGGCCCAATGGCAAAATTTAGTGTTGGCCCCCGCCCCACCAAGTTTCTTAGTACTTATGCGTCAAACACTCCAAGGCAATGTGTGACTTCCATATGTGAATCCAAAGTGTGACTTACCACATTTCTAATTAATTTGTTTATTAAATGGAAGACATTTTTAATAAATGGTAATTTAAAAAAAAAGTTACCCTCCACCCCACCCACTTTATCCAACTTCTATATCCGAAAAAGTGGAACAAGTGATTCACAAAAATGGTGCACATTCTGCACGTCGTATTTCTCAATATATTTATAATAGACAAATGGTATAACTAAATTGATGAATGTTCTGCTACCCTTCACACAGTATATTATAAAACTGTCTGCCTGCAGCCACCTCTAGGGGGAGCTCATTGCCTAGAAATGTATACAGTTAGCAGTGATTTCAATGGAAATTGTAAATAATCTGTATGCATACAGGCGTGCCCACATACAGTAGAATATATTGTACCACATTCACGGTGATGGGTCCAGTGATAGATCCAGAATATATTGTACCACATTCACGGTCATGGGTCCGGTGATGGATCCAGAATATATTGTACCGCATTCATGATGATGGGCTTAAGGTGCTGTCGTCTCAGAATATTTGGTCTGCCTGCTATGGTGTGCTATATGCATATACTACCCAAAATTATTCTGCGTTTCATGTGGTATATGTGAATGACTTTACTGCAGCTCAGTCAGTGTGTATAAATAAGCAGAGGTTTCTGTCCAGTATGTATTACCTAGTGGAGAAAGTAAGGTGGACCTCCTATCCTCTTATTTGTGCAGTCAAGATCTTTCTTCATGCTGGAAACCATGCAGCTGCGGGATAAAAACAGGTAAGGCGTTGGTTTATTGTGCTTTAGATGGCGACATATTTCGGCAATGCTTCTACTTAAAGTGAATCTATCACTCAGCTGAATGTAATGATACTATCATGTAGTGACCCATTGTTTCACTCTGGGGAAAAAGTACTTTTTCCAGTCACGGGCACAGAGGGTGGCCCCAAGCCGCTCTGTGCACCCTTGCTCCTCCTGGATCCTCCGCCAGCCCCTCCCTCTCCTTCTTGATTGACAGAACTAGGCGGAATGACTATGCAGGAAACTGGCCCCGTCAATCCGGAAGGAGGGAGAGGGACTGGCAGGGGGAGCAAGGGTGCACAGAGTTTCTTTGGCCCTCCCTCGGTGCACTTAATTACTCATTTGCATATAGATTAAAAGTACTTTTTCTCCAGAATGAAGTAACAGATCACTAAGTGAAAGGTATCATTGCATTCCGCTTATTTAGCCATGCGACACATTGTGTCTGGTTTAACTGTGAATATCTCAGAGACTGTTTCTCTTTCAGATTACCTCTGTAACACAGCATCTGATGAAACATGATTTCTTTTTTTTGTCATATGGAATAAAGCCTTTCATAGATTTCTACGGGCACTATATAGGGCTCTGAGATTTTACGTGGCTATGTGTATGAGGCTTAAAAGGAACCTGTCACCAGGAAGATGCATTGTTAGCTACAGGCACTATGTTATAGAGAAGGAGGAGCTGAGCAGATTGATATATACGGTAGCTTTGTGGGAAAAGATTCAGTAAAATTTGTAATTTATTCATTAAATTCCTGCTCTTTCTGGTCTTTGAAGTTGAGGAGGCGGTCCTATCAGTGACTGACAGCCTTCCCTCTATGACTGTGTATACAGATAGCTGTCAATCACTGATAGGTCCGCCTCCTGGACTTCAAAGACCAGAATGAGCACAGATACTGTATAAATGGATAAATTACAAGTTTTACTGAATCTTTTCCCATAAAACTATATATCAATCTGCTCAGCTCCTCCTGCTCTATAACATGCTCCTGCTTCTCAGGTACTATGTTGAATGTGACAGGTGTCCTTTGAGGAGGTACGTGCTCGTGGTAAGAGTAACCTTACTAGACATAGAGATGCAGTAGATTTTGAGCAGTTTGTGACAAAAAATACAATACAGTCCTCATTACTACCTCAACTGAAATGTCAAGTGAATAAACCACCAGTAATGACCAATATATGTATATGTAGTCATGAAAACATGCAAATAGGATGTTCGCTGTTTTCTTCCTTAACATAAAATTCTGAAATTCTTCCGTGCTCCCTTTTTTTTTTAGGAACAATTACCCTCAGAGCTCTGCGTCTGTTCGTTTCTCTAAAGCTGCCTAATCAAAATTCCCCCCGGACACAGAGCAGATACATTCTTGATTTAATCTTGTTGGCACCAGGCCTCTGGGGGCTCAATCAAGCAACTATGTCATTGCTAATGTCTTCTCTCTGCAGTTACTCCACCAATAGCCTCTGAATCTCGCACCCCTAAGTGGTGTTATATTGTAAATGACTGCACGTCACCGCTCCCTGCGAGCCTCCGGGAGGGGGGAAAACATGCATTTTCTCTAGGATGTATATTTATCTGCTTGCAGAGGCATTTGTATTGATTCTAGTATATTGTATATTTTATGCACTGCAGCAGCTGAAAAGCAGAAAAGGAAAGAAGAGACGGCTGTAGCTCTTCTGAATAAACGTATGGTCATTTTTCTTTGGAATGAAAGGTTTTATTGACCTTGCACCTGTCATAATAGTCACATTAGTGGGGAGGCAGCAGATAGGACACACTAAATCAGGGGTACTCAACTACATTTAGTAAAGGTCCACACACTTGGGTCTGCTGTAGGGTGAAGGTCCGAGTCGCAAAATGAAATGTAAGAATGGACAACACCAGTGGTGTATACGGTAGCTCTGCATCAATTTTTTTTACAGTAAGCCACACTTCTAAACCCACCTAATCCCATTGTGCCTCCAGTTTGAATACTTACCTCCCCACATCCCCTCGACAAACAGAGTGGAACACATCTGCGACTGTCTGTGGCTGAGCGCAGCATTTAGGATGATGTTACTGCATTGCGCCTGCTTGGGCGAATGGTGAAGCAGGTAGCTGACGGATCACTGCATCACCATCATACTTGACTATATTCTGAGGACATGCAGAGGTCCGGACAGCTGGCAAATCTTATCCGTTTTCGACCACATGGCCCGCCAGTTGAGTACCCCTGCCCTAGATATTAGCCCTGGTTATCATGGAGACCTGACCATGCCTGGTATAGACATGAATCCATCCTAGTATTAGTAAGAGGATTCAAAAAAGATCAAATCAGTTTTTTTTTTGTTTGTTTTTTTAAATCTGCAGCCATTAAATTATGTTTCTGTCCATACACAGTGATCTCTTAAAGAATGTCAGGGTGTTGATGAGCTATCCTGAGGATAGGTCATCAGTATCAGCTTGGTGGGGGTCCAACACCCTACACCCCTGACAACCATCTGTTTGAAGAGGCCGCTGTGCTTGTACGAGTGTTGCATCCTCTTCAAAGTTTACCTGCACGATCTACTTGCACCTTCCTCACCTATTCAAATGAATTGCCACTTCAAGGGAGACGGCGTGCAGGTAAACTTTGAAGAGCATGAGCGCAATGGCCTTTGCAAACAGCTAATCGGTGGGGGTGTTGGGAGTCGGTCCTCCCTAATTACTTAGGGCAATGTGGTGCACATAAAATATGCTAGCATATGCCATCAGTGTCGGATAGGTGCGGGTTCCACCTCTGGGACCCACTCCTATCTTCTGGAAAGGACCCTCCAAAATGAAGAGAGAGCAGATGCCCATTTGCGGCCGCCCTCCTTTCACTGCTGTGGGAGTTCCTAAAATAACTGAGTGCTGGCTGTGCCATAGCAGTGAATGGAGAGGTGGCTGCGCTTGCACGTCTCATGGCAATGAATGGAGAGAAAGCCACTTCAGAGGTCCCATTCTGGAGAAAGGAGTGGTTCCCAGAGGCAGGACCCGCACCTATCTGACATTCATGGCATATCCTAGTGATGTGCCATCAATGTCCCAGATGGGAATATCCCTTTAACTCAGAATGTATGCGTTTCCAATGATTCAGTGCAGTAAAACCACCAAGACAAAGTCATGTGAAACGCATGTAAATCTCCACACTCCAGTTATTACAGAAGCATTCCTGTGCCAATGAATTCTAATACATTCAGCGAAAGCTAATAAATTATAAGGGTAGACCGACCTTGCCAAGCATATGTATGCAAATCCTCTGAAATGTAAAATATCACCTCAACCATATTTTAGCAATTTCCCCCCAAAAATTTGGAGTACTGCAGTAATCATGGTTTTATTACACATATTATTTTTGACAAATATTTTATTCATCATTGTGTTTGTAAAGCTCTGAATAGATGTCTGGCAAAAACACAAGAAATATGCCTGTCCCACGTACATAATTTATTTTCATAAACCCTGCTTGCCATTGGCTCTCACAAACGAAGACATGCTGCCTTATTTTCCATAAAATCATTTAGCTGTTTGGTATAAAACTGCATATGCAGAATAACAATAACCCGGGTACGTGACAAATATTCATAAAACTGTCCCCCATTCACATTGCGTGCTCCATCTGTGCCCTTGGCTTAAATAATTATGCAGATTAATAGTTGGTTGCAAAAGAGATGCATTTGCTTCTATTCTCTTTCTTTTTTTTACCCAGCAGAGAACAACACAATTGCAGGGAAGTAGTGACTGTTAGCGCTTTTATTGCCCCGAAATGAAAATTATGCAGGAGGGAAAAAACAACCAAGCTCTGTATGCCAGGCAAAAATGGACAAGAACAAGTATTAAAACCCGTGCATATTCATTAGTTACCTATGAATGTGGAGTGGGTGAAATAACCCATTCTCAAAAACAGAAAAAAATATCCAATATAACATGTCATTTAAAAAAAAATTTTTTTTACTTGGATTTGTATGGAAATCGACAGGAAGAGATACCTATGTATGAAATGGGAAGCATGAAGAGGTGGAGTAGGGCCTCATTTCTACCTATGGATGCCATATTAGCGCTCTGCAGAGCTCGGAGGTTCCGCAGAACATGAGCATGCTGAGAAGGTGGGAAGTGAGGGGAGAAGCTAATGTTTCTTGGTTTACATGCTGCTGCTATATGAGCTGAAGAACACTGACCTAAAAGACTTTTATAGAAGCTTTGGTCACAGATATTAAAGTGGCAACGTCCCAGTTATGTGTGGTCTGTGTGGTGTGCGCAGAGTTTTTAGTATGCATGGATTATTTTTTTATATAGGTGCAAATTTGTTCGGTTGACAACATAACGTACTGAATGCTCCTTATTTCTGAAGCTGGACTTAAAGGGGTTGTCTTACTTCAGCAAGGGGCAATTATCATGTAGATAAGGCTACATGCACACGGACGTAGTTTGTTTCCGTGTCCTTTCCGGGTCTTTTTTGAGGATCCGCAAAAGGAGCCATTGGTTCCTAACCTGAAAAATTTAGGGGCCAGTTAAAGGGGTTGTGCACTCATTTCCATGACCTGTCAGACTAGCCAGATTTGCGTTGGTAATCCCTAGGTGCTGGGTCCTGGCCCATTCGCTTCCCGGCCTCCGCTGCTTGTCTTGGGTTTCTCCATGAAAACGTTTGGCTGCAGTGGCATCAAGACAATCACTGGCCACGGTGTGAGGGGCGGATCTTCACCCAGCAGACGTCTGCAGCGTATGTCTGCTGGATGAAAGCCTTTTTTTTCCTTAAAGAGGCAGAGCAGCGGAGGGTCTAGGCGCAAATGGCGAGAAGACAACAAGTCGCATTGGCAACCATTTTGGTCGCCATCTGGAGCACTGGCCTCCGCAAATTGCGGATCCACAAAACAAAACGGATGACATCCGTATGGCATCCGTGTTTTTGCGGATCCATTGTAACAATGTCTATCCTTGTCCGCAAAACGGACAATTTCTGTCTTTTTTGTGGGGCTACGTAACGGACATATGGACACGGAACCAAAATACATTCATGTGAATGTAGCCTAAGGGTGTATTCACATGCAGCAGATAGAAATTTCTGTGACCAAAACGCACATCCCAATCATCTGAATGGGGTTGTTCCTGCAGCAGGTGCATAGTTTACTGCCTTCAGTTGAATGGGACTTTCACAGAAATGTCTCCAATAAATCTGCCACGTGTGAACACACCCTTAGACACCAGAATTACTGTAAAGGATTTACTAAGAACTAAGGGGGTTCATCAAACTGGTGTAAAGTAGAACTGGCTTAGTTGCCCATAGCAACCAGATTCTACTTTTCATTTTCCAAAGGAGCTGTGAAAAATGAAAGATGAAATCTGATTGGTTGCTATGGGCAACTCAGCCAGTTCTACTTTACACCAGTTTGATAAATTACCCCCTAAGGGTTTTTCTAGAATCATAAAACCTTCATAAGGCTGTATGCAGGTTTCAGTGTATTATGCGGCAGTGCACACATCACCGCTGAGGTGCACCAAAAACTGCAGGTGTCCAGCCTAAACAGTCACCCCCAATTATTCCACCAGACAAGAACATTTCGGGGCGTCATATCCTCTGTGCGGCAGTTGCCCATAGCAACCAGTCAGCCTGCAGCTCAGAGAACATGAACAGGTCCGATTGGTTGCCAAGGGCAACTGCTAACCGTCCTCTCCTTCCTGAGCGCCTCACACCCCGCCATCTGGAGCTGTCGCCGGCATTCCTCATGTCCCGATGTGATCTGTCTTCACTTCGCCTGACTGTCTTGCCTCACTGTCTTCACTTCGCCTCACTGTCTTCATTTCGCCTCACTGTCTTCACTTCGCCTCACTGTCTTCATTTCGCCTCACTGTCTTCACTTCGCCTCACTGTCTCACTTTACCTCACTGTCTTCACTTCACCTCACTGTCTCACTTTACCTCACTGTCTTCACTTCGCCTGACTGTCTTGCCTCACTGTCTTCACTTCACCTCACTGTCTTCACTTCGCCTCACTGTCTTCACTTCGCCTCACTGTCTCACTTTACCTCACTGTCTTCACTTCGCCTGACTGTCTTACCTCACTGTCTTCACTTCGCCTCACTGTCTTCACTTCGCCTCACTGTCTTCACTTCGCCTCACTGTCTTCACTTCGCCTCACTGTCTCACTTTACCTCACTGTCTTCACTTCGCCTGACTGTCTTGCCTCACTGTCTTCACTTCACCTCACTGTCTTCACTTCGCCTCACTGTCTCACTTTACCTCACTGTCTTCACTTCGCCTCACTGTCTCACTTTACCTCACTGTCTTCACTTCGCCTCACTGTCTCACTTTACCTCACTGTCTTCACTTCACCTCACTGTCTTCACTTCGCCTCACTGTCTTCACTTCGCCTCACTGTCTTCACTTCGCCTCACTGTCTTCACTTCGCCTCACTGTCTTCACTTCGCCTCACTGTCTTCACTTCGCCTCACTGTCTTCACTTCGCCTCACTGTCTCACTTTACCTCACTGTCTTCACTTCGCCTCACTGTCTCACTTTACCTCACTGTCTTCACTTCGCCTCACTGTCTCACTTTACCTCACTGTCTTCACTTCGCCTCACTGTCTTCACTTCGCCTCACTGTCTCACTTTACCTCACTGTCTTCACTTCGCCTCACTGTCTTCACTTCGCCTCACTGTCTTCACTTCCCCTCACTGTCTTCACTTCGCCTCACTGTCTCACTTTACCTCACTGTCTTCACTTCGCCTCACTGTCTCACTTTACCTCACTGTCTTCACTTCGCCTGACTGTCTTGCCTCACTGTCTTCACTTCACCTCACTGTCTTCACTTCACCTCACTGTCTTCACTTCGCCTCACTGTCTTCACTTCGCCTCACTGTCTTCACTTTGCCTCACTGTCTCACTTTACCTCACTGTCTTCACTTCGCCTCACTGTCTTCACTTCGCCTCACTGTCTTCACTTCGCCTCACTGTCTTCACTTCGCCTCACTGTCTTCACTTCGCCTCACTGTCTTCACTTTGCCTCACTGTCTTCAGATTCACATTCGTTTCTGGCTTTTTTCGTACCCCCTTTGATCTGCTCAATACCTCACATATATGCTATGTTGACTCATAATGGGTTAATAGCGGCACACTTCCCACCATTTTTCTGATATGTGCAGGTATTCACTAGAGGCCGATACACGCATCCTCCAAAGTCCTGTTCACTATGAGGCCATAAAAAAGCTAAGCTAATACCACAGGGAATGTGAGGTGAAATCATTATTCCTCTGCACCTGGTATATTTCCACAATTTGTCCTCTTCCCAGAACAGTTTAACAAGGGGTGGGGAACACCGAGCATGTATATAATTATATGACTAGTGCAGACTGCTATCTCCGCTTCTATCATTGGAGCAATGGATACATATTTGCTTCATTGAAAGTTTTACATTTTAATAAGATATACTACAAATATGAGGCATAGAAATTACATTATTAACAACTCTGCTTGATTTCCTTTTGTCTGCGAGCATTGTATATTGGTGCACATAACCATAAACTTAAAAAAGACGGGATATGAGACACATTCATGCAATAAAAAGGGAACATCAAGACTCTAGAAAATGGGAGGGGGTGGAAGAAAGAAGCAATGATATATCAAGAGTAAAAGTCTGCCTGTGTGTAGATATCCCAGCCAGGAATCACGTAGAAAGGATGGTCACACCACCTATAACTGTATAGAAGCTCTGCTTAGTGCGTCACCTCTTCTTACATGTCTGTTGTAGTAACCACTTGCGTTCCCCATGTAATTGCCAGCAGTCTGCAATAAAGGTCCATTTGGGTGTTTACCAGTTGGGGGCATGTCCCTGTACCATCTTCCACTGGTTAGACACATCTGCAACTGGTAACACCTATCTGGACTTTTACTGAGAACTGCTGGCAATTCATTCAGAGGAATAATAGAGGAAATGGCATAACATGGAGGAATTAGAATAGATTCCACAGACATAGGAAATGCAAGTAGTTACTACAATAGACATGTCAGGAGAGGTGACAGGTCCTCTTAGAAAGAAAACTAACCGCTACTGAACAGCCTGTGAGCTACATTAAGCATTGAATAGTGTAATGATCTCTGATTCCAGTTAGTTCATATATTGATAGTCATTCCCATTCCCCACTGGGCGCCTGCAAACTGGCCGTACAATGCATTGAGACAGCTCCTCCAGAAGTCCTCTCCGTTATCTGCATGTGCTCAGCAGTCCTATCAATGCATTTCACTGCCAGTTTAAGGGGAATCTATCACCAGCGACCTCCATGTCTCCACTGTTTGCATAGACACATAAGCTGTGGTTCACCTGATTAAAACACTGGGGGTCATTTACTAATCGGAAATACGCCTAAATTAGGTGTATATTAGGCGCAGATGGTGCAACGCAATCTGTGACTTTTCCCTGCTCACACCAGGTCTAAAATTGTGGGCGTGGTGGGAAAGGGGATGGGATGGTAGGCTTTCTCCTTCTTTATTTTCTACGCCCGTTTTAGGAGTAGAAAATGGTCTAAATATAAGACAGCAAGGAAACTGGATGCCCCAAAGTTATGAGGCCGGCACCTCTTTATAAGTCCGGCGGATCCACTACCAGCTATGGGCCTTTATTAAGACCGACATCTAAAACACCGGTCTTAATAAATGTGCCCCACTGTGTTTCTTTTGTTAATCTGAGGAACTGTTCCCAAGTTATAATACTTTTGCTTAATATACAAATTAAACCTTTGGTGCAATGAGGGCATCACCATTGCTCTTGTTGCATCCAAGCTTAACTCTTTCTTGCGGCCAGTCCCTCCCTCGCTACTTTGCCACTGTCTGGTCTTGTCAATCAAAGCAGTGAGGGAGGGGCAGGCCGCATAAAAGAGCCTGGGTGCGACAAGAGTAATAGCGGCACCATCATTGCACCAAAGGCCTAATTTACATATTAAAAGAATTATAAATCGGAAAAGATCCTCAGATCAACAAAAGAAAAACTGCATTTTAATCGAGTGAAGCACAGCTATGTGTCAACAGTATGATAGGGGGGTCGCTGTTGACTGATTCCCTTTAAGGGAGGCCAGCGGGAAACCGGTGTAGTATAAAGATGTATGTTACATTACACCGATTACAAACGGATGGCGTTCATGCTCTGTCCATTTGTATGGCGCACCTATTTACTTTCCTGACCTAATTGGTGCATGCTGCGATTTTCTCCGTTTTCTCTGATTTCCCTTGTTTTAACAAGCCCCGGCCTGAGCGGTGACATGTCCTCCAGTGACACGTGACCTAGACGTAAATGTTCAGACACAGATACTGTGGAGGTTGTGAAAAAACACATATGTCTATGTTTTCTGTCCGTCACAAACATTTTTGTTCTGAATTGTGTCTTTAAAAATAATCTAAGGTCAGAAAACATAACATCACTCCAGCTGTGCGAAAAGTGGTGAACTATTTGTAGTACCCACGGCCTCAGGGCCTGTATGCACTATGACACCCCCTCTAATTTGGCCATTGAGGGTACAGCTACGTCAATTTGGAAAGAACGTTGTGTATGTGGCAAAACTTGTGTCATTGTGATTACTTCTGTATTG